>NC_090439.1:237413132-237716025 GCF_031143425.1 Pleurodeles waltl
TGAAGACTCCTTTTTGGTATCTCTGAACTTTATCCTGTACTGTTCAGTGGTTAAGCCATAACCATCCAGGAGTGCATTCTTAAGAACTTGGAAATTGTTAGCATCATTTTCTTTTACAGTAAGGAGCCTATCCCTACCTTTTCCAGTAAATGATAGCCATAGGATAGCAGCCCACTGCTTTTGAGGGACATCCTGTACAGCACAGGCCCTCTCAAGTGCAGCAAACCACTTGTTAATGTCATCCCCCTCCTTATAAGGGGGAACTATCTTGTGCAGATTCCTGGAATCATACTCTTTTGCAGGATGACTATGGGGAATACTGCTGCTGCCACCATGGGTATCTAAACCCAACTTCTGTCTTTCCCTCTCTATTTCTAAAGACTGTCTATCCAAATCCAGCTGTTGCTTCTTGAGCTTCAGTCTGGTTTGTTCCACTCTCAATCTATTGAGCTCCCTTTCTAACAATCTGTCATCAGGGTGGGTGGGAGGGACATTTCTAGATACAGAGGTATGATGGGAATGAACAGAAGGAGACCTGTCCCTTACAGAGGGCACCCTAACAGCTTGGCTACCAGTATAATGTGAGAGCACATCATCAGTATGATGTGATTCAACCTCTGTACCAACTATGCTAGACTGTCTAGTAATGGGCAGGCTGAGAATTTTCTTTCCTGAACCTTTTCCTGGGGGAGTCCCTGGATCAGATTGAGAACCATTAGCTACTTTTTCTACAGATTGGGCACTTATGGCCTTATCCTGTACTCTAAGCATATTAATTAACAGTTCTAAAGAAGGATTCTTCCCTACACTCAAACCTCTCTCTATGCAGAGACTCCTTGCTCCTTTCCAGCTAAGGTGATCATATGCAAGTTTGGACAGTTCAACTTTTTGGCCTGTGCCAGACATTTTTAGAGAGAGTTAAAGTGATAGACAAAGAGAAAAAAAGTTTTCAGAACTTTTTGGAAAGACAGAAAAAACTTTTTAAACTTTTAAGAACTTTTTGAAAGTTTAGAAGTACTTTTCAGCACTTAGAAAAGAGTGAAAAGAGGAAATGCAAAACTTTTTGGCTATGTGTATATACACTGACCTTGTTTTGTATATTTTTCTCTTATGAAAAGTACAATGACAAGAGTGGTAAGTAGTCTCAAAGCACTTATCCCACCGCTGCACAACCAATGTAGGAGGCTGGACTGGCTTGTAGTGAGTACCAAGGGGTACTTGCACCTTGCACCAGGCCCAGTTATCCCTTATTAGTGTATAGGGTGTCTAGCAGCTTAGGCTGATAGATAATGGTAGCTTAGCAAAGCAGCTCAGGCTGAACTAGGAGACGTGTGAAGCTACTACAGTACCACTTAGTGTCATATGCACAATATCATAAGAAAACACAATACACAGTTATACTAAAAATAAAGGTACTTTATTTTTATGACAATATGCCAAAGTATCTTAGAGTGTACCCTCAGTGAGAGGATAGGAAATATACACAAGATATATATACACAATAGCAAAAATATGCAGTATAGTCTTAGAAAACAGTGCAAACAATGTATAGTTACAATAGGATGCAATGGGGAAACATAGGGATAGGGGCAACACAAACCATATACTCCAGAAGTGGAATGCGAACCACGAATGGACCCCAAACCTATGTGACCTTGTAGAGGGTCGCTGGGACTATTAGAAAATAGTGAGAGTTAGCAAAATAACCCACCCCAAGACCCTGAAAAGTGAGTGCAAAGTGCACCAAAGTTCCCCTAAGGACAAAATAGTCGTGTTAGAGGGAGAATGCAAGGAAAACACAAATCAGCAATGCAACAACGATGGATTCCTGTCTGAAGGTACCTGTGGAGCAAGGGGACCAAGTCCAAAAGTCACAAGCAGCTCGGAGATGGGCAGATGCCCAAGAAATGCCAGCGGTTGGTGCAAAGAAGCTCTTACTAGGCTGAAGAACTGTGAATACTGCAGGAACGACAAGGGCTAGAGACTTCCCCTTTGGAGGATGGATCCCCCACGCCTTGGAGAGTCGTGCAGAAGTGTTTTCCCGCCGGATGGACGCCAACAAGCCTTGCTACACGCAAATCGTGCGTTTGGCGTTTTTGGACGCTGCTGGGGCCCAGGAGGGACCAGGAGGTCGCAAATTGGACCTGCAGAGAGAGGGGACGTCGAGCAAGACAAAGAGCCCTCACTGAAGCAGGTAGCACCCGGAGAAGTGCCAGAAACAGGCACTACGAGGATGCGTGAAACGGTGCTCGCCGAAGTTGCACAAAGGAGTCCCACGTCGCCGGAGACCAACTTAGAAAGTCGTGCAATGCAGGTTAGAGTGCCGTGGACCCAGGCTTGGCTGTGCACACAGGATTTCCGCCGGAAGTGCACAGGGGCCGGAGAAGCTTGCAAAGTCGCGGTTCCCAGCAATGCAGCCCAGCGAGGTGAGGCAAGGACTTACCTCCACCAAACTTGGGCTGAAGAGTCACTGGACTGTGGGGGTCACTTGGACGGTGTCGCTGGATTCGAGGGACCTCGCTCGTCGTGCTGAGAGGAGACCCAAGGGACCGGAGATGCAGCTTTTTGGTGCCTGCGGTTGCAGGGGGAAGATTCCGTCGACCCACGGGAGATTTCTTCGGAGCTTCTGGTGCAGAGAGGAGGCAGGCTACCCCCACAGCATGCACAAGCAGGAAAACAGTCGAGAAGGCGGCAGGATCAGCGTTACAGAGTTGCAGTAGTCGTCTTTGCTACTATGTTGCAGGTTTGCAGGCTTCCAGCGCGGTCAGCGGTCGATTCCTTATCAGAAGGTGAAGAGGGAGATGCAGAGGAACTCGGCTGAGCTCATGCATTCGTTATCTGAAGTTTCCCCAGAGACAGAGACCCTAAATAGCCAGAAAAGAGGGTTTGGCTACCTAGGAGAGAGGAAAGGCTACTAACACCTGAAGGAGCCTATCAGCAGGAGTCTCTGACGTCACCTGGTGGCACTGGCCACTCAGAGCAGTCCAGTGTGCCAGCAGCACCTCTGTTTCCAAGATGGCAGAGGTCTGGAGCACACTGGAGGAGCTCTGGACACCTCCCAGGGGAGGTGCAGGTCAGGGGAGTGGTCACTCCCCTTTCCTTTGTCCAGTTTCGCGCCAGAGCAGGGGCTAAGGGGTCCCTGAACCGGTGTAGACTGGCTTATGCAGAATTGGGCACATCTGTGCCCAACAAAGCATTTCCAGAGGCTGGGGGAGGCTACTCCTCCCCTGCCTTCACACCATTTTCCAAAGGGAGAGGGTGTCACACCCTCTCTCAGAGGAAGTACTTTGTTCTGCCATCCTGGGCCAGGCCTGGCTGGACCCCAGGAGGGCAGCTGCCTGTCTGAGGGGTTGGCAGCAGCAGCAGCTGCAGAGAAACCCCAGGAAGGGCAGTCTGGCAGTACCAGGGTCTGTGCTACAGACCACTGGGATCATGGAATTGTACCAACAATGCCAGGATGGCATAGAGGGGGCAATTCCATGATCATAGACATGTTACATGGCCATATTCGGAGTTACCATGGTGAAGCTACATATAGGTAGTGACCTATATGTAGTGCACGCGTGTAATGGTGTCCCCGCACTCACAAAGTTCAGGGAATTGGCTCTGAACAATGTGGGGGCACCTTGGCTAGTGCCAGGGTGCCCTCACACTAAGTAACTTTGCACCTAACCTTTACCAGGTAAAGGTTAGACATATAGGTGACTTATAAGTTACTTAAGTGCAGTGTAAAATGGCTGTGAAATAACGTGGACGTTATTTCACTCAGGCTGCAGTGGCAGGCCTGTGTAAGAATTGTCAGAGCTCCCTATGGGTGGCAAAAGAAATGCTGCAGCCCATAGGGATCTCCTGGAACCCCAATACCCTGGGTACCTCAGTACCATATACTAGGGAATTATAAGGGTGTTCCAGTAAGCCAATGTAAATTGGTAAAAATGGTCACTAGCCTGTTAGTGACAATTTGAAAGTAATGAGAGAGCATCACCACTGAGGTTCTGGTTAGCAGAGCCTCAGTGAGACAGTTAGGCACCACACAGGGAACATATACATGCACACCTATGAGCACTGGGGCCCTGTGTGACAGGGTCCCAGTGACACATACATATAGGCCACAAACCTATGAGCACTGGGGTCCTGACTAGCAGGATCCCAGTGACACATAACAACCATACTGAAAACATGGTGTTTTCACTATGAGCACTGAGGCCTGGCTATCAGGTTCCCAGTGAGACAGTGAAAACAGTGACAAAACACCCTGACATACACTCACAAACAGGCCAAAAGTGGGGGTAACAAGGCTAGAAAGAGGCTACCTTCTCACACCGACCCACCCACACCGCCACGGTGGTGAGGGCCTGCCATGATGCCACACATTATCTAGGCTGGGGCTCCTCCCTGACGGCCCGGATCCCCTCTGGTGCAGTGATTTGTTGAAAGATTTGAAGACCCTGGGTGAATTCCGTAAATTGGACAAAAACAAAAAAAGGGAGCACACTGCCTCACACTCAAGCAAAAAGTTAGCCCCAATGCATCATGGTAAATGCAGTCACTTCGTTTTGTGCTGAAAAAGTAATCAAAAGTCTTTCACCTAAGTAGGTGCAGCAAGTGCTGTGTATCTCTGGACACGTGTTTCTAGGTTTAGCCCGTCATCAGCAGAGAGCAGCCATGTCTGTGGGGTTGCTTGAAATGCCGCCAAAAGTCTTCTCAGGTTTATGTACCACTCACTGGCGCACAGGTGCCTCTCCAGAGCTCGTCAGCTCGTTAGCTCAAGGGAGCAGTCATTGGACAAAAAGAAAAAAGGGAGCACACTGCCTCACAATCAAGCAAAAAGTTAGCCCCAATGCATCATGGTAAATGCAGTCACTTCGTTTTGTGCTGAAAAAGTAATCAAAAGTCTTTCACCTAAGTAGGTGCAGCAAGTGCTGTGTATCTCTGGACACGTGTTTCTAGGTTTAGCCCGTCATCAGCAGAGAGCAGCCAAGTCTGTGGGGTTGCTTGAAATGCCGCCAAAAGTCTTCTCAGGTTTATGTACCACTCACTGGCGCACAGGTGCCTCTCCAGAGCTCGTCAGCTCGTTAGCTCAAGGGAGCAGTCATTGGACAAAAAGAAAAAAGGGAGCACACTGCCTCACACTCAAGCAAAAAGTTAGCCCCAATGCATCATGGTAAATGCAGTCACTTCGTTTTGTGCTGAAAAAGTAATCAAAAGTCTTTCACCTAAGTAGGTGCAGCAAGTGCTGTGTATCTCTGGACACGGGTTTCTAGGTTTAGCCCGTCATCAGCAGAGAGCAGTCAAGTCTGTGGGGTTGCTTGAAATGCCGCCAAAAGTCTTCTCAGGTTTATGTACCACTCACTGGCGCACAGGTGCCTCTCCAGAGCTCGTCAGCTCGTTAGCTCAAGGGAGCAGTCATTGGACAAAAAGAAAAAAGGGAGCACACTCCCTCACACTAAAGCAAAAAGTTAGCCCCAATGCATCATGGTAAATGCAGTCACTTCGTTTTGTGCTGAAAAAGTAATCAAAAGTCTTTCACCTAAGTAGGTGCAGCAAGTGCTGTGTATCTCTGGACACGGGTTTCTAGGTTTAGCCCGTCATCAGCAGAGAGCAGCCAAGTCTGTGGGGTTGCTTGAAATGCTGCCAAAAGTGTTGTCAGGTTTATGTACCACTCACTGGTGCACAGGTGCCTCTCCAGAGCTCGTCAGCTCGTTAGCTCAAGGGAGCAGTCATTGGACAAAAAGAAAAAAGGGAGCACACTGCCTCACACTCAAGCAAAAAGTTAGCCCCAATGCATCATGGTAAATGCAGTCATTTCGTTTTGTGCTGAAAAAGTAATCAAAAGTCTTTCACCTAAGTAGGTGCAGCAAGTGCTGTGTATCTCTGGACACGTGTTTCTAGGTTTAGCCCGTCATCAGCAGAGAGCAGCCAAGTCTGTGGGGTTGCTTGAAATGCCGCCAAAAGTCTTCTCAGGTTTATGTACCACTCACTGGCGCACAGGTGCCTCTCCAGAGCTCGTCAGCTCGTTAGCTCAAGGGAGCAGTCATTGGACAAAAAGAAAAAAGGGAGCACACTGCCTCACACTCAAGCAAAAAGTTAGCCCCAATGCATCATGGTAAATGCAGTCACTTCGTTTTGTGCTGAAAAAGTAATCAAAAGTCTTTCACCTAAGTAGGTGCAGCAAGTGCTGTGTATCTCTGGACACGTGTTTCTAGGTTTAGCCCGTCATCAGCAGAGAGCAGCCAAGTCTGTGGGGTTGCTTGAAATGCCGCCAAAAGTCTTCTCAGGTTTATGTACCACTCACTGGCGCACAGGTGCCTCTCCAGAGCTCGTCAGCTCGTTAGCTCAAGGGAGCAGTCATTGGACAAAAAGAAAAAAGGGAGCACACTGCCTCACACTCAAGCAAAAAGTTAGCCCCAATGCATCATGGTAAATGCAGTCACTTCGTTTTGTGCTGAAAAAGTAATCAAAAGTCTTTCACCTAAGTAGGTGCAGCAAGTGCTGTGTATCTCTGGACACGGGTTTCTAGGTTTAGCCCGTCATCAGCAGAGAGCAGCCAAGTCTGTGGGGTTGCTTGAAATGCCGCCAAAAGTCTTCTCAGGTTTATGTACCACTCACTGGCGCACAGGTGCCTCTCCAGAGCTCGTCAGCTCGTTAGCTCAAGGGAGCAGTCATTGGACAAAAAGAAAAAAGGGAGCACACTGCCTCACACTCAAGCAAAAAGTTAGCCCCAATGCATCATGGTAAATGCAGTCACTTCGTTTTGTGCTGAAAAAGTAATCAAAAGTCTTTCACCTAAGTAGGTGCAGCAAGTGCTGTGTATCTCTGGACACGGGTTTCTAGGTTTAGCCCGTCATCAGCAGAGAGCAGCCAAGTCTGTGGGGTTGCTTGAAATGCCGCCAAAAGTCTTCTCAGGTTTATGTACCACTCACTGGCGCACAGGTGCCTCTCCAGAGCTCGTCAGCTCGTTAGCTCAAGGGAGCAGTCATTGGACAAAAAGAAAAAAGGGAGCACACTGCCTCACACTCAAGCAAAAAGTTAGCCCCAATGCATCATGGTAAATGCAGTCACTTCGTTTTGTGCTGAAAAAGTAATCAAAAGTCTTTCACCTAAGTAGGTGCAGCAAGTGCTGTGTATCTCTGGACACGTGTTTCTAGGTTTAGCCCGTCATCAGCAGAGAGCAGCCATGTCTGTGGGGTTGCTTGAAATGCCGCCAAAAGTCTTCTCAGGTTTATGTACCACTCACTGGCGCACAGGTGCCTCTCCAGAGCTCGTCAGCTCGTTAGCTCAAGGGAGCAGTCATTGGACAAAAAGAAAAAAGGGAGCACACTGCCTCACACTCAAGCAAAAAGTTAGCCCCAATGCATCATGGTAAATGCAGTCACTTCGTTTTGTGCTGAAAAAGTAATCAAAAGTCTTTCACCTAAGTAGGTGCAGCAAGTGCTGTGTATCTCTGGACACGTGTTTCTAGGTTTAGCCCGTCATCAGCAGAGAGCAGCCAAGTCTGTGGGGTTGCTTGAAATGCCGCCAAAAGTCTTCTCAGGTTTATGTACCACTCACTGGCGCACAGGTGCCTCTCCAGAGCTCGTCAGCTCGTTAGCTCAAGGGAGCAGTCATTGGACAAAAAGAAAAAAGGGAGCACACTGCCTCACACTCAAGCAAAAAGTTAGCCCCAATGCATCATGGTAAATGCAGTCACTTCGTTTTGTGCTGAAAAAGTAATCAAAGGTCTTTCACCTAAGTAGGTGCAGCAAGTGCTGTGTGTCTCTGGACACGTGTTTCTAGATTTAGCCCGTCATCAGCAGAGAGCAGCCAAGTCTGTGGGGTTGCTAGAAATGCCGCCAAAAGTCTTCTCAGGTTTATGTACCACTCACTGGCGCACAGGTGCCTCTCCAGAGCTCGTCAGCTCGTTAGCTCAAGGGAGCAGTCATTGGACAAAAAGAAAAAAGGGAGCACACTGCCTCACACTCAAGCAAAAAGTTAGCCCCAATGCATCATGGTAAATGCAGTCACTTCGTTTTGTGCTGAAAAAGTAATCAAAAGTCTTTCACCTAAGTAGGTGCAGCAAGTGCTGTGTGTCTCTGGACACGTGTTTCTAGGTTTAGCCCGTCATCAGCAGAGAGCAGCCAAGTCTGTGGGGTTGTTTGAAATGCCGCCAAAAGTCTTCTCAGGTTTATGTACCACTCACTGGCGCACAGGTGCCTCTCCAGAGCTCGTCAGCTCGTTAGCTCAAGGGAGCAGTCATTGGACAAAAAGAAAAAAGGGAGCACACTGCCTCACACTCAAGCAAAAAGTTAGCCCCAATGCATCATGGTAAATGCAGTCACTTCGTTTTGTGCTGAAAAAGTAATCAAAAGTCTTTCACCTAAGTAGGTGCAGCAAGTGCTGTGTATCTCTGGACACGTGTTTCTAGGTTTAGCCCGTCATCAGCAGAGAGCAGCCAAGTCTGTGGGGTTGCTTGAAATGCCGCCAAAAGTCTTCTCAGGTTTATGTACCACTCACTGGCGCACAGGTGCCTCTCCAGAGCTCGTCAGCTCGTTAGCTCAAGGGAGCAGTCATTGGACAAAAAGAAAAAAGGGAGCACACTGCCTCACACTCAAGCAAAAAGTTAGCCCCAATGCATCATGGTAAATGCAGTCACTTCGTTTTGTGCTGAAAAAGTAATCAAAAGTCTTTCACCTAAGTAGGTGCAGCAAGTGCTGTGTATCTCTGGACACTTGTTTCTAGGTTTAGCCCGTCATCAGCAGAGAGCAGCCAAGTCTGTGGGGTTGCTTGAAATGCCGCCAAAAGTCTTCTCAGGTTTATGTACCACTCACTGGCGCACAGGTGCCTCTCCAGAGCTCGTCAGCTCGTTAGCTCAAGGGAGCAGTCATTGGACAAAAAGAAAAAAGGGAGCACACTGCCTCACACTCAAGCAAAAAGTTAGCCCCAATGCATCATGGTAAATGCAGTCACTTCGTTTTGTGCTGAAAAAGTAATCAAAAGTCTTTCACCTTAGTAGGTGCAGCAAGTGCTGTGTATCTCTGGACACGTGTTTCTAGGTTTAGCCCGTCATCAGCAGAGAGCAGCCAAGTCTGTGGGGTTGCTTGAAATGCCGCCAAAAGTCTTCTCAGGTTTATGTACCACTCACTGGCGCACAGGTGCCTCTCCAGAGATCGTCAGCTCGTTAGCTCAAGGGAGCAGTCATTGGACAAAAAGAAAAAAGGGAGCACACTGCCTCACACTCAAGCAAAAAGTTAGCCCCAATGCATCATGGTAAATGCAGTCACTTCGTTTTGTGCTGAAAAAGTAATCAAAAGTCTTTCACCTAAGTAGGTGCAGCAAGTGCTGTGTATCTCTGGACACGTGTTTCTAGGTTTAGCCCGTCATCAGCAGAGAGCAGCCAAGTCTGTGGGGTTGCTTGAAATGCCGCCAAAAGTCTTCTCAGGTTTATGTACCACTCACTGGCGCACAGGTGCCTCTCCAGAGCTCGTCAGCTCGTTAGCTCAAGGGAGCAGTCATTGGACAAAAAGAAAAAAGGGAGCACACTGCCTCACACTCAAGCAAAAAGTTAGCCCCAATGCATCATGGTAAATGCAGTCACTTCGTTTTGTGCTGAAAAAGTAATCAAAAGTCTTTCACCTAAGTAGGTGCAGCAAGTGCTGTGTATCTCTGGACACGTGTTTCTAGGTTTAGCCCGTCATCAGCAGGGAGCAGCCAAGTCTGTGGGGTTGCTTGAAATGCCGCCAAAAGTCTTCTCAGGTTTATGTACCACTCACTGGCGCACAGGTGCCTCTCCAGAGCTCGTCAGCTCGTTAGCTCAAGGGAGCAGTCATTGGACAAAAAGAAAAAAGGGAGCACACTGCCTCACACTCAAGCAAAAAGTTAGCCCCAATGCATCATGGTAAATGCAGTCACTTCGTTTTGTGCTGAAAAAGTAATCAAAAGTCTTTCACCTAAGTAGGTGCAGCAAGTGCTGTGTATCTCTGGACACGTTTTTCTAGGTTTAGCCCGTCATCAGCAGAGAGCAGCCAAGTCTGTGGGGTTGCTTGAAATGCCGCCAAAAGTCTTCTCAGGTTTATGTACCACTCACTGGCGCACAGGTGCCTCTCCAGAGCTCGTCAGCTCGTTAGCTCAAGGGAGCAGTCATTGGACAAAAAGAAAAAAGGGAGCACACTGCCTCACACTCAAGCAAAAAGTTAGCCCCAATGCATCATGGTAAATGCAGTCACTTCGTTTTGTGCTGAAAAAGTAATCAAAAGTCTTTCACCTAAGTAGGTGCAGCAAGTGCTGTGTATCTCTGGACACGTGTTTCTAGGTTTAGCCCGTCATCAGCAGAGAGCAGCCAAGTCTGTGGGGTTGCTTGAAATGCCGCCAAAAGTCTTCTCAGGTTTATGTACCACTCACTGGCGCACAGGTGCCTCTCCAGAGCTCGTCAGCTCGTTAGCTCAAGGGAGCAGTCATTGGACAAAAAGAAAAAAGGGAGCACACTGCCTCACACTCAAGCAAAAAGTTAGCCCCAATGCATCATGGTAAATGCAGTCACTTCGTTTTGTGCTGAAAAAGTAATCAAAAGTCTTTCACCTAAGTAGGTGCAGCAAGTGCTGTGTATCTCTGGACACGTGTTTCTAGATTTAGCCCGTCATCAGCAGAGATCAGCCAAGTCTGTGGGGTTGCTTGAAATGCCGCCAAAAGTCTTCTCAGGTTTATGTACCACTCACTGGCGCACAGGTGCCTCTCCAGAGCTCGTCAGCTCGTTAGCTCAAGGGAGCAGTCATTGGACAAAAAGAAAAAAGGGAGCACACTGCCTCACACTCAAGCAAAAAGTTAGCCCCAATGCATCATGGTAAATGCAGTCACTTCGTTTTGTGCTGAAAAAGTAATCAAAAGTCTTTCACCTAAGTAGGTGCAGCAAGTGCTGTGTATCTCTGGACACGTGTTTCTAGGTTTAGCCCGTCATCAGCAGAGAGCAGCCAAGTCTGTGGGGTTGCTTGAAATGCCGCCAAAAGTCTTCTCAGGTTTATGTACCACTCACTGGCGCACAGGTGCCTCTCCAGAGCTCGTCAGCTCGTTAGCTCAAGGGAGCAGTCATTGGACAAAAAGAAAAAAGGGAGCACACTGCCTCACACTCAAGCAAAAAGTTAGCCCCAATGCATCATGGTAAATGCAGTCACTTCGTTTTGTGCTGAAAAAGTAATCAAAAGTCTTTCACCTAAGTAGGTGCAGCAAGTGCTGTGTATCTCTGGACACGTGTTTCTAGGTTTAGCCCGTCATCAGCAGAGAGCAGCCAAGTCTGTGGGGTTGCTTGAAATGCCGCCAAAAGTCTTCTCAGGTTTATGTACCACTCACTGGCGCACAGGTGCCTCTCCAGAGCTCGTCAGCTCGTTAGCTCAAGGGAGCAGTCATTGGACAAAAAGAAAAAAGGGAGCACACTGCCTCACACTCAAGCAAAAAGTTAGCCCCAATGCATCATGGTAAATGCAGTCACTTCGTTTTGTGCTGAAAAAGTAATCAAAAGTCTTTCACCTATGTAGGTGCAGCAAGTGCTGTGTATCTCTGGACACGTGTTTCTAGGTTTAGCCCGTCATCAGCAGAGAGCAGCCAAGTCTGTGGGGTTGCTTGAAATGCCGCCAAAAGTCTTCTCAGGTTTATGTACCACTCACTGGCGCACAGGTGCCTCTCCAGAGCTCGTCAGCTCGTTAGCTCAAGGGAGCAGTCATTGGACAAAAAGAAAAAAGGGAGCACACTGCCTCACACTCAAGCAAAAAGTTAGCCCCAATGCATCATGGTAAATGCAGTCACTTCGTTTTGTGCTGAAAAAGTAATCAAAAGTCTTTCACCTAAGTAGGTGCAGCAAGTGCTGTGTATCTCTGGACACGTGTTTCTAGGTTTAGCCCGTCATCAGCAGAGAGCAGCCAAGTCTGTGGGGTTGCTTGAAATGCCGCCAAAAGTCTTCTCAGGTTTATGTACCACTCACTGGCGCACAGGTGCCTCTCCAGAGCTCGTCAGCTCGTTAGCTCAAGGGAGCAGTCATTGGACAAAAAGAAAAAAGGGAGCACACTGCCTCACACTCAAGCAAAAAGTTAGCCCCAATGCATCATGGTAAATGCAGTCACTTCGTTTTGTGCTGAAAAAGTAATCAAAAGTCTTTCACCTAAGTAGGTGCAGCAAGTGATGTGTATCTCTGGACAGAGTTTCTGGGTTTAGCCCGTCATCAGCAGAGAGCAGCCAAGTCTGTGGGGTTGCTTGAAATGCCGCCAAAAGTGGTCTCAGGTTTATGTACCACTCACTGGCGCACAGGTGCCTCTCCAGAGCTCGTCAGCTCGTTAGCTCAAGGGACCAGTCATTGGACAAAAAGAAAAAAGGGAGCACACTGATTCACACTCAAGCAAAAAGTTAGCCCCAATGCATCATGGTAAATGCAGTCACTTCGTTTTGTGCTGAAAAAGTAATCAAAAGTCTTTCACCTAAGTAGGTGCAGCAAGTGCTGTGTATCTCTGGACACGTGTTTCTAGGTTTAGCCCGTCATCAGCAGAGAGCAGCCAAGTCTGTGGGGTTGCTTGAAATGCCGCCAAAAGTCTTCTCAGGTTTATGTACCACTCACTGGCGCACAGGTGCCTCTCCAGAGCTCGTCAGCTCGTTAGCTCAAGGGAGCAGTCATTGGACAAAAAGAAAAAAGGGAGCACACTGCCTCACACTCAAGCAAAAAGTTAGCCCCAATGCATCATGGTAAATGCAGTCACTTCGTTTTGTGCTGAAAAAGTAATCAAAAGTCTTTCACCTAAGTAGGTGCAGCAAGTGCTCTGTATCTCTGGACACGTGTTTCTAGGTTTAGCCCGTCATCAGCAGAGAGCAGCCAAGTCGCTTCTCAGGTTTATGTACCACTCACTGGCTAAACCTAGAAACACGTGTCCAGAGATACACAGCACTTGCTGCACCTACTTAGGTGAAAGACTTTTGATCACTTTTTCAACACAAAACGAAGTAACTGCATTTACCATGATGCATTGGGGCTAACTTTTTGCTGGAGTGTGAGGCAGTGTGCTCCCTTTTTTCTTTTTGTCCAATGACTGCTCCCTTGAGCTAACGAGCTGACGAGCTCTGGTGAGGCACCTGTGCGCCAGTGAGTGGTACATAAACCTGAGAAGACTTTTGGCGGCATTTCAAGCAACCCCACAGACTTGGCTGCTCTCTGCTGATGACGGGCTAAACCTAGAAACACGTGTCCAGAGATACACAGCACTTGCTGCACCTACTTAGGTGAAAGACTTTTGATCACTTTTTCAACACAAAACGAAGTAACTGCATTTACCATGATGCATTGGGGCTAACTTTTTGCTGGAGTGTGAGGCAGTGTGCTCCCTTTTTTCTTTTTGTCCAATGACTGTTCCCTTGAGCTAACGAGCTGA
Organism: Pleurodeles waltl; assembly: GCF_031143425.1. Lineage (NCBI taxonomy): Eukaryota > Metazoa > Chordata > Amphibia > Caudata > Salamandridae > Pleurodeles > Pleurodeles waltl. The sequence continues at coordinate 237,426,512 of NC_090439.1, forward strand.
CGAGCTCTGACGAGGCACCTGTGCGCCAGTGAGTGGTACATAAACATGAGAAGACTTTTGGCGGCATTTCAAGCAACCCCACAGACTTGGCTGCTCTCTGCTGATGACGGGCTAAACCTAGAAACACGTGTCCAGAGATACACAGCACTTGCTGCACCTACTTAGGTGAAAGACTTTTGATCACTTTTTCAACACGAAACGAAGTAACTGCATTTACCATGATGCATTGGGGCTAACTTTTTGCTGGAGTGTGAGGCAGTGTGCTCCCTTTTTTCTTTTTGTCCAATGACTGCTCCCTTGAGCTAACGAGCTGACGAGCTCTGGTGAGGCACCTGTGCGCCAGTGAGTGGTACATAAACCTGAGAAGACTTTTGGCGGCATTTCAAGCAACCCCACAGACTTGGCTGCTCTCTGCTGATGACGGGCTAAACCTAGAAACACGTGTCCAGAGATACACAGCACTTGCTGCACCTACTTAGGTGAAAGACTTTTGATCACTTTTTCAACACAAAACGAAGTAACTGCATTTACCATGATGCATTGGGGCTAACTTTTTGCTGGAGTGTGAGGCAGTGTGCTCCCTTTTTTCTTTTTTTCCAATGACTGCTCCCTTGAGCTAACGAGCTGACGAGCTCTGGTGAGGCACCTGTGCGCCAGTGAGTGGTACATAAACCTGAGAAGACTTTTGGCGGCATTTCAAGCAACCCCACAGACTTGGCTGCTCTCTGCTGATGACGGGCTAAACCTAGAAACACGTGTCCAGAGATACACAGCACTTGCTGCACCTACTTAGGTGAAAGACTTTTGATCACTTTTTCAACACAAAACGAAGTAACTGCATTTACCATGATGCATTGGGGCTAACTTTTTGCTGGAGTGTGAGGCAGTGTGCTCCCTTTTTTCTTTTTGTCCAATGACTGCTCCCTTGAGCTAACGAGCTGACGAGCTCTGGTGAGGCACCTGTGCGCCAGTGAGTGGTACATAAACCTGAGAAGACTTTTGGCAGCATTTCAAGCAACCCCACAGACTTGGCTGCTCTCTGCTGATGACGGGCTAAACCTAGAAACACATGTCCAGAGATACACAGCACTTGCTGCACCTACTTAGGTGAAAGACTTTTGATCACTTTTTCAACACAAAACGAAGTAACAGCATTTACCATGATGCATTGGGGCTAACTTTTTGCTGGGGTGTGAGGCAGTGTGCTCCCTTTTTTCTTTTTGTCCAATGACTGCTCCCTTGAGCTAACGAGCTCTGGTGAGGCACCTGTGCGCCAGTGAGTGGTACATAAACCTGAGAAGACTTTTGGCGGCATTTCAAGCAACCCCACAGACTTGGCTGCTCTCTGCTGATGACGGGCTAAACCTAGAAACACGTGTCCAGAGATACACAGCACTTGCTGCACCTACTTAGGTGAAAGACTTTTGATCACTTTTTCAACACAAAACGAAGTAACTGCATTTACCATGATGCATTGGGGCTAACTTTTTGCTGGAGTGTGAGGCAGTGTGCTCCCTTTTTTCTTTTTGTCCAATGACTGCTCCCTTGAGCTAACGAGCTGACGAGCTCTGGTGAGGCACCTGTGCGCCAGTGAGTGGTACATAAACCTGAGAAGACTTTTGGCGGCATTTCAAGCAACCCCACAGACTTGGCTGCTCTCTGCTGATGACGGGCTAAACCTAGAAACACGTGTCCAGAGATACACAGCACTTGCTGCACCTACTTAGGTGAAAGACTTTTGATCACTTTTTCAACACAAAACGAAGTAACTGCATTTACCATGATGCATTGGGGCTAACTTTTTGCTGGAGTGTGAGGCAGTGTGCTCCCTTTTTTCTTTTTGTCCAATGACTGCTCCCTTGAGCTAACGAGCTGACGAGCTCTGGTGAGGCCCCTGTGCGCCAGTGAGTGGTACATAAACCTGAGAAGACTTTTGGCGGCATTTCAAGCAACCCCACAGACTTGGCTGCTCTCTGCTGATGACGGGCTAAACCTAGAAACACGTGTCCAGAGATACACAGCACTTGCTGCACCTACTTAGGTGAAAGACTTTTGATCACTTTTTCAACACAAAACGAAGTAACTGCATTTACCATGATGCATTGGGGCTAACTTTTTGCTGGAGTGTGAGGCAGTGTGCTCCCTTTTTTCTTTTTGTCCAATGACTGCTCCCTTGAGCTAACGAGCTGACGAGCTCTGGTGAGGCACCTGTGCGCCAGTGAGTGGTACATAAACCTGAGAAGACTTTTGGCGGCATTTCAAGCAACCCCACAGACTTGGCTGCTCTCTGCTGATGACGGGCTAAACCTAGAAACACGTGTCCAGAGATACACAGCACTTGCTGCACCTACTTAGGTGAAAGACTTTTGATCACTTTTTCAACACAAAACGAAGTAACTGCATTTACCATGATGCATTGGGGCTAACTTTTTGCTGGAGTGTGAGGCAGTGTGCTCCCTTTTTTCTTTTTGTCCAATGACTGCTCCCTTGAGCTAACGAGCTGACGAGCTCTGGTGAGGCACCTGTGCGCCAGTGAGTGGTACATAAACCTGAGAAGACTTTTGGCGGCATTTCAAGCAACCCCACAGACTTGGCTGCTCTCTGCTGATGACGGGCTAAACCTAGAAACACGTGTCCAGAGATACACAGCACTTGCTGCACCTACTTAGGTGAAAGACTTTTGATCACTTTTTCAACACAAAACGAAGTAACTGCATTTACCATGATGCATTGGGGCTAACTTTTTGCTGGAGTGTGAGGCAGTGTGCTCCCTTTTTTCTTTTTGTCCAATGACTGCTCCCTTGAGCTAACGAGCTGACGAGCTCTGGTGAGGCACCTGTGCGCCAGTGAGTGGTACATAAACCTGAGAAGACTTTTGGCTGCATTTCAAGCAACCCCACAGACTTGGCTGCTCTCTGCTGATGACGGGCTAAACCTAGAAACACGTGTCCAGAGATACACAGCACTTGCTGCACCTACTTAGGTGAAAGACTTTTGATCACTTTTTCAACACAAAACGAAGTAACTGCATTTACCATGATGCATTGGGGCTAACTTTTTGCTGTAGTGTGAGGCAGTGTGCTCCCTTTTTTCTTTTTGTCCAATGACTGCTCCCTTGAGCTAACGAGCTGACGAGCTCTGGTGAGGCACCTGTGCGCCAGTGAGTGGTACATAAACCTGAGAAGACTTTTGGCGGCATTTCAAGCAACCCCACAGACTTGGCTGCTCTCTGCTGATGACGGGCTAAACCTAGAAACACGTGTCCAGAGATACACAGCACTTGCTGCACCTACTTAGGTGAAAGACTTTTGATCACTTTTTCAACACAAAACGAAGTAACTGCATTTACCATGATGCATTGGGGCTAACTTTTTGCTGGAGTGTGAGGCAGTGTGAGTGTGCTCCCTTTTTTCTTTTTGTCCAATGACTGCTCCCTTGAGCTAACAAGCTGACGAGCTCTGGTGAGGCACCTGTGCGCCAGTGAGTGGTACATAAACCTGAGAAGACTTTTGGCGGCATTTCAAGCAACCCCACAGACTTGGCTGCTCTCTGCTGATGACGGGCTAAACCTAGAAACACGTGTCCAGAGATACACAGCACTTGCTGCACCTACTTAGGTGAAAGACTTTTGATCACTTTTTCAACACAAAACGAAGTAACTGCATTTACCATGATGCATTGGGGCTAACTTTTTGCTGGAGTGTGAGGCAGTGTGCTCCCTTTTTTCTTTTTGTCCAATGACTGCTCCCTTGAGCTAACGAGCTGACGAGCTCTGGTGAGGCACCTGTGCGCCAGTGAGTGGTACATAAACCTGAGAAGACTTTTGGCGGCATTTCAAGCAACCCCACAGACTTGGCTGCTCTCTGCTGATGACGGGCTAAACCTAGAAACACGTGTCCAGAGATACACAGCACTTGCTGCACCTACTTAGGTGAAAGACTTTTGATCACTTTTTCAACACAAAACGAAGTAACTGCATTTACCATGATGCATTGGGGCTAACTTTTTGCTGGAGTGTGAGGCAGTGTGCTCCCTTTTTTCTTTTTGTCCAATGACTGCTCCCTTGAGCTAACGAGCTGACGAGCTCTGGTGAGGCACCTGTGCGCCAGTGAGTGGTACATAAACCTGAGAAGACTTTTGGCGGCATTTCAAGCAACCCCACAGACTTGGCTGCTCTCTGCTGATGACGGGCTAAACCTAGAAACACGTGTCCAGAGATACACAGCACTTGCTGCACCTACTTAGGTGAAAGACTTTTGATCACTTTTTCAACACAAAACGAAGTAACTGCATTTACCATGATGCATTGGGGCTAACTTTTTGCTGGAGTGTGAGGCAGTGTGCTCCCTTTTTTCTTTTTGTCCAATGACTGCTCCCTTGAGCTAACGACCTGACGAGCTCTGGTGAGGCCCCTGTGCGCCAGTGAGTGGTACATAAACCTGAGAAGACTTTTGGCGGCATTTCAAGCAACCCCACAGACTTGGCTGCTCTCTGCTGATGACGGGCTAAACCTAGAAACACGTGTCCAGAGATACACAGCACTTGCTGCACCTACTTAGGTGAAAGACTTTTGATCACTTTTTCAACACAAAACGAAGTAACTGCATTTACCATGATGCATTGGGGCTAACTTTTTGCTGGAGTGTGAGGCAGTGTGCTCCCTTTTTTCTTTTTGTCCAATGACTGCTCCCTTGAGCTAACGAGCTGACGAGCTCTGGTGAGGCACCTGTGCGCCAGTGAGTGGTACATAAACCTGAGAAGACTTTTGGCGGCATTTCAAGCAACCCCACAGACTTGGCTGCTCTCTGCTGATGACGGGCTAAACCTAGAAACACGTGTCCAGAGATACACAGCACTTGCTGCACCTACTTAGGTGAAAGACTTTTGATCACTTTTTCAACACAAAACGAAGTAACTGCATTTACCATGATGCATTGGGGCTAACTTTTTGCTGGAGTGTGAGGCAGTGTGCTCCCTTTTTTCTTTTTGTCCAATGACTGCTCCCTTGAGCTAACGAGCTGACGAGCTCTGGTGAGGCCCCTGTGCGCCAGTGAGTGGTACATAAACCTGAGAAGACTTTTGGCGGCATTTGTAGCAACCCCACAGACTTGGCTGCTCTCTGCTGATGACGGGCTAAACCTAGAAACACGTGTCCAGAGATACACAGCACTTGCTGAACCTACTTAAGTGAAAGACTTTTGATCACTTTTTCAACACAAAACGAAGTAACTGCATTTACCATGATGCATTGGGGCTAACTTTTTGCTGGAGTGTGAGGCAGTGTGCTCCCTTTTTTCTTTTTGTCCAATGACTGCTCCCTTGAGCTAACGAGCTGACGAGCTCTGGTGAGGCACCTGTGCGCCAGTGAGTGGTACATAAACCTGAGAAGACTTTTGGCGGCATTTCAAGCAACCCCACAGACTTGGCTGCTCTCTGCTGATGACGGGCTAAACCTAGAAACACGTGTCCAGAGATACACAGCACTTGCTGCACCTACTTAGGTGAAAGACTTTTGATCACTTTTTCAACACAAAACGAAGTAACTGCATTTACCATGATGCATTGGGGCTAACTTTTTGCTGGAGTGTGAGGCAGTGTGCTCCCTTTTTTCTTTTTGTCCAATGACTGCTCCCTTGAGCTAACGAGCTGACGAGCTCTGGTGAGGCACCTGTGCGCCAGTGAGTGGTACATAAACCTGAGAAGACTTTTGGCGGCATTTCAAGCAACCCCACAGACTTGGCTGCTCTCTGCTGATGACGGGCTAAACCTAGAAACACGTGTCCAGAGATACACAGCACTTGCTGCACCTACTTAGGTGAAAGACTTTTGATCACTTTTTTAACACAAAACGAAGTAACTGCATTTACCATGATGCATTGGGGCTAACTTTTTGCTGGAGTGTGAGGCAGTGTGCTCCCTTTTTTCTTTTTGTCCAATGACTGCTCCCTTGAGCTAACGAGCTGACGAGCTCTGGTGAGGCACCTGTGCGCCAGTGAGTGGTACATAAACCTGAGAAGACTTTTGGCGGCATTTCAAGCAACCCCACAGACTTGGCTGCTCTCTGCTGATGACGGGCTAAACCTAGAAACAAGTGTCCAGAGATACACAGCACTTGCTGCACCTACTTAGGTGAAAGACTTTTGATCACTTTTTCAACACAAAACGAAGTAACTGCATTTACCATGATGCATTGGGGCTAACTTTTTGCTGGAGTGTGAGGCAGTGTGCTCCCTTTTTTCTTTTTGTCCAATGACTGCTCCCTTGAGCTAACGAGCTGACGAGCTCTGGTGAGGCACCTGTGCGCCAGTGAGTGGTACATAAACCTGAGAAGACTTTTGGCGGCATTTCAAGCAACCCCACAGACTTGGCTGCTCTCTGCTGATGACGGGCTAAACCTAGAAACACGTGTCCAGAGATACACAGCACTTGCTGCACCTACTTAGGTGAAAGACTTTTGATCACTTTTTCAACACAAAACGAAGTAACTGCATTTACCATGATGCATTGGGGCTAACTTTTTGCTGGAGTGTGAGGCAGTGTGCTCCCTTTTTTCTTTTTGTCCAATGACTGCTCCCTTGAGCTAACGAGCTGACGAGCTCTGGTGAGGCACCTGTGCGCCAGTGAGTGGTACATAAACCTGAGAAGACTTTTGGCGGCATTTCAAGCAACCCCACAGACTTGGCTGCTCTCTGCTGATGACGGGCTAAACCTAGAAACACGTGTCCAGAGATACACAGCACTTGCTGCACCTACTTAGGTGAAAGACTTTTGATCACTTTTTCAACACAAAACGAAGTAACTGCATTTACCATGATGCATTGGGGCTAACTTTTTGCTGGAGTGTGAGGCAGTGTGCTCCCTTTTTTCTTTTTGTCCAATGACTGCTCCCTTGAGCTAACGAGCTGACAAGCTCTGGTGAGGCACCTGTGCGCCAGTGAGTGGTACATAAACCTGAGAAGACTTTTGGCGGCATTTCAAGCAACCCCACAGACTTGGCTGCTCTCTGCTGATGACGGGCTAAACCTAGAAACACGTGTCCAGAGATACACAGCACTTGCTGCACCTACTTAGGTGAAAGACTTTTGATCACTTTTTCAACACAAAACGAAGTAACTGCATTTACCATGATGTATTGGGGCTAACTTTTTGCTGGAGTGTGAGGCAGTGTGCTCCCTTTTTTCTTTTTGTCCAATGACTGCTCCCTTGAGCTAACGAGCTGACGAGCTCTGGTGAGGCACCTGTGCGCCAGTGAGTGGTACATAAACCTGAGAAGACTTTTGGCGGCATTTCAAGCAACCGCACAAACTTGGCTGCTCTCTGCTGATGACGGGCTAAACCTAGAAACACGTGTCCAGAGATACACAGCACTTGCTGCACCTACTTAGGTGAAAGACTTTTGATCACTTTTTCAACACAAAACGAAGTAACTGCATTTACCATGATGCATTGGGGCTAACTTTTTGCTGGAGTGTGAGGCAGTGTGCTCCCTTTTTTCTTTTTGTCCAATGACTGCTCCCTTGAGCTAACGAGCTCTGGTGAGGCACCTGTGCGCCAGTGAGTGGTACATAAACCTGAGAAGACTTTTGGCGGCATTTCAAGCAACCCCACAGACTTGGCTGCTCTCTGCTGATGACGGGCTAAACCTAGAAACACGTGTCCAGAGATACACAGCACTTGCTGCACCTACTTAGGTGATAGACTTTTGATCACTTTTTCAACACAAAACGAAGTAACTGCATTTACCATGATGCATTGGGGCTAACTTTTTGCTGGAGTGTGAGGCAGTGTGCTCCCTTTTTTCTTTTTGTCCAATGACTGCTCCCTTGAGCTAACGAACTGACGAGCTCTGGTGAGGCACCTGTGCGCCAGTGAGTGGTACATAAACCTGAGAAGAGTTTTGGCGGCATTTCAAGCAACCCCACAGACTTGGCTGCTCTCTGCTGATGACGGGCTAAACCTAGAAACACGTGTCCAGAGATACACAGCACTTGCTGCACCTACTTAGGTGAAAGACTTTTGATCACTTTTTCAACACAAAACGAAGTAACTGCATTTACCATGATGCATTGGGGCTAACTTTTTGCTGGAGTGTGAGGCAGTGTGCTCCCTTTTTTCTTTTTGTCCAATGACTGCTCCCTTGAGCTAACGAGCTGACGAGCTCTGGTGAGGCACCTGTGCGCCAGTGAGTGGTACATAAACCTGAGAAGACTTTTGGCGGCATTTCAAGCAACCCCACAGACTTGGCTGCTCTCTGCTGATGACGGGCTAAACCTAGAAACACGTGTCCAGAGATACACAGCACTTGTGCACCTACTTAGGTGAAAGACTTTTGATCACTTTTTCAACACAAAACGAAGTAACTGCATTTACCATGATGCATTGGGGCTAACTTTTTGCTGGAGTGTGAGGCAGTGTGTTCCCTTTTTCTTTTTGTCCAATGACTGCTCCCTTGAGCTAACGAGCTGACGAGCTCTGGTGAGGCACCTGTGCGCCAGTGAGTGGTACATAAACCTGAGAAGACTTTTGGCGGCATTTCAAGCAACCCCACAGACTTGGCTGCTCTCTGCTGATGACGGGCTAAACCTAGAAACACGTGTCCAGAGATACACAGCACTTGCTGCACCTACTTAGGTGAAAGACTTTTGATCACTTTTTCAACACAAAACGAAGTAACTGCATTTACCATGATGCATTGGGGCTAACTTTTTGCTGGAGTGTGAGGCAGTGTGCTCCCTTTTTTTCTTTTTGTCCAATGACTGCTCCCTTGAGCTAACGAGCTGACGAGCTCTGGTGAGGCACCTGTGCGCCAGTGAGTGGTATATAAACCTGAGAAGACTTTTGGCGGCATTTCAAGCAACCCCACAGACTTGGCTGCTCTCTGCTGATGACGGGCTAAACCTAGAAACACGTGTCCAGAGATACACAGCACTTGCTGCACCTACTTAGGTGAAAGACTTTTGATCACTTTTTCAACACAAAACGAAGTAACTGCATTTATCATGATGCATTGGGGCTAACTTTTTGCTGGAGTGTGAGGCAGTGTGCTCCCTTTTTTCTTTTTGTCCAATGACTGCTCCCTTGAGCTAACGAGCTGACGAGCTCTGGTGAGGCACCTGTGCGCCAGTGAGTGGTACATAAACCTGAGAAGACTTTTGGCGGCATTTCAAGCAACCCCACAGACTTGGCTGCTCTCTGCTGATGACGGGCTAAACCTAGAAACACGTGTCCAGAGATACACAGCACTTGCTGCACCTACTTAGGTGAAAGACTTTTGATCACTTTTTCAACACAAAACGAAGTAACTGCATTTACCATGATGCATTGGGGCTAACTTTTTGCTGGAGTGTGAGGCAGTGTGCTCCCTTTTTTCTTTTTGTCCAATGACTGCTCCCTTGAGCTAACGAGCTGACGAGCTCTGGTGAGGCACCTGTGCGCCAGTGAGTGGTACATAAACCTGAGAAGACTTTTGGCGGCATTTCAAGCAACCCCACAGACTTGGCTGCTCTCTGCTGATGACGGGCTAAACCTAGAAACACGTGTCCAGAGATACACAGCACTTGCTGCACCTACTTAGGTGAAAGACTTTTGATCACTTTTTCAACACAAAACGAAGTAACTGCATTTACCATGATGCATTGGGGCTAACTTTTTGCTGGAGTGTGAGGCAGTGTGCTCCCTTTTTTCTTTTTGTCCAATGACTGCTCCCTTGAGCTAACGAGCTGACGAGCTCTGGTGAGGCACCTGTGCACCAGTGAGTGGTACATAAACCTGAGAAGACTTTTGGCGGCATTTCAAGCAACCCCACAGACTTGGCTGCTCTCTGCTGATGACGGGCTAAACCTAGAAACACGTGTCCAGAGATACACAGCACTTGCTGCACCTACTTAGGTGAAAGACTTTTGATCACTTTTTCAACACAAAACGAAGTAACTGCATTTACCATGATGCATTGGGGCTAACTTTTTGCTGGAGTGTGAGGCAGTGTGCTCCCTTTTTTCTTTTTGTCCAATGACTGCTCCCTTGAGCTAACGAGCTGACGAGCTCTGGTGAGGCACCTGTGCGCCAGTGAGTGGTACATAAACCTGAGAAGACTTTTGGCGGCATTTCAAGCAACCCCACAGACTTGGCTGCTCTCTGCTGATGACGGGCTAAACCTAGAAACACGTGTCCAGAGATACACAGCACTTGCTGCACCTACTTAGGTGAAAGACTTTTGATCACTTTTTCAACACAAAACGAAGTAACTGCATTTACCATGATGCATTGGGGCTAACTTTTTGCTGGAGTGTGAGGCAGTGTGCTCCCTTTTTTCTTTTTGTCCAATGACTGCTCCCTTGAGCTAACGAGCTGACAAGCTCTGGTGAGGCACCTGTGCGCCAGTGAGTGGTACATAAACCTGAGAAGACTTTTGGCGGCATTTCAAGCAACCCCACAGACTTGGCTGCTCTCTGCTGATGACGGGCTAAACCTAGAAACACGTGTCCAGAGATACACAGCACTTGCTGCACCTACTTAGGTGAAAGACTTTTGATCACTTTTTCAACACAAAACGAAGTAACTGCATTTACCATGATGTATTGGGGCTAACTTTTTGCTGGAGTGTGAGGCAGTGTGCTCCCTTTTTTCTTTTTGTCCAATGACTGCTCCCTTGAGCTAACGAGCTGACGAGCTCTGGTGAGGCACCTGTGCGCCAGTGAGTGGTACATAAACCTGAGAAGACTTTTGGCGGCATTTCAAGCAACCCCACAGACTTGGCTGCTCTCTGCTGATGACGGGCTAAACCTAGAAACACGTGTCCAGAGATACACAGCACTTGCTGCACCTACTTAGGTGAAAGACTTTTGATCACTTTTTCAACACAAAACGAAGTAACTGCATTTACCATGATGCATTGGGGCTAACTTTTTGCTGGAGTGTGAGGCAGTGTGCTCCCTTTTTTCTTTTTGTCCAATGACTGCTCCCTTGAGCTAACGAGCTCTGGTGAGGCACCTGTGCGCCAGTGAGTGGTACATAAACCTGAGAAGACTTTTGGCGGCATTTCAAGCAACCCCACAGACTTGGCTGCTCTCTGCTGATGACGGGCTAAACCTAGAAACACGTGTCCAGAGATACACAGCACTTGCTGCACCTACTTAGGTGATAGACTTTTGATCACTTTTTCAACACAAAACGAAGTAACTGCATTTACCATGATGCATTGGGGCTAACTTTTTGCTGGAGTGTGAGGCAGTGTGCTCCCTTTTTTCTTTTTGTCCAATGACTGCTCCCTTGAGCTAACGAACTGACGAGCTCTGGTGAGGCACCTGTGCGCCAGTGAGTGGTACATAAACCTGAGAAGAGTTTTGGCGGCATTTCAAGCAACCCCACAGACTTGGCTGCTCTCTGCTGATGACGGGCTAAACCTAGAAACACGTGTCCAGAGATACACAGCACTTGCTGCACCTACTTAGGTGAAAGACTTTTGATCACTTTTTCAACACAAAACGAAGTAACTGCATTTACCATGATGCATTGGGGCTAACTTTTTGCTGGAGTGTGAGGCAGTGTGCTCCCTTTTTTCTTTTTGTCCAATGACTGCTCCCTTGAGCTAACGAGCTGACGAGCTCTGGTGAGGCACCTGTGCGCCAGTGAGTGGTACATAAACCTGAGAAGACTTTTGGCGGCATTTCAAGCAACCCCACAGACTTGGCTGCTCTCTGCTGATGACGGGCTAAACCTAGAAACATGTGTCCAGAGATACACAGCACTTGCTGCACCTACTTAGGTGAAAGACTTTTGATCACTTTTTCAACACAAAACGAAGTAACTGCATTTACCATGATGCATTGGGGCTAACTTTTTGCTGGAGTGTGAGGCAGTGTGTTCCCTTTTTCTTTTTGTCCAATGACTGCTCCCTTGAGCTAACGAGCTGACGAGCTCTGGTGAGGCACCTGTGCGCCAGTGAGTGGTACATAAACCTGAGAAGACTTTTGGCGGCATTTCAAGCAACCCCACAGACTTGGCTGCTCTCTGCTGATGACGGGCTAAACCTAGAAACACGTGTCCAGAGATACACAGCACTTGCTGCACCTACTTAGGTGAAAGACTTTTGATCACTTTTTCAACACAAAACGAAGTAACTGCATTTACCATGATGCATTGGGGCTAACTTTTTGCTGGAGTGTGAGGCAGTGTGCTCCCTTTTTTTCTTTTTGTCCAATGACTGCTCCCTTGAGCTAACGAGCTGACGAGCTCTGGTGAGGCACCTGTGCGCCAGTGAGTGGTACATAAACCTGAGAAGACTTTTGGCGGCATTTCAAGCAACCCCACAGACTTGGCTGCTCTCTGCTGATGACGGGCTAAACCTAGAAACACGTGTCCAGAGATACACAGCACTTGCTGCACCTACTTAGGTGAAAGACTTTTGATCACTTTTTCAACACAAAACGAAGTAACTGCATTTATCATGATGCATTGGGGCTAACTTTTTGCTGGAGTGTGAGGCAGTGTGCTCCCTTTTTTCTTTTTGTCCAATGACTGCTCCCTTGAGCTAACGAGCTGACGAGCTCTGGTGAGGCACCTGTGCGCCAGTGAGTGGTACATAAACCTGAGAAGACTTTTGGCGGCATTTCAAGCAACCCCACAGACTTGGCTGCTCTCTGCTGATGACGGGCTAAACCTAGAAACACGTGTCCAGAGATACACAGCACTTGCTGCACCTACTTAGGTGAAAGACTTTTGATCACTTTTTCAACACAAAACGAAGTAACTGCATTTACCATGATGCATTGGGGCTAACTTTTTGCTGGAGTGTGAGGCAGTGTGCTCCCTTTTTTCTTTTTGTCCAATGACTGCTCCCTTGAGCTAACGAGCTGACGAGCTCTGGTGAGGCACCTGTGCGCCAGTGAGTGGTACATAAACCTGAGAAGACTTTTGGCGGCATTTCAAGCAACCCCACAGACTTGGCTGCTCTCTGCTGATGACGGGCTAAACCTAGAAACACGTGTCCAGAGATACACAGCACTTGCTGCACCTACTTAGGTGAAAGACTTTTGATCACTTTTTCAACACAAAACGAAGTAACTGCATTTACCATGATGCATTGGGGCTAACTTTTTGCTGGAGTGTGAGGCAGTGTGCTCCCTTTTTTCTTTTTGTCCAATGACTGCTCCCTTGAGCTAACGAGCTGACGAGCTCTGGTGAGGCACCTGTGCGCCAGTGAGTGGTACATAAACCTGAGAAGACTTTTGGCGGCATTTCAAGCAACCCCACAGACTTGGCTGCTCTCTGCTGATGACGGGCTAAACCTAGAAACACGTGTCCAGAGATACACAGCACTTGCTGCACCTACTTAGGTGAAAGACTTTTGATCACTTTTTCAACACAAAACGAAGTAACTGCATTTACCATGATGCATTGGGGCTAACTTTTTGCTGGAGTGTGAGGCAGTGTGCTCCCTTTTTTCTTTTTGTCCAATGACTGCTCCTTTGAGCTAAGGAGCTGACGAGCTCTGGTGAGGCACCTGTGCGCCAGTGAGTGGTACATAAACCTGAGAAGACTTTTGGCGGCATTTCAAGCAACCCCACAGACTTGGCTGCTCTCTGCTGATGACGGGCTAAACCTAGAAACACGTGTCCAGAGATACACAGCACTTGCTGCACCTACTTAGGTGAAAGACTTTTGATCACTTTTTCAACACAAAACGAAGTAACTGCATTTACCATGATGCATTGGGGCTAACTTTTTGCTGGAGTGTGAGGCAGTGTGCTCCCTTTTTTCTTTTTGTCCAATGACTGCTCCCTTGAGCTAACGAGCTCTGGTGAGGCACCTGTGCGCCAGTGAGTGGTACATAAACCTGAGAAGACTTTTGGAGGCATTTCAAGCAACCCCACAGACTTGGCTGCTCTCTGCTGATGACGGGCTAAACCTAGAAACACGTGTCCAGAGATACACAGCACTTGCTGCACCTACTTAGGTGAAAGACTTTTGATCACTTTTTCAACACAAAACGAAGTAACTGCATTTACCATGATGCATTGGGGCTAACTTTTTGCTGGAGTGTGAGGCAGTGTGCTCCCTTTTTTCTTTTTGTCCAATGACTGCTCCCTTGAGCTGACGAGCTCTGGTGAGGCACCTGTGCGCCAGTGAGTGGTACATAAACCTGAGAAGACTTTTGGCGGCATTTCAAGCAACCCCACAGACTTGGCTGCTCTCTGCTGATGACGGGCTAAACCTAGAAACACGTGTCCAGAGATACACAGCACTTGCTGCACCTACTTAGGTGAAAGACTTTTGATCACTTTTTCAACACAAAACGAAGTAACTGCATTTACCATGATGTATTGGGGCTAACTTTTTGCTGGAGTGTGAGGCAGTGTGCTCCCTTTTTTCTTTTTGTCCAATGACTGCTCCCTTGAGCTAACGAGCTGACGAGCTCTGGTGAGGCACCTGTGCGCCAGTGAGTGGTACATAAACCTGAGAAGACTTTTGGCGGCATTTCAAGCAACCCCACAGACTTGGCTGCTCTCTGCTGATGACGGGCTAAACCTAGAAACACGTGTCCAGAGATACACAGCACTTGCTGCACCTACTTAGGTGAAAGACTTTTGATCACTTTTTCAACACAAAACGAAGTAACTGCATTTACCATGATGCATTGGGGCTAACTTTTTGCTGGAGTGTGAGGCAGTGTGCTCCCTTTTTTCTTTTTGTCCAATGACTGCTCCCTTGAGCTAACGAGCTGACGAGCTCTGGTGAGGCACCTGTGCGCCAGTGAGTGGTACATAAACCTGAGAAGACTTTTGGCGGCATTTCAAGCAACCCCACAGACTTGGCTGCTCTCTGCTGATGACGGGCTAAACCTAGAAACACGTGTCCAGAGATACACAGCACTTGCTGCACCTACTTAGGTGAAAGACTTTTGATCACTTTTTCAACACAAAACGAAGTAACTGCATTTACCATGATGCATTGGGGCTAACTTTTTGCTGTAGTGTGAGGCAGTGTGCTCCCTTTTTTCTTTTTGTCCAATGACTGCTCCCTTGAGCTAACGAGCTGACGAGCTCTGGTGAGGCACCTGTGCGCCAGTGAGTGGTACATAAACCTGAGAAGACTTTTGGCGGCATTTCAAGCAACCCCACAGACTTGGCTGCTCTCTGCTGATGACGGGCTAAACCTAGAAACACGTGTCCAGAGATACACAGCACTTGCTGCACCTACTTAGGTGAAAGACTTTTGATCACTTTTTCAACACAAAACGAAGTAACTGCATTTACCATGATGCATTGGGGCTAACTTTTTGCTGGAGTGTGAGGCAGTGTGAGTGTGCTCCCTTTTTTCTTTTTGTCCAATGACTGCTCCCTTGAGCTAACAAGCTGACGAGCTCTGGTGAGGCACCTGTGCGCCAGTGAGTGGTACATAAACCTGAGAAGACTTTTGGCGGCATTTCAAGCAACCCCACAGACTTGGCTGCTCTCTGCTGATGACGGGCTAAACCTAGAAACACGTGTCCAGAGATACACAGCACTTGCTGCACCTACTTAGGTGAAAGACTTTTGATCACTTTTTCAACACAAAACGAAGTAACTGCATTTACCATGATGCATTGGGGCTAACTTTTTGCTGGAGTGTGAGGCAGTGTGCTCCCTTTTTTCTTTTTGTCCAATGACTGCTCCCTTGAGCTAACGAGCTGACGAGCTCTGGTGAGGCACCTGTGCGCCAGTGAGTGGTACATAAACCTGAGAAGACTTTTGGCGGCATTTCAAGCAACCCCACAGACTTGGCTGCTCTCTGCTGATGACGGGCTAAACCTAGAAACACGTGTCCAGAGATACACAGCACTTGCTGCACCTACTTAGGTGAAAGACTTTTGATCACTTTTTCAACACAAAACGAAGTAACTGCATTTACCATGATGCATTGGGGCTAACTTTTTGCTGGAGTGTGAGGCAGTGTGAGTGTGCTCCCTTTTTTCTTTTTGTCCAATGACTGCTCCCTTGAGCTAACAAGCTGACGAGCTCTGGTGAGGCACCTGTGCGCCAGTGAGTGGTACATAAACCTGAGAAGACTTTTGGCGGCATTTCAAGCAACCCCACAGACTTGGCTGCTCTCTGCTGATGACGGGCTAAACCTAGAAACACGTGTCCAGAGATACACAGCACTTGCTGCACCTACTTAGGTGAAAGACTTTTGATCACTTTTTCAACACAAAACGAAGTAACTGCATTTACCATGATGCATTGGGGCTAACTTTTTGCTGGAGTGTGAGGCAGTGTGCTCCCTTTTTTCTTTTTGTCCAATGACTGCTCCCTTGAGCTAACGAGCTGACGAGCTCTGGTGAGGCACCTGTGCGCCAGTGAGTGGTACATAAACCTGAGAAGACTTTTGGCGGCATTTCAAGCAACCCCACAGACTTGGCTGCTCTCTGCTGATGACGGGCTAAACCTAGAAACACGTGTCCAGAGATACACAGCACTTGCTGCACCTACTTAGGTGAAAGACTTTTGATCACTTTTTCAACACAAAACGAAGTAACTGCATTTACCATGATGCATTGGGGCTAACTTTTTGCTGGAGTGTGAGGCAGTGTGCTCCCTTTTTTCTTTTTGTCCAATGACTGCTCCCTTGAGCTAACGAGCTGACGAGCTCTGGTGAGGCACCTGTGCGCCAGTGAGTGGTACATAAACCTGAGAAGACTTTTGGCGGCATTTCAAGCAACCCCACAGACTTGGCTGCTCTCTGCTGATGACGGGCTAAACCTAGAAACACGTGTCCAGAGATACACAGCACTTGCTGCACCTACTTAGGTGAAAGACTTTTGATCACTTTTTCAACACAAAACGAAGTAACTGCATTTACCATGATGCATTGGGGCTAACTTTTTGCTGGAGTGTGAGGCAGTGTGCTCCCTTTTTTCTTTTTGTCCAATGACTGCTCCTTTGAGCTAAGGAGCTGACGAGCTCTGGTGAGGCACCTGTGCGCCAGTGAGTGGTACATAAACCTGAGAAGACTTTTGGCGGCATTTCAAGCAACCCCACAGACTTGGCTGCTCTCTGCTGATGACGGGCTAAACCTAGAAACACGTGTCCAGAGATACACAGCACTTGCTGCACCTACTTAGGTGAAAGACTTTTGATCACTTTTTCAACACAAAACGAAGTAACTGCATTTACCATGATGCATTGGGGCTAACTTTTTGCTGGAGTGTGAGGCAGTGTGCTCCCTTTTTTCTTTTTGTCCAATGACTGCTCCCTTGAGCTAACGAGCTGACGAGCTCTGGTGAGGCACCTGTGTGTAGGAGGCTGGACTGGCTTGTCGTGAGTACCAAGGGGTACTTGCACCTTGCACCAGGCCCAGTTATCCCTTATTAGTGTATAGGGTGTCTAGCAGCTTAGGCTGATAGATAATGGTAGCTTAGCAGAGCAGCTTAGGCTGAACTAGGAGACGTGTGAAGCTACTACAGTACCACTTAGTGTCATATGCACAATATCATAAGAAAACACAATACACAGTTATACTAAAAATAAAGGTACTTTATTTTTATGACAATATGCCAAAGTATCTTAGAGTGTACCCTCAGTGAGAGGATAGGAAATATACACAAGATATATATACACAATAGCAAAAATATGCAGTATAGTCTTAGAAAACAGTGCAAACAATGTATAGTTACAATAGGATGCAATGGGGAAACATAGGGATAGGGGCAACACAAACCATATACTCCAAAAGTGGAATGCGAACCACGAATGGACCCCAAACCTATGTGACCTT
Organism: Pleurodeles waltl; assembly: GCF_031143425.1. Classification (NCBI taxonomy): domain Eukaryota; kingdom Metazoa; phylum Chordata; class Amphibia; order Caudata; family Salamandridae; genus Pleurodeles; species Pleurodeles waltl. Next base: position 237,444,263 of record NC_090439.1, read on the forward strand.
GTAGAGGGTCGCTGGGACTATTAGAAAATAGTGAGAGTTAGAAAAATAACCCTCCCCAAGACCCTGAAAAGTGAGTGCAAAGTGCACTAAAGTTCCCCTAAGGACAAAATAGTCGTGTTAGAGGAATAATGCAGGAAAGACACAAACCAGCAATGCAACAACTGTGGATTTCCATTCTAGGGTACCTGTGGAACAAGGGGACCAAGTCCAAAAGTCACAAGCAAGTCGGAGATGGGCAGATGCCCAGGAAATGACAGCTGCGGGTGCAAAGAAGCTTCTACTGGACAGAAGAAGCTGAGGTTTCTGCAGGAACGAAAAGGGCTAGAGACTTCCCCTTTGGTGGACGGATCCCTCTCGCCTTGGAGAGTCGTGCAGAAGTGTTTTCCCGCCGAAAGGACGCCAACAAGCCTTGCTAGTCGCAAATCGTGCGTTTGGCGTTTTTGGACGCTGCTGGGGCCCAGGAGGGACCAGGAGGTCGCAAATTGGACCTGAAGAGAGAGGGGACATCGAGCAAGACAAAGAGCCCTCATTGAAGCAGGTAGCACCCGGAGAAGTGCCAGAAACAGGCACTACGAGGATGCGTGAAACGGTGCTCACTGAAGTTGCACAAAGGAGTCCCACGTCGCCGGAGACCAACTTAGAAAGTCGTGCAATGCAGGTTAGAGTGCCGTGGACCCAGGCTTGGCTGTGCACAAAGGATTTCCGCCGGCAGTGCACAGGGGCCGGAGTAGCTACAAAGTCGCGGTTCCCAGCAATGCAGCCCAGCGAGGTGAGGCAAGGACTTACCTCCACCAAACTTGGACTGAAGAGTCACTGGACTGTGGGGGTCACTTGGACAGAGTCGCTGGATTCGAGGGACCTCGCTCGTCGTGCTGAGAGGAGACCCAAGGGACCGGTAATGCAGCTTTTTGGTGCCTGCGGTTGCAGGGGGAAGATTCTGTCGACCCACGGGAGATTTCTTCGGAGCTTCTGGTGCAGAGAGGAGGCAGACTACCCCCACAGCATGCACCAGCAGGAAAACAGTCGAGAAGGCAGCAGGATCAGCGTTACAGAGTTGCAGTAGTCGTCTTTGCTACTATGTTGCCGGTTTGCAGGCTTCCAGCGCGGTCAGCAGTCGTTTCCTTATCAGAAGGTGAAGAGAGAGATGCAGAGGAACTCGGATGAGCTCTTGCATTCGTTATCTAAAGTTTCCCCAGAGACAGAGACCCTAAATAGCCAGAAAAGAGGGTTTGGCTACCTAGGAGAGAGGATAGTCTACTAACACCTGAAGGAGCCTATTAGCAGGAGTCTCTGATGTCACCTGGTGGCACTGGCCACTCAGAGCAGTCCAGTGTGCCAGCAGCACCTCTGTTTCCAAGATGGCAGAGGTCTGGAGCACACTGGAGGAGCTCTGGACACCTCCAAGGGGAGGTGCAGGTCAAGGGAGTGGTCACTCCCCTTTCCTTTGTCCAGTTTCGCGCCAGAGCAGGGCTAAGGGGTCCCCTGAACCGGTGTAGACTGGCTTATGCAGAATTGGGCACCTCTGTGCCCAACAAAGCATTTCCAGAGGCTGGGGGAGGCTACTCCTCCCCTGCCTTCACACCATTTTCCAAAGGGAGAGGGTGTCACACCCTCTCTCAGAGGAAGTTCTTTGTTCTGCCATCCTGGGCCAGGCCTGGCTGGACCCCAGGAGGGCAGCTGCCTGTCTGAGGGGTTGGCAGCAGCAGCAGCTGCAGTGAAACCCCAGGAAGGGCAGTTTGGCAGTACCAGGGTCTGTGCTACAGACCACTGGGATCATATGATTGTGCCAACTATGCCAGGATGGCATAGAGGGGGCAATTCCATGATCATAGACATGTTACATGGCCATATTCGGAGTTACCATTGTGAAGCTACATATAGGTAGTGACTTATATGTAGTGCGCGCGTGTAATGGTGTCCCCGCACTCACAAAGTTCAGGGAATTGGCTCTGAACAATGTGGGGGCACCTTGGCTAGTGCCAGGGTGCCCTCACACTAAGTAACTTTGCACCTAACCTTTACTAGGTAAAGGTTAGACATATAGGTGACTTATAAGTTACTTAAGTGCAGTGTAAAATGGCTGTGAAATAACGTGGACGTTATTTCACTCAGGCTGCAGTGGCAGGCCTGTGTAAGAATTGTCAGAGCTCCCTATGGGTGGCAAAAGAAATGCTGCAGCCCATAGGGATCTCCTGGAACCCCAATACCCTGGGTACCTCAGTACCATATACTAGGGAATTATAAGGGTGTTCCAGTAAGCCAATGTAAATTGGTAAAAATGGTCACTAGCCTGTCAGTGACAATTTGGAAAGAAATGAGAGAGCATAACCACTGAGGTTCTGATTAGCAGAGCCTCAGTGAGACAGTTAGTCACTACACAGGTAACACATTCAGGCACACTTATGAGCACTGGGGCCCTGGGTTACCAGGGTCCCAGTGACACATACAACTAAAACAACATATATACAGTGAAAAATGGGGGTAACATGCCAGGCAAGATGGTACTTTCCTACACAACCCCCCCCCCCAAACGAAGGACAATAAGACTAGCCATGACCTGATGAGTCTTCATTGTCTAAGTGGAAATATCTGGAGAGTCCATCTGCATTGGAGTGGCTACTCCCAGGTCTATGTTCCACTGTATAGTCCATTCCCTGTAGGGATATGGACCACCTCAACAATTTAGGATTTTCACCTTTCATTTGTTTTAGCCAAAGTAGAGGTTTGTGGTCTGTCTGAACAATGAAGTGAGTGCCAAACAGGTATGGCCTCAACTTCTTCAGAGCCCAGACCACAGCAAAGGCCTCCCTCTCAATGGCAGACCAACGCTTTTCTCTAGGGGTCAACCTTCTACTAATAAAAGCAACAGGTTGATCCTGGCCCTCAGAATTAAGTTGTGATAGGACTGCCCCTACTCCTAATTCAGATGCATCAGTTTGGACATAGAATTTTTTAGAGTAACAAGGGCTTTTCAGGACAGGTGCAGAGCACATGGCCTGCTTCAGCTCCTCAAAAGCTTTCTGACAGTTTGCTGTCCATAATACCTTTTTAGGCATTTTCTTGGATGTGAGGTCATTAAGAGGGGCTGCAATGGAGCCATAGTTCTTAATGAACCTCCTGTAATACCCAGTGAGGCCTAGGAAGGCTCTCACCTGAGTCTGAGTGGTAGGGGGAACCCAATCAATAATTGTTTGGATTTTCCCCTGAAGTGGTGCAATCTGTTCCCCACCAACAAGGTGTTCCAGATAAACCACCTTACCCTGCCCTATCTGGCACTTTGAAGCCTTGATAGTGAGGCCTGCCTTTTGCAGGGCCTCCAAAACTTTCCATAGGTGGACCAGGTGATCATCCCAGCTGGAGCTAAAGACAGCTATATCGTCCAAATATGCTGCACTGAAAGCTTCCAGCCCTTGCAGGACTGTGTTCACCAACCTCTGAAAAGTGGCAGGTGCATTTTTCAGACCAAAAGGCATTACAGTAAACTGGTAATGTCCTCCAATGGTAGAAAATGCAGTCTTAGGTTTAGCATCTTCTGACAATTTGATCTGCCAATACCCTGCAGTCAAGTCAAAAGTGCTTAGATACTTGGCAGATGCCAGTGTATCTATGAGCTCATCTGCCCTGGGTATAGGGTGAGCATCAGTTTTGGTTACCAAGTTGAGACCTCTATAGTCTACACAAAACCGCATTTCCCTCTTTCCATCTTTAGAATTGGGTTTTGGTACCAGTACCACAGGAGAAGCCCATGGACTGTCAGAGTGCTCAACCACTCCTAGTTCCAACATTTTCTGAACTTCATGCTTTATGCAGTCCCTGACATGGTCAGGCTGCCTATAGATCTTACTTTTGACAGGTAAACTGTCTCCAGTATCTATAGTGTGCTCACACCAAGAAGTGGTGCCTGGCACAGTAGCGAAGAGTTCTGAAAATTGTCCTAGGAGATTTATGCAATGGTCTTTCTGCTCAGCAGTAAGACAATCTGCCAAAACTACACCTTCCACAAGAGCATCTTGTTCTGTGGAAGAGAAGAGATCAGGTAGAGGATCACTGTCTTCTTCCTGTCCCTCATCAGTTGCCATGAGCAGGGTGAGATCAGCCTTGTCATAGTAGGGTTTCAGGCGGTTGACATGGAGCACTCTAAGGGGACTCCTGGCAGTGCCCAAGTCAACCAAGTAGGTGACTTCACCCTTTTTTTCAACAATTGTGTGGGGTCCACTCCATTTATCTTGGAGTGCTCTTGGGGCCACAGGCTCCAAGACCCACACTTTCTGCCCTGGTTGGTACTGAACCAAAACAGCCTTCTGATCATGCCATTGCTTCTGGAGCTCTTGGCTGGCCTGAAGGTTTTTACTGGCCTTTTTCATGTACTCAGCCATCCTTGATCTGAGGCCAAGTACATAATCCACAATATCCTGCTTAGGAGCTTTTAAAGGTTGTTCCCAACCCTCCTTTACAAGTGTGAGTGGACCCCTAACAGGGTGTCCAAAAAGAAGTTCAAAGGGGCTGAAGCCCACTCCTTTCTGGGGTACCTCCCTGTAGGCAAAAAGGAGGCATGGTAGAAGGATATCCCATCTCCTGCGGAGTTTTTCAGGGAGACCCATAATCATGCCTTTGAGAGTTTTATTAAATCTCTCCACCAGTCCATTTGTTTGTGGATGATAGGGTGTTGTGAACTTGTACGTTACACCACACTCCTTCCACATGGCCTTTAAGTATGCAGACATGAAATTGCTTCCCCTGTCTGATACTACTTCCTTTGGGAAGCCCACCCTGGAAAATATTCCCAGGAGGGCCTTTGCCACTGCAGGAGCTGTAGTGGTCCTTAAAGGAATAGCTTCAGGATATCTTGTGGCATGGTCCACTACCACCAAGATAAACCTATTGCCTGAAGCAGTAGGAGGGTCAAGGGGGCCAACTATGTCAACCCCTACCCTCTCAAAGGGAACCCCAACCACAGGCAGTGGGATAAGGGGTGCCTTTGGGGTGCCACCTGTCTTGCCACTGGCTTGACGGGTTTCACAGGACTTACAAAATTCTTTTGTGTCCTCAGACATCCTAGGCCAATGAAACAATGGAACCAATCTGTCCCAAGTTTTCATTTGACCCAGGTGCCCAGCTAGGGGAATGTCATGTGCCAGTGTTAGGAGGAACTTTCTGTACTCCTGAGGAATCACTAATCTCCTGGCAGCTCCAGGTTTAGGATCCCTATGCTCAGTGTACAAGAGGTTGTCCTCCCAGTAAACTCTGTGAGAGTCACTGACATCCCCATTAGCCTGTTTGACAGCTTGCTGTCTGAGACCCTCTAATGTGGGACAGGTTTGCTGTGCCACACTCAGCTCCTCTCTGGCAGGCCCCCCTTCACCCAAAAGCTCAGCAGTGTCTGCTTCCAGCTCCTCTGGTGTAGGTTCTGCACAGGGAGGGAATTCTTCTTCCTCAGAAGTTGAATCCACTGTAGAGGGAGGGATAGTAGGAAGTGGTTTGCTTCTACTAGCCCTAGCTTTAGGGAGCACTTGGTCCATTGTTCCAGGATCCAAGCTTCCCTGTCCTTTTTGCTTTTTGGCCTGAGCCCTTGTCAAAGCAAAAATATGCCCTGGGATGCCCAGCATTGCTGCATGGGCCTCCAACTCCACATCTGACCAAGCTGATGTCTCCAAATCATTCCCCAATAGACAGTCTACAGGTAAATCTGAAGCTACCACAACTTTCTTTGGACCAGTTACCCCCCCCCCAGTTGAGATTTACAACAGCCATGGGGTGGCTTTGTGTTATGTTGTGAGCATCGGTTACTTGGTACTGGTGTCCAAGTATGTGTTGTTCAGGGTGCACCAGTTTCTCAATCACCATTGTGACACTGGCACATGTGTCCCTGTAGGCCTGGACCTCAACACCATTTATTAGGGTTAGTTGCTTGTACTTCTCCAAGTTATGGGGGCAAGCAACCAAAGTGGCTAAATCAATAGCCCCTTCAGAGACTAAAGTAGCCTCTGTGGTCTCCCTAATCAGACCAACCCCAACTAAGTTACCAAAAGTGAGCCCAGCTACTCCCTTGGATTGGCTATTAGTAGGTTTGCTCCCACCACCACTGCTATTAGTAGGGACACTAGGTGTAGCAGTAGGGGTTGTAGTGGTAGGAGCAGTGGTGCCTTTCTTTGGACAACTGGGATCTGTTGTCCAATGGCCTTTTATTTTACATAAATAGCACCATGGTTTCTTTTCCTTGTTATGATTAAAGGAGGATTTGGACCCACCACCCCCACCAGAGTGTTTTTGTGGGCCTGATGAAGACTCATTTTTAGATTTGTCCCCACCCTTGTCAGAAGACTTACCATCCTTCTTTTTGTTGCCATCTTTGTCACCCCCTGTATGAACTTTTCTGTTCACTCTTGTTCGGACCCATTTGTCTGCCTTCTTTCCCAATTCTTGGGGAGAGGTCAGATCAGAGTCCACCAAGTACTGGTGCAACAAATCAGACACACAATTATTAAGAATATGCTCTCTCAGGATTAAGTTATACAGGCTGTCATAATCAGTAACTTTACTGCCATGTAACCACCCCTCCAAGGCCTTCACTGAATGGTCAATGAAATCAACCCAGTCTTGTGAAGACTCCTTTTTGGTCTCTCTGAACTTTATCCTGTACTGTTCAGTGGTTAAGCCATAACCATCCAGGAGTGCATTCTTAAGAACTTGGAAATTATTAGCATCATTTTCTTTCACAGTAAGGAGCCTATCCCTAGCTTTTCCACTAAATGATAGCCATAGGATAGCAGCCCACTGCCTTTGAGGGACATCCTGTACAACACAGGCCCTCTCAAGTGCAGCAAACCACTTGTTAATGTCATCCCCCTCCTTATAAGGGGGAACTATCTTGTGCAGATTCCTGGAATCGTGCTCTTTTGCAGGATGACTATGGGGAATACTGCTGCTGCCACCATGGGTATCTAAACCCAACTTCTGTCTTTCCTTCTCTAATTCAAAAGACTGTCTATCCAAATCCAGCTGTTGCTTTTTAAGCTTCAGTCTGGTTTGTTCCACCCTCAACTTATTGAGTTCCCTCTCTAACATTCTGTCATCAGGGTTGGTGGGAGGGACATTCCTAGAAACAGAGCTATGATGGGAATGAACAGAAGGAGACCTGTCCCTTACAGAAGCCACCCTAACAGCTTGGTTAACAGAAACATTACTACCAGTATGGTGAGAATAAATGCTTTTGCTATGATGTGAGACAACAATATTTGTATGGTGTGGCTCATCATCATTCCCAACTATGCTAGACTGTCTAGTAATGGGCAGGCTAGGAAGTTTCTTTCCTGAATCTTTTCCTGGGGGAGTCCCTGAATCAGATTGAGAACTATTAGGTACTTTTTCAACAGAGGAGGCACCTATGGCCTTATCTTGTTCTCTAAGCATGTTAAGTAACAGTTCCAAGGAAGGATTCTTCCCTACACTCAAACCTCTCTCTATACAGAGACTCCTTGCTCTTTTCCAGCTAAGGTTGTCATATGGAAGTTTGGACAGATCAACATTTTGGCCTGTGCCAGACATTTTTAGAGAGAGTTAAAGTGATAGAAAAAGAGAAAAAAGTTTTCAGAACTTTTTGGAAAGACAGAAAAAAAACGTTTTAAACTTTTAAGAACTTTTTGAAAGTTTAGAAGTACTTTTCAGCACTTCGAAAAGAGTGAAAAGAGGAAATGCAAAACTTTTTGGCTATGTGTATATACACTGACCTTGTTTTGTATATTTTTCTCTTATGAAAAGTACAATGACAAGAGTGGTAAGTAGTCTCAAGCACTTATCCCACCACTGCACAACCAATGTAGGAGGCTGGACTGGCTTGTAGTGAGTACCAAGGGGTACTTGCACCTTGCACCAGGCCCAGTTATCCCTTATTAGTGTATAGGGTGTCTAGCAGCTTAGGCTGATAGATAATGGTAGCTTAGCAGAGCAGCTTAGGCTGAACTAGGAGACGTGTGAAGCTACTACAGTACCACTTAGTGTCATATGCACAATATCATAAGAAAACACAATACACAGTTATACTAAAAATAAAGGTACTTTATTTTTATGACAAAATGCCAAAGTATCTTAGAGTGTACCCTCAGTGAGAGGATAGGAAATATACACAAGATATATATACACAATAGCAAAAATATGCAGTATAGTCTTAGAAAACAGTGCAAACAATGTATAGTTACAATAGGATGCAATGGGGAAACATAGGGATAGGGGCAACACAAACCATATACTCCAAAAGTGGAATGCGAACCACGAATGGACCCCAAACCTATGTGACCTTGTAGAGGGTCGCTGGGACTATTAGAAAATAGTGAGAGTTAGAAAAATAACCCTCCCCAAGACCCTGAAAAGTGAGTGCAAAGTGCACTAAAGTTCCCCTAAGGACAAAATAGTCGTGTTAGAGGAATAATGCAGGAAAGACACAAACCAGCAATGCAACAACTGTGGATTTCCAATCTAGGGTACCTGTGGAACAAGGGGACCAAGTCCAAAAGTCACAAGCAAGTCGGAGATGGGCAGATGCCCAGGAAATGACAGCTGCGGGTGCAAAGAAGCTTCTACTGGACAGAAGAAGCTGAGGTTTCTGCAGGAACGAAAAGGGCTAGAGACTTCCCCTTTGGTGGACGGATCCCTCTCGCCTTGGAGAGTCGTGCAGAAGTGTTTTCCCGCCGAAAGGACGCCAACAAGCCTTGCTAGTCGCAAATCGTGCGTTTGGCGTTTTTGGACGCTGCTGGGGCCCAGGAGGGACCAGGAGGTCGCAAATTGGACCTGAAGAGAGAGGGGACGTCGAGCAAGACAAAGAGCCCTCACTGAAGCAGGTAGCACCCGGAGAAGTGCCAGAAACAGGCACTACGAGGATGCGTGAAACGGTGCTCGCCGAAGTTGCACAAAGGAGTCCCACGTCGCCAGAGACCAACTTAGAAAGTCGTGCAATGCAGGTTAGAGTGCCGTGGACCCAGGCTTGGCTGTGCACAAAGGATTTCCGCCGGAAGTGCACAGGGGCCGGAGTAGCTGCAAAGTCGCGGTTCCCAGCAATGCAGCCCAGCGAGGTGAGGCAAGGACTTACCTCCACCAAACTTGGACTGAAGAGTCACTGGACTGTGGGGGTCACTTGGACAGAGTCGCTGGATTCGAGGGACCTCGCTCGTCGTGCTGAGAGGAGACCCAAGGGACCGGTAATGCAGCTTTTTGGTGCCTGCGGTTGCAGGGGGAAGATTCCGTCGACCCACGGGAGATTTCTTCGGAGCTTCTGGTGCAGAGAGGAGGCAGACTACCCCCACAGCATGCACAAGCAGGAAAACAGTTGAGAAGGCGTCAGGATCAGCGTTACAGAGTTGCAGTAGTCGTCTTTGCTACTATGTTGCCGGTTTGCAGGCTTCCAGCGCGGTCAGCAGTCGTTTCCTTATCAGAAGGTGAAGAGAGAGATGCAGAGGAACTCGGATGAGCTCTTGCATTCGTTATCTAAAGTTTCCCCAGAGACAGAGACCCTAAATAGCCAGAAAAGAGGGTTTGGCTACCTAGGAGAGAGGATAGGCTACTAACACCTGAAGGAGCCTATCAGCAGGAGTCTCTGACGTCACCTGGTGGCACTGGCCACTCAGAGCAGTCCAGTGTGCCAGCAGCACCTCTGTTTCCAAGATGGCAGAGGTCTGGAGCACACTGGAGGAGCTCTGGACACCTCCCAGGGGAGGTGCAGGTCAGGGGAGTGGTCACTCCCCTTTCCTTTGTCCAGTTTAGCGCCAGAGCAGGGCTAAGGGGTCCCCTGAACCGGTGTAGACTGGCTTATGCAGAATTGGGCACCTCTGTGCCCAACAAAGCATTTCCAGAGGCTGGGGGAGGCTACTCCTCCCCTGCCTTCACACCATTTTCCAAAGGGAGAGGGTGTCACACCCTCTCTCAGAGGAAGTTCTTTGTTCTGCCATCCTGGGCCAGGCCTGGCTGGACCCCAGGAGGGCAGCTGCCTGTCTGAGGGGTTGGCAGCAGCAGCAGCTGCAGTGAAACCCCAGGAAGGGCAGTTTGGCAGTACCAGGGTCTGTGCTACAGACCACTGGGATCATGGGATTGTGCCAACTATGCCAGGATGGCATAGAGGGGGCAATTCCATGATCATAGACATGTTACATGGCCATATTCGGAGTTACCATTGTGAAGCTACATATAGGTAGTGACCTATATGTAGTGCACGCGTGTAATGGTGTCCCCGCACTCACAAAGTTCAGGGAATTGGCTCTGAACAATGTGGGGGCACCTTGGCTAGGGTGCCCTCACACTAAGTAACTTTGCACCTAACCTTTACTAGGTAAAGGTTAGACATATAGGTGACTTATAAGTTACTTAAGTGCAGTGTAAAATGGCTGTGAAATAACGTGGACGTTATTTCACTCAGGCTGCAGTGGCAGGCCTGTGTAAGAATTGTCAGAGCTCCCTATGGGTGGCAAAAGAAATGCTGCAGCCCATAGGGATCTATTGGAACCCCAATACCCTGGGTACCTCAGTACCATATACTAGGGAATTATAAGGGTGTTCCAGTAAGCCAATGTAAATTGGTAAAAATGGTCACTAGCCTGTCAGTGACAATTTGGAAAGAAATGAGAGAGCATAACCACTGAGGTTCTGATTAGCAGAGCCTCAGTGAGACAGTTAGTCACTACACAGGTAACACATTCAGGCACACTTATGAGCACTGGGGCCCTGGGTTACCAGGGTCCCAGTGACACATACAACTAAAACAACATATATACAGTGAAAAATGGGGGTAACATGCCAGGCAAGATGGTACTTTCCTACACTGTGCGCCAGTGAGTGGTACATAAACCTGAGAAGACTTTTGGCGGCATTTCAAGCAACCCCACAGACTTGGCTGCTCTCTGCTGATGACGGGCTAAACCTAGAAACACGTGTCCAGAGATACACAGCACTTGCTGCACCTACTTAGGTGAAAGACTTTTGATCACTTTTTCAACACAAAACGAAGTAACTGCATTTACCATGATGCATTGGGGCTAACTTTTTGCTGGAGTGTGAGGCAGTGTGCTCCCTTTTTTCTTTTTGTCCAATGACTGCTCCCTTGAGCTAACGAGCTGACGAGCTCTGGTGAGGCACCTGTGCGCCAGTGAGTGGTACATAAACCTGAGAAGACTTTTGGCGGCATTTCAAGCAACCCCACAGACTTGGCTGCTCTCTGCTGATGACGGGCTAAACCTAGAAACACGTGTCCAGAGATACACAGCACTTGCTGCACCTACTTAGGTGAAAGACTTTTGATCACTTTTTAAACACAAAACGAAGTAACTGCATTTACCATGATGCATTGGGGCTAACTTTTTGCTGGAGTGTGAGGCAGTGTGCTCCCTTTTTTCTTTTTGTCCAATGACTGCTCCCTTGAGCTAACGAGCTGACGAGCTGACGAGCTCTGGTGAGGCACCTGTGCGCCAGTGAGTGGTACATAAACCTGAGAAGACTTTTGGCGGCATTTCAAGCAACCCCACAGACTTGGCTGCTCTCTGCTGATGACGGGCTAAACCTAGAAACACGTGTCCAGAGATACACAGCACTTGCTGCACCTACTTAGGTGAAAGACTTTTGATCACTTTTTCAACACAAAACGAAGTAACTGCATTTACCATGATGCATTGGGGCTAACTTTTTGCTGGAGTGTGAGGCAGTGTGCTCCCTTTTTTCTTTTTGTCCAATGACTGCTCCCTTGAGCTAACGAGCTGACGAGCTCTGGTGAGGCACCTGTGCGCCAGTGAGTGGTACATAAACCTGAGAAGACTTTTGGCGGCATTTCAAGCAACCCCACAGACTTGGCTGCTCTCTGCTGATGACGGGCTAAACCTAGAAACACGTGTCCAGAGATACACAGCACTTGCTGCACCTACTTAGGTGAAAGACTTTTGATCACTTTTTCAACACAAAACGAAGTAACTGCATTTACCATGATGCATTGGGGCTAACTTTTTGCTGGAGTGTGAGGCAGTGTGCTCCCTTTTTTCTTTTTGTCCAATGACTGCTCCCTTGAGCTAACGAGCTGACGAGCTCTGGTGAGGCACCTGTGCGCCAGTGAGTGGTACATAAACCTGAGAAGACTTTTGGCGGCATTTCAAGCAACCCCACAGACTTGGCTGCTCTCTGCTGATGACGGGCTAAACCTAGAAACATGTGTCCAGAGATACACAGCACTTGCTGCACCTACTTAGGTGAAAGACTTTTGATCACTTTTTCAACACAAAACGAAGTAACTGCATTTACCATGATGCATTGGGGCTAACTTTTTGCTGGAGTGTGAGGCAGTGTGCTCCCTTTTTTCTTTTTGTCCAATGACTGCTCCCTTGAGCTAACGAGCTGACGAGCTCTGGTGAGGCACCTGTGCGCCAGTGAGTGGTACATAAACCTGAGAAGACTTTTGGCGGCATTTCAAGCAACCCCACAGACTTGGCCGCTCTCTGCTGACGACGGGCTAAACCTAGAAACACGTGTCCAGAGATACACAGCACTTGCTGCACCTACTTAGGTGAAAGACTTTTGATCACTTTTTCAACACAAAACGAAGTAACTGCATTTACCATGATGCACTGGGGCTAACTTTTTGCTGGAGTGTGAGGCAGTGTGCTCCCTTTTTTCTTTTTGTCCAATGACTGCTCCCTTGAGCTAACGAGCTGACGAGCTCTGGTGAGGCACCTGTGCGCCAGTGAGTGGTACATAAACCTGAGAAGACTTTTGGCGGCATTTCAAGCAACCCCACAGACTTGGCTGCTCTCTGCTGATGACGGGCTAAACCTAGAAACACGTGTCCAGAGATACACAGCACTTGCTGCACCTACTTAGGTGAAAGACTTTTGATCACTTTTTCAACACAAAACGAAGTAACTGCATTTACCATGATGCATTGGGGCTAACTTTTTGCTGGAGTGTGAGGCAGTGTGCTCCCTTTTTTCTTTTTGTCCAATGACTGCTCCCTTGAGCTAACGAGCTGACGAGCTCTGGTGAGGCACCTGTGCGCCAGTGAGTGGTACATAAACCTGAGAAGACTTTTGGCGGCATTTCAAGCAACCCCACAGACTTGGCTGCTCTCTGCTGATGACGGGCTAAACCTAGAAACACGTGTCCAGAGATACACAGCACTTGCTGCACCTACTTAGGTGAAAGACTTTTGATCACTTTTTCAACACAAAACGAAGTAACTGCATTTACCATGATGCATTGGGGCTAACTTTTTGCTGGAGTGTGAGGCAGTGTGCTCCCTTTTTTCTTTTTGTCCAATGACTGCTCCCTTGAGCTAACGAGCTGACGAGCTCTGGTGAGGCACCTGTGCGCCAGTGAGTGGTACATAAACCTGAGAAGACTTTTGGCGGCATTTCAAGCAACCCCACAGACTTGGCTGCTCTCTGCTGATGACGGGCTAAACCTAGAAACACGTGTCCAGAGATACACAGCACTTGCTGCACCTACTTAGGTGAAAGACTTTTGATCACTTTTTCAACACAAAACGAAGTAACTGCATTTACCATGATGCATTGGGGCTAACTTTTTGCTGGAGTGTGAGGCAGTGTGCTCCCTTTTTTCTTTTTGTCCAATGACTGCTCCCTTGAGCTAACGAGCTGACGAGCTCTGGTGAGGCACCTGTGCGCCAGTGAGTGGTACATAAACCTGAGAAGACTTTTGGCGGCATTTCAAGCAACCCCACAGACTTGGCTGCTCTCTGCTGATGACGGGCTAAACCTAGAAACACGTGTCCAGAGATACACAGCACTTGCTGCACCTACTTAGGTGAAAGACTTTTGATCACTTTTTCAACACAAAACGAAGTAACTGCATTTACCATGATGCATTGGGGCTAACTTTTTGCTGGAGTGTGAGGCAGTGTGCTCCCTTTTTTCTTTTTGTCCAATGACTGCTCCCTTGAGCTAACGAGCTGACGAGCTCTGGTGAGGCACCTGTGCGCCAGTGAGTGGTACATAAACCTGAGAAGACTTTTGGCGGCATTTCAAGCAACCCCACAGACTTGGCTGCTCTCTGCTGATGACGGGCTAAACCTAGAAACACGTGTCCAGAGATACACAGCACTTGCTGCACCTACTTAGGTGAAAGACTTTTGATCACTTTTTCAACACAAAACGAAGTAACTGCATTTACCATGATGCATTGGGGCTAACTTTTTGCTGGAGTGTGAGGCAATGTGCTCCCTTTTTTCTTTTTGTCCAATGACTGCTCCCTTGAGCTAACGAGCTGACGAGCTCTGGTGAGGCACCTGTGCGCCAGTGAGTGGTACATAAACCTGAGAAGACTTTTGGCGGCATTTCAAGCAACCCCACAGACTTGGCTGCTCTCTGCTGATGACGGGCTAAACCTAGAAACACGTGTCCAGAGATACACAGCACTTGCTGCACCTACTTAGGTGAAAGACTTTTGATCACTTTTTCAACACAAAACGAAGTAACTGCATTTACCATGATGCATTGGGGCTAACTTTTTGCTGGAGTGTGAGGCAGTGTGCTCCCTTTTTTCTTTTTGTCCAATGACTGCTCCCTTGAGCTAACGAGCTGACGAGCTCTGGTGAGGCACCTGTGCGCCAGTGAGTGGTACATAAACCTGAGAAGACTTTTGGCGGCATTTCAAGCAACCCCACAGACTTGGCTGCTCTCTGCTGATGACGGGCTAAACCTAGAAACACGTGTCCAGAGATACACAGCACTTGCTGCACCTACTTAGGTGAAAGACTTTTGATCACTTTTTCAACACAAAACGAAGTAACTGCATTTACCATGATGCATTGGGGCTAACTTTTTGCTGGAGTGTGAGGCAGTGTGCTCCCTTTTTTCTTTTTGTCCAATGACTGCTCCCTTGAGCTAACGAGCTGACGAGCTCTGGTGAGGCACCTGTGCGCCAGTGAGTGGTACATAAACCTGAGAAGACTTTTGGCGGCATTTCAAGCAACCCCACAGACTTGGCTGCTCTCTGCTGATGACGGGCTAAACCTAGAAACACGTGTCCAGAGATACACAGCACTTGCTGCACCTACTTAGGTGAAAGACTTTTGATCACTTTTTCAACACAAAACGAAGTAACTGCATTTACCATGATGCATTGGGGCTAACTTTTTGCTGGAGTGTGAGGCAGTGTGCTCCCTTTTTTCTTTTTGTCCAATGACTGCTCCCTTGAGCTAACGAGCTGACGAGCTCTGGTGAGGCACCTGTGCGCCAGTGAGTGGTACATAAACCTGAGAAGACTTTTGGCGGCATTTCAAGCAACCCCACAGACTTGGCTGCTCTCTGCTGATGACGGGCTAAACCTAGAAACACGTGTCCAGAGATACACAGCACTTGCTGCACCTACTTAGGTGAAAGACTTTTGATCACTTTTTCAACACAAAACGAAGTAACTGCATTTACCATGATGCATTGGGGCTAACTTTTTGCTGGAGTGTGAGGCAGTGTGCTCCCTTTTTTCTTTTTGTCCAATGACTGCTCCCTTGAGCTAACGAGCTGACGAGCTCTGGTGAGGCACCTGTGCGCCAGTGAGTGGTACATAAACCTGAGAAGACTTTTGGCGGCATTTCAAGCAACCCCACAGACTTGGCTGCTCTCTGCTGATGACGGGCTAAACCTAGAAACACGTGTCCAGAGATACACAGCACTTGCTGCACCTACTTAGGTGAAAGACTTTTGATCACTTTTTCAACACAAAACGAAGTAACTGCATTTACCATGATGCATTGGGGCTAACTTTTTGCTGGAGTGTGAGGCAATGTGCTCCCTTTTTTCTTTTTGTCCAATGACTGCTCCCTTGAGCTAACGAGCTGACGAGCTCTGGTGAGGCACCTGTGCGCCAGTGAGTGGTACATAAACCTGAGAAGACTTTTGGCGGCATTTCAAGCAACCCCACAGACTTGGCTGCTCTCTGCTGATGACGGGCTAAACCTAGAAACACGTGTCCAGAGATACACAGCACTTGCTGCACCTACTTAGGTGAAAGACTTTTGATCACTTTTTCAACACAAAACGAAGTAACTGCATTTACCATGATGCATTGGGGCTAACTTTTTGCTGGAGTGTGAGGCAGTGTGCTCCCTTTTTTCTTTTTGTCCAATGACTGCTCCCTTGAGCTAACGAGCTGACGAGCTCTGGTGAGGCACCTGTGCGCCAGTGAGTGGTACATAAACCTGAGAAGACTTTTGGCGGCATTTCAAGCAACCCCACAGACTTGGCTGCTCTCTGCTGATGACGGGCTAAACCTAGAAACACGTGTCCAGAGATACACAGCACTTGCTGCACCTACTTAGGTGAAAGACTTTTGATCACTTTTTCAACACAAAACGAAGTAACTGCATTTACCATGATGCATTGGGGCTAACTTTTTGCTGGAGTGTGAGGCAGTGTGCTCCCTTTTTTTCTTTTTGTCCAATGACTGCTCCCTTGAGCTAAGGAGCTGACGAGCTCTGGTGAGGCACCTGTGTGTAGGAGGCTGGACTGGCTTGTCGTGAGTACCAAGGGGTACTTGCACCTTGCACCAGGCCCAGTTATCCCTTATTAGTGTATAGGGTGTCTAGCAGCTTAGGCTGATAGATAATGGTAGCTTAGCAGAGCAGCTTAGGCTGAACTAGGAGACGTGTGAAGCTACTACAGTACCACTTAGTGTCATATGCACAATATCATAAGAAAACACAATACACAGTTATACTAAAAATAAAGGTACTTTATTTTTATGACAATATGCCAAAGTATCTTAGAGTGTACCCTCAGTGAGAGGATAGGAAATATACACAAGATATATATACACAATAGCAAAAATATGCAGTATAGTCTTAGAAAACAGTGCAAACAATGTATAGTTACAATAGGATGCAATGGGGAAACATAGGGATAGGGGCAACACAAACCATATACTCCAAAAGTGGAATGCGAACCACGAATGGACCCCAAACCTATGTGACCTTGTAGAGGGTCGCTGGGACTATTAGAAAATAGTGAGAGTTAGAAAAATAACCCTCCCCAAGACCCTGAAAAGTGAGTGCAAAGTGCACTAAAGTTCCCCTAAGGACAAAATAGTCGTGTTAGAGGAATAATGCAGGAAAGACACAAACCAGCAATGCAACAACTGTGGATTTCCATTCTAGGGTACCTGTGGAACAAGGGGACCAAGTCCAAAAGTCACAAGCAAGTCGGAGATGGGCAGATGCCCAGGAAATGACAGCTGCGGGTGCAAAGAAGCTTCTACTGGACAGAAGAAGCTGAGGTTTCTGCAGGAACGAAAAGGGCTAGAGACTTCCCCTTTGGTGGACGGATCCCTCTCGCCTTGGAGAGTCGTGCAGAAGTGTTTTCCCGCCGAAAGGACGCCAACAAGCCTTGCTAGTCGCAAATCGTGCGTTTGGCGTTTTTGGACGCTGCTGGGGCCCAGGAGGGACCAGGAGGTCGCAAATTGGACCTGAAGAGAGAGGGGACATCGAGCAAGACAAAGAGCCCTCATTGAAGCAGGTAGCACCCGGAGAAGTGCCAGAAACAGGCACTACGAGGATGCGTGAAACGGTGCTCACTGAAGTTGCACAAAGGAGTCCCACGTCGCCGGAGACCAACTTAGAAAGTCGTGCAATGCAGGTTAGAGTGCCGTGGACCCAGGCTTGGCTGTGCACAAAGGATTTCCGCCGGAAGTGCACAGGGGCCGGAGTAGCTACAAAGTCGCGGTTCCCAGCAATGCAGCCCAGCGAGGTGAGGCAAGGACTTACCTCCACCAAACTTGGACTGAAGAGTCACTGGACTGTGGGGGTCACTTGGACAGAGTCGCTGGATTCGAGGGACCTCGCTCGTCGTGCTGAGAGGAGACCCAAGGGACCGGTAATGCAGCTTTTTGGTGCCTGCGGTTGCAGGGGGAAGATTCTGTCGACCCACGGGAGATTTCTTCGGAGCTTCTGGTGCAGAGAGGAGGCAGACTACCCCCACAGCATGCACCAGCAGGAAAACAGTCGAGAAGGCAGCAGGATCAGCGTTACAGAGTTGCAGTAGTCGTCTTTGCTACTATGTTGCCGGTTTGCAGGCTTCCAGCGCGGTCAGCAGTCGTTTCCTTATCAGAAGGTGAAGAGAGAGATGCAGAGGAACTCGGATGAGCTCTTGCATTCGTTATCTAAAGTTTCCCCAGAGACAGAGACCCTAAATAGCCAGAAAAGAGGGTTTGGCTACCTAGGAGAGAGGATAGTCTACTAACACCTGAAGGAGCCTATCAGCAGGAGTCTCTGATGTCACCTGGTGGCACTGGCCACTCAGAGCAGTCCAGTGTGCCAGCAGCACCTCTGTTTCCAAGATGGCAGAGGTCTGGAGCACACTGGAGGAGCTCTGGACACCTCCCAGGGGAGGTGCAGGTCAAGGGAGTGGTCACTCCCCTTTCCTTTGTCCAGTTTCGCGCCAGAGCAGGGCTAAGGGGTCCCCTGAACCGGTGTAGACTGGCTTATGCAGAATTGGGCACCTCTGTGCCCAACAAAGCATTTCCAGAGGCTGGGGGAGGCTACTCCTCCCCTGCCTTCACACCATTTTCCAAAGGGAGAGGGTGTCACACCCTCTCTCAGAGGAAGTTCTTTGTTCTGCCATCCTGGGCCAGGCCTGGCTGGACCCCAGGAGGGCAGCTGCCTGTCTGAGGGGTTGGCAGCAGCAGCAGCTGCAGTGAAACCCCAGGAAGGGCAGTTTGGCAGTACCAGGGTCTGTGCTAGAGACCACTGGGATCATGGGATTGTGCCAACTATGCCAGGATGGCATAGAGGGGGCAATTCCATGATCATAGACATGTTACATGGCCATATTCGGAGTTACCATTGTGAAGCTACATATAGGTAGTGACCTATATGTAGTGCGCGCGTGTAATGGTGTCCCCGCACTCACAAAGTTCAGGGAATTGGCTCTGAACAATGTGGGGGCACCTTGGCTAGTGCCAGGGTGCCCTCACACTAAGTAACTTTGCACCTAACCTTTACTAGGTAAAGGTTAGACATATAGGTGACTTATAAGTTACTTAAGTGCAGTGTAAAATGGCTGTGAAATAACGTGGACGTTATTTCACTCAGGCTGCAGTGGCAGGCCTGTGTAAGAATTGTCAGAGCTCCCTATGGGTGGCAAAAGAAATGCTGCAGCCCATAGGGATCTCCTGGAACCCCAATACCCTGGGTACCTCAGTACCATATACTAGGGAATTATAAGGGTGTTCCAGTAAGCCAATGTAAATTGGTAAAAATGGTCACTAGCCTGTCAGTGACAATTTGGAAAGAAATGAGAGAGCATAACCACTGAGGTTCTGATTAGCAGAGCCTCAGTGAGACAGTTAGTCACTACACAGGTAACACATTCAGGCACACTTATGAGCACTGGGGCCCTGGGTTACCAGGGTCCCAGTGACACATACAACTAAAACAACATATATACAGTGAAAAATGGGGGTAACATGCCAGGCAAGATGGTACTTTCCTACACAACCCCCCCCCCAAACGAAGGACAATAAGATTAGCCATGACCTGATGAGTCTTCATTGTCTAAGTGGAAATATCTGGAGATTCCATCTGCATTGGAGTGGCTACTCCCAGGTCTATGTTCCACTGTATAGTCCATTCCCTGTAGGGATATGGACCACCTCAACAATTTAGGATTTTCACCTTTCATTTGTTTTAGCCAAAGTAGAGGTTTGTGGTCTGTCTGAACAATGAAGTGAGTGCCAAACAGGTATGGCCTCAACTTCTTCAGAGCCCAGACCACAGCAAAGGCCTCCCTCTCAATGGCAGACCAACGCTTTTCTCTAGGGGTCAACCTTCTACTAATAAAAGCAACAGGTTGATCCTGGCCCTCAGAATTAAGTTGTGATAGGACTGCCCCTACTCCTAATTCAGATGCATCAGTTTGGACATAGAATTTTTTAGAGTAACAAGGGCTTTTCAGGACAGGTGCAGAGCACATGGCCTGCTTCAGCTCCTCAAAAGCTTTCTGACAGTTTGCTGTCCATAATACCTTTTTAGGCATTTTCTTGGATGTGAGGTCATTAAGAGGGGCTGCAATGGAGCCATAGTTCTTAATGAACCTCCTGTAATACCCAGTGAGGCCTAGGAAGGCTCTCACCTGAGTCTGAGTGGTAGGGGGAACCCAATCAATAATTGTTTGGATTTTCCCCTGAAGTGGTGCAATCTGTTCCCCACCAACAAGGTGTTCCAGATAAACCACCTTACCCTGCCCTATCTGGCCCTTTGAAGCCTTGATAGTGAGGCCTGCCTTTTACAGGGCCTCCAAAACTTTCCATAGGTGGACCAGGTGATCATCCCAGCTGGAGCTAAAGACAGCTATATCGTCCAAATATGCTGCACTGAAAGCTTCCAGCCCTTGCAGGACTGTGTTCACCAACCTCTGAAAAGTGGCAGGTGCATTTTTCAGACCAAAAGGCATTACAGTAAACTGGTAATGTCCTCCAATGGTAGAAAATGCAGTCTTAGGTTTAGCATCTTCTGACAATTTGATCTGCCAATACCCTGCAGTCAAGTCAAAAGTGCTTAGATACTTGGCAGATGCCAGTGTATCTATGAGCTCATCTGCCCTGGGTATAGGGTGAGCATCAGTTTTGGTTACCAAGTTGAGACCTCTATAGTCTACACAAAACCGCATTTCCCTCTTTCCATCTTTAGAATTGGGTTTTGGTACCAGTACCACAGGAGAAGCCCATGGACTGTCAGAGTGCTCAACCACTCCTAGTTCCAACATTTTCTGAACTTCATGCTTTATGCAGTCCCTGACATGGTCAGGCTGCCTATAGATCTTACTTTTGACAGGTAAACTGTCTCCAGTATCTATAGTGTGCTCACACCAAGAAGTGGTGCCTGGCACAGTAGAGAAGAGTTCTGAAAATTGTCCTAGGAGATTTATGCAATGGTCTTTCTGCTCAGCAGTAAGACAATCTGCCAAAACTACACCTTCCACAAGAGCATCTTGTTCTGTGGAAGAGAAGAGATCAGGTAGAGGATCACTGTCTTCTTCCTGTCCCTCATCAGTTGCCATGAGCAGGGTGAGATCAGCCTTGTCATAGTAGGGTTTCAGGCGGTTGACATGGAGCACTCTAAGGGGACTCCTGGCAGTGCCCAAGTCAACCAAGTAGGTGACTTCACCCTTTTTTTCAACAATTGTGTGGGGTCCACTCCATTTATCTTGGAGTGCTCTTGGGGCCACAGGCTCCAAGACCCACACTTTCTGCCCTGGTTGGTACTGAACCAAAACAGCCTTCTGATCATGCCATTGCTTCTGGAGCTCTTGGCTGGCCTGAAGGTTTTTACTGGCCTTTTTCATGTACTCAGCCATCCTTGATCTGAGGCCAAGTACATAATCCACAATATCCTGCTTAGGAGCTTTTAAAGGTTGTTCCCAACCCTCCTTTACAAGTGTGAGTGGACCCCTAACAGGGTGTCCAAAAAGAAGTTCAAAGGGGCTGAAGCCCACTCCTTTCTGGGGTACCTCCCTGTAGGCAAAAAGGAGGCATGGTAGAAGGATATCCCATCTCCTGCGGAGTTTTTCAGGGAGACCCATAATCATGCCTTTGAGAGTTTTATTAAATCTCTCCACCAGTCCATTTGTTTGTGGATGATAGGGTGTTGTGAACTTGTACGTTACACCACACTCCTTCCACATGGCCTTTAAGTATGCAGACATGAAATTGCTTCCCCTGTCTGATACTACTTCCTTTGGGAAGCCCACCCTGGAAAATATTCCCAGGAGGGCCTTTGCCACTGCAGGAGCTGTAGTGGTCCTTAAAGGAATAGCTTCAGGATATCTTGTGGCATGGTCCACTACCACCAAGATAAACCTATTGCCTGAAGCAGTAGGAGGGTCAAGGGGGCCAACTATGTCAACCCCTACCCTCTCAAAGGGAACCCCAACCACAGGCAGTGGGATAAGGGGTGCCTTTGGGGTGCCACCTGTCTTGCCACTGGCTTGACGGGTTTCACAGGACTTACAAAATTCTTTTGTGTCCTCAGACATCCTAGGCCAATGAAACAATGGAACCAATCTGTCCCAAGTTTTCATTTGACCCAGGTGCCCAGCTAGGGGAATGTCATGTGCCAGTGTTAGGAGGAACTTTCTGTACTCCTGAGGAATCACTAATCTCCTGGCAGCTCCAGGTTTAGGATCCCTATGCTCAGTGTACAAGAGGTTGTCCTCCCAGTAAACTCTGTGAGAGTCACTGACATCCCCATTAGCCTGTTTGACAGCTTGCTGTCTGAGACCCTCTAATGTGGGACAGGTTTGCTGTGCCACACTCAGCTCCTCTCTGGCAGGCCCCCCTTCACCCAAAAGCTCAGCAGTGTCTGCTTCCAGCTCCTCTGGTGTAGGTTCTGCACAGGGAGGGAATTCTTCTTCCTCAGAAGTTGAATCCACTGTAGAGGGAGGGATAGTAGGAAGTGGTTTGCTTCTACTAGCCCTAGCTTTAGGGAGCACTTGGTCCATTGTTCCAGGATCCAAGCTTCCCTGTCCTTTTTGCTTTTTGGCCTGAGCCCTTGTCAAAGCAAAACTATGCCCTGGGATGCCCAGCATTGCTGCATGGGCCTCCAACTCCACATCTGACCAAGCTGATGTCTCCAAATCATTCCCCAATAGACAGTCTACAGGTAAATCTGAAGCTACCACAACTTTCTTTGGACCAGTTACCCCCCCCCCCAGTTGAGATTTACAACAGCCATGGGGTGGCTTTGTGTTATGTTGTGAGCATCGGTTACTTGGTACTGGTGTCCAAGTATGTGTTGTTCAGGGTGCACCAGTTTCTCAATCACCATTGTGACACTGGCACCTGTGTCCCTGTAGGCCTGGACCTCAACACCATTTATTAGGGTTAGTTGCTTGTACTTCTCCAAGTTATGGGGGCAAGCAACCAAAGTGGCTAAATCAATAGCCCCTTCAGAGACTAAAGTAGCCTCTGTGGTCTCCCTAATCAGACCAACCCCAACTAAGTTACCAAAAGTGAGCCCAGCTACTCCCTTGGATTGGCTATTAGTAGGTTTGCTCCCACCACCACTGCTATTAGTAGGGACACTAGGTGTAGCAGTAGGGGTTGTAGTGGTAGGAGCAGTGGTGCCTTTCTTTGGACAACTGGGATCTGTTGTCCAATGGCCTTTTATTTTACATAAATAGCACCATGGTTTCTTTTCCTTGTTATGATTAAAGGAGGATTTGGACCCACCACCCCCACCAGAGTGTTTTTGTGGGCCTGATGAAGACTCATTTTTAGATTTGTCCCCACCCTTGTCAGAAGACTTACCATCCTTCTTTTTGTTGCCATCTTTGTCACCCCCTGTATGAACTTTTCTGTTCACTCTTGTTCGGACCCATTTGTCTGCCTTCTTTCCCAATTCTTGGGGAGAGGTCAGATCAGAGTCCACCAAGTACTGGTGCAACAAATCAGACACACAATTATTAAGAATATGCTCTCTCAGGATTAAGTTATACAGGCTGTCATAATCAGTAACTTTACTGCCATGTAACCACCCCTCCAAGGCCTTCACTGAATGGTCAATGAAATCAACCCAGTCTTGTGAAGACTCCTTTTTGGTCTCTCTGAACTTTATCCTGTACTGTTCAGTGGTTAAGCCATAACCATCCAGGAGTGCATTCTTAAGAACTTGGAAATTATTAGCATCATTTTCTTTCACAGTAAGGAGCCTATCCCTAGCTTTTCCACTAAATGATAGCCATAGGATAGCAGCCCACTGCCTTTGAGGGACATCCTGTACAACACAGGCCCTCTCAAGTGCAGCAAACCACTTGTTAATGTCATCCCCCTCCTTATAAGGGGGAACTATCTTGTGCAGATTCCTGGAATCGTGCTCTTTTGCAGGATGACTATGGGGAATACTGCTGCTGCCACCATGGGTATCTAAACCCAACTTCTGTCTTTCCTTCTCTAATTCAAAAGACTGTCTATCCAAATCCAGCTGTTGCTTTTTAAGCTTCAGTCTGGTTTGTTCCACCCTCAACTTATTGAGTTCCCTCTCTAACATTCTGTCATCAGGGTTGGTGGGAGGGACATTCCTAGAAACAGAGCTATGATGGGAATGAACAGAAGGAGACCTGTCCCTTACAGAAGCCACCCTAACAGCTTGGTTAACAGAAACATTACTACCAGTATGGTGAGAATAAATGCTTTTGCTATGATGTGAGACAACAATATTTGTATGGTGTGGCTCATCATCATTCCCAACTATGCTAGACTGTCTAGTAATGGGCAGGCTAGGAAGTTTCTTTCCTGAATCTTTTCCTGGGGGAGTCCCTGAATCAGATTGAGAACTATTAGGTACTTTTTCAACAGAGGAGGCACCTATGGCCTTATCTTGTTCTCTAAGCATGTTAAGTAACAGTTCCAAGGAAGGATTCTTCCCTACACTCAAACCTCTCTCTATACAGAGACTCCTTGCTCTTTTCCAGCTAAGGTTGTCATATGGAAGTTTGGACAGATCAACATTTTGGCCTGTGCCAGACATTTTTAGAGAGAGTTAAAGTGATAGAAAAAGAGAAAAAAGTTTTCAGAACTTTTTGGAAAGACAGAAAAAAAACGTTTTAAACTTTTAAGAACTTTTTGAAAGTTTAGAAGTACTTTTCAGCACTTCGAAAAGAGTGAAAAGAGGAAATGCAAAACTTTTTGGCTATGTGTATATACACTGACCTTGTTTTGTATATTTTTCTCTTATGAAAAGTACAATGACAAGAGTGGTAAGTAGTCTCAAGCACTTATCCCACCACTGCACAACCAATGTAGGAGGCTGGACTGGCTTGTAGTGAGTACCAAGGGGTACTTGCACCTTGCACCAGGCCCAGTTATCCCTTATTAGTGTATAGGGTGTCTAGCAGCTTAGGCTGATAGATAATGGTAGCTTAGCAGAGCAGCTTAGGCTGAACTAGGAGACGTGTGAAGCTACTACAGTACCACTTAGTGTCATATGCACAATATCATAAGAAAACACAATACACAGTTATACTAAAAATAAAGGTACTTTATTTTTATGACAAAATGCCAAAGTATCTTAGAGTGTACCCTCAGTGAGAGGATAGGAAATATACACAAGATATATATACACAATAGCAAAAATATGCAGTATAGTCTTAGAAAACAGTGCAAACAATGTATAGTTACAATAGGATGCAATGGGGAAACATAGGGATAGGGGCAACACAAACCATATACTCCAAAAGTGGAATGCGAACCACGAATGGACCCCAAACCTATGTGACCTTGTAGAGGGTCGCTGGGACTATTAGAAAATAGTGAGAGTTAGAAAAATAACCCTCCCCAAGACCCTGAAAAGTGAGTGCAAAGTGCACTAAAGTTCCCCTAAGGACAAAATAGTCGTGTTAGAGGAATAATGCAGGAAAGACACAAACCAGCAATGCAACAACTGTGGATTTCCAATCTAGGGTACCTGTGGAACAAGGGGACCAAGTCCAAAAGTCACAAGCAAGTCGGAGATGGGCAGATGCCCAGGAAATGACAGCTGCGGGTGCAAAGAAGCTTCTACTGGACAGAAGAAGCTGAGGTTTCTGCAGGAACGAAAAGGGCTAGAGACTTCCCCTTTGGTGGACGGATCCCTCTCGCCTTGGAGAGTCGTGCAGAAGTGTTTTCCCGCCGAAAGGACGCCAACAAGCCTTGCTAGTCGCAAATCGTGCGTTTGGCGTTTTTGGACGCTGCTGGGGCCCAGGAGGGACCAGGAGGTCGCAAATTGGACCTGAAGAGAGAGGGGACGTCGAGCAAGACAAAGAGCCCTCACTGAAGCAGGTAGCACCCGGAGAAGTGCCAGAAACAGGCACTACGAGGATGCGTGAAACGGTGCTCGCCGAAGTTGCACAAAGGAGTCCCACGTCGCCAGAGACCAACTTAGAAAGTCGTGCAATGCAGGTTAGAGTGCCGTGGACCCAGGCTTGGCTGTGCACAAAGGATTTCCGCCGGAAGTGCACAGGGGCCGGAGTAGCTGCAAAGTCGCGGTTCCCAGCAATGCAGCCCAGCGAGGTGAGGCAAGGACTTACCTCCACCAAACTTGGACTGAAGAGTCACTGGACTGTGGGGGTCACTTGGACAGAGTCGCTGGATTCGAGGGACCTCGCTCGTCGTGCTGAGAGGAGACCCAAGGGACCGGTAATGCAGCTTTTTGGTGCCTGCGGTTGCAGGGGGAAGATTCCGTCGACCCACGGGAGATTTCTTCGGAGCTTCTGGTGCAGAGAGGAGGCAGACTACCCCCACAGCATGCACAAGCAGGAAAACAGTCGAGAAGGCGTCAGGATCAGCGTTACAGAGTTGCAGTAGTCGTCTTTGCTACTATGTTGCCGGTTTGCAGGCTTCCAGCGCGGTCAGCAGTCGTTTCCTTATCAGAAGGTGAAGAGAGAGATGCAGAGGAACTCGGATGAGCTCTTGCATTCGTTATCTAAAGTTTCCCCAGAGACAGAGACCCTAAATAGCCAGAAAAGAGGGTTTGGCTACCTAGGAGAGAGGATAGGCTACTAACACCTGAAGGAGCCTATCAGCAGGAGTCTCTGACGTCACCTGGTGGCACTGGCCACTCAGAGCAGTCCAGTGTGCCAGCAGCACCTCTGTTTCCAAGATGGCAGAGGTCTGGAGCACACTGGAGGAGCTCTGGACACCTCCCAGGGGAGGTGCAGGTCAGGGGAGTGGTCACTCCCCTTTCCTTTGTCCAGTTTCGCGCCAGAGCAGGGCTAAGGGGTCCCCTGAACCGGTGTAGACTGGCTTATGCAGAATTGGGCACCTCTGTGCCCAACAAAGCATTTCCAGAGGCTGGGGGAGGCTACTCCTCCCCTGCCTTCACACCATTTTCCAAAGGGAGAGGGTGTCACACCCTCTCTCAGAGGAAGTTCTTTGTTCTGCCATCCTGGGCCAGGCCTGGCTGGACCCCAGGAGGGCAGCTGCCTGTCTGAGGGGTTGGCAGCAGCAGCAGCTGCAGTGAAACCCCAGGAAGGGAAGTTTGGCAGTACCAGGGTCTGTGCTACAGACCACTGGGATCATGGGATTGTGCCAACTATGCCAGGATGGCATAGAGGGGGCAATTCCATGATCATAGACATGTTACATGGCCATATTCGGAGTTACCATTGTGAAGCTACATATAGGTAGTGACCTATATGTAGTGCACGCGTGTAATGGTGTCCCCGCACTCACAAAGTTCAGGGAATTGGCTCTGAACAATGTGGGGGCACCTTGGCTAGGGTGCCCTCACACTAAGTAACTTTGCACCTAACCTTTACTAGGTAAAGGTTAGACATATAGGTGACTTATAAGTTACTTAAGTGCAGTGTAAAATGGCTGTGAAATAACGTGGACGTTATTTCACTCAGGCTGCAGTGGCAGGCCTGTGTAAGAATTGTCAGAGCTCCCTATGGGTGGCAAAAGAAATGCTGCAGCCCATAGGGATCTCCTGGAACCCCAATACCCTGGGTACCTCAGTACCATATACTAGGGAATTATAAGGGTGTTCCAGTAAGCCAATGTAAATTGGTAAAAATGGTCACTAGCCTGTCAGTGACAATTTGGAAAGAAATGAGAGAGCATAACCACTGAGGTTCTGATTAGCAGAGCCTCAGTGAGACAGTTAGTCACTACACAGGTAACACATTCAGGCACACTTATGAGCACTGGGGCCCTGGGTTACCAGGGTCCCAGTGACACATACAACTAAAACAACATATATACAGTGAAAAATGGGGGTAACATGCCAGGCAAGATGGTACTTTCCTACACTGTGCGCCAGTGAGTGGTACATAAACCTGAGAAGACTTTTGGCGGCATTTCAAGCAACCCCACAGACTTGGCTGCTCTCTGCTGATGACGGGCTAAACCTAGAAACACGTGTCCAGAGATACACAGCACTTGCTGCACCTACTTAGGTGAAAGACTTTTGATCACTTTTTCAACACAAAACGAAGTAACTGCATTTACCATGATGCATTGGGGCTAACTTTTTGCTGGAGTGTGAGGCAGTGTGCTCCCTTTTTTCTTTTTGTCCAATGACTGCTCCCTTGAGCTAACGAGCTGACGAGCTCTGGTGAGGCACCTGTGCGCCAGTGAGTGGTACATAAACCTGAGAAGACTTTTGGCGGCATTTCAAGCAACCCCACAGACTTGGCTGCTCTCTGCTGATGACGGGCTAAACCTAGAAACACGTGTCCAGAGATACACAGCACTTGCTGCACCTACTTAGGTGAAAGACTTTTGATCACTTTTTCAACACAAAACGAAGTAACTGCATTTACCATGATGCATTGGGGCTAACTTTTTGCTGGAGTGTGAGGCAGTGTGCTCCCTTTTTTCTTTTTGTCCAAGGACTGCTCCCTTGAGCTAACGAGCTGACGAGCTCTGGTGAGGCACCTGTGCGCCAGTGAGTGGTACATAAACCTGAGAAGACTTTTGGCGGCATTTCAAGCAACCCCACAGACTTGGCTGCTCTCTGCTGATGACGGGCTAAACCTAGAAACACGTGTCCAGAGATACACAGCACTTGCTGCACCTACTTAGGTGAAAGACTTTTGATCACTTTTTCAACACAAAACGAAGTAACTGCATTTACCATGATGCATTGGGGCTAACTTTTTGCTGGAGTGTGAGGCAGTGTGCTCCCTTTTTTCTTTTTGTCCAATGACTGCTCCCTTGAGCTAACGAGCTGACGAGCTCTGGTGAGGCACCTGTGCGCCAGTGAGTGGTACATAAACCTGAAAAGACTTTTGGCGGCATTTCAAGCAACCCCACAGACTTGGCTGCTCTCTGCTGATGACGGGCTAAACCTAGAAACACGTGTCCAGAGATAAACAGCACTTGCTGCACCTACTTAGGTGAAAGACTTTTGATCACTTTTTCAACACAAAACGAAGTAACTGCATTTACCATGATGCATTGGGGCTAACTTTTTGCTGGAGTGTGAGGCAGTGTGCTCCCTTTTTTCTTTTTGTCCAATGACTGCTCCCTTGAGCTAACGAGCTGACGAGCTCTGGTGAGGCACCTGTGCGCCAGTGAGTGGTACATAAACCTGAGAAGACTTTTGGCGGCATTTCAAGCAACCCCACAGACTTGGCTGCTCTCTGCTGATGACGGGCTAAACCTAGAAACACGTGTCCAGAGATACACAGCACTTGCTGCACCTACTTAGGTGAAAGACTTTTGATCACTTTTTCAACACAAAACGAAGTAACTGCATTTACCATGATGCACTGGGGCTAACTTTTTGCTGGAGTGTGAGGCAGTGTGCTCCCTTTTTTCTTTTTGTCCAATGACTGCTCCCTTGAGCTAACGAGCTGACGTGCTCTGGTGAGGCACCTGTGCGCCAGTGAGTGGTACATAAACCTGAGAAGACTTTTGGCGGCATTTCAAGCAACCCCACAGACTTGGCTGCTCTCTGCTGATGACGGGCTAAACCTAGAAACACGTGTCCAGAGATACACAGCACTTGCTGCACCTACTTAGGTGAAAGACTTTTGATCACTTTTTCAACACAAAACGAAGTAACTGCATTTACCATGATGCATTGGGGCTAACTTTTTGCTGGAGTGTGAGGCAGTGTGCTCCCTTTTTTCTTTTTGTCCAATGACTGCTCCCTTGAGCTAACGAGCTGACGAGCTCTGGTGAGGCACCTGTGCGCCAGTGAGTGGTACATAAACCTGAGAAGACTTTTGGCGGCATTTCAAGCAACCCCACAGACTTGGCTGCTCTCTGCTGATGACGGGCTAAACCTAGAAACACGTGTCCAGAGATACACAGCACTTGCTGCACCTACTTAGGTGAAAGACTTTTGATCACTTTTTCAACACAAAACGAAGTAACTGCATTTACCATGATGCATTGGGGCTAACTTTTTGCTGGAGTGTGAGGCAGTGTGCTCCCTTTTTTCTTTTTGTCCAATGACTGCTCCCTTGAGCTAACGAGCTGACGAGCTCTGGTGAGGCACCTGTGCGCCAGTGAGTGGTACATAAACCTGAGAAGACTTTTGGCGGCATTTCAAGCAACCCCACAGACTTGGCTGCTCTCTGCTGATGACGGGCTAAACCTAGAAACACGTGTCCAGAGATACACAGCACTTGCTGCACCTACTTAGGTGAAAGACTTTTGATCACTTTTTCAACACAAAACGAAGTAACTGCATTTACCATGATGCATTGGGGCTAACTTTTGGCTGGAGTGTGAGGCAGTGTGCTCCCTTTTTTCTTTTTGTCCAATGACTGCTCCCTTGAGCTAACGAGCTCTGGTGAGGCACCTGTGCGCCAGTGAGTGGTACATAAACCTGAGAAGACTTTTGGCGGCATTTCAAGCAACCCCACAGACTTGGCTGCTCTCTGCTGATGACGGGCTAAACCTAGAAACACGTGTCCAGAGATACACAGCACTTGCTGCACCTACTTAGGTGAAAGACTTTTGATCACTTTTTCAACACAAAACGAAGTAACTGCATTTACCATGATGCATTGGGGCTAACTTTTTGCTGGAGTGTGAGGCAGTGTGCTCCCTTTTTTCTTTTTGTCCAATGACTGCTCCCTTGAGCTAACGAGCTGACGAGCTCTGGTGAGGCACCTGTGCGCCAGTGAGTGGTACATAAACCTGAGAAGACTTTTGGCGGCATTTCAAGCAACCCCACAGACTTGGCTGCTCTCTGCTGATGACGGGCTAAACCTAGAAACACGTGTCCAGAGATACACAGCACTTGCTGCACCTACTTAGGTGAAAGACTTTTGATCACTTTTTCAACACAAAACGAAGTAACTGCATTTACCATGATGCATTGGGGCTAACTTTTTGCTGGAGTGTGAGGCAGTGTGCTCCCTTTTTTCTTTTTGTCCAATGACTGCTCCCTTGAGCTAACGAGCTGACGAGCTCTGGTGAGGCACCTGTGCGCCAGTGAGTGGTACATAAACCTGAGAAGACTTTTGGCGGCATTTCAAGCAACCCCACAGACTTGGCTGCTCTCTGCTGATGACGGGCTAAACCTAGAAACACGTGTCCAGAGATACACAGCACTTGCTGCACCTACTTAGGTGAAAGACTTTTGATCACTTTTTCAACACAAAACAAAGTAACTGCATTTACCATGATGCATTGGGGCTAACTTTTTGCTGGAGTGTGAGGCAGTGTGGTCCCTTTTTTCTTTTTGTCCAATGACTGCTCCCTTGAGCTAACGAGCTGACGAGCTCTGGTGAGGCACCTGTGCGCCAGTGAGTGGTACATAAACCTCAGAAGACTTTTGGCGGCATTTCAAGCAACCCCACAGACTTGGCTGCTCTCTGCTGATGACGGGCTAAACCTAGAAACACGTGTCCAGAGATACACAGCACTTGCTGCACCTACTTAGGTGAAAGACTTTTGATCACTTTTTCAACACAAAACGAAGTAACTGCATTTACCATGATGCATTGGGGCTAACTTTTTGCTGGAGTGTGAGGCAGTGTGCTCCCTTTTTTCTTTTTGAATTCCGTAAATGGTCATTGATGGGGATTGATCACTTGGGAGATGTATGTAGGGGTCAAACGATTGTGACGTTTGAGGACCTTCAGCAGGAATACGAAATGGCGGGAGCGGAGGGGTTCAGGTACGTGCAGCTGCGCCATGCTCTATTTGGGTACTCTCTCACACGAGGACTGGGGGGCGACGAGGCAGGGTCCCAGGGTGGTGGCAATCAAGACACGATTCAGACTGGTACAGCTCAGGATTCTTCACAGGGCATACTATTCCAGGGTAGTGATGCATAAGATGGGTCGGTCCCAGAGTGCGCAGTCAGCGATGAGGGATGAAGGGCACCTTCTTACATATTCTATGGACCTGCCCCAGAGTACAGACTTATTGGGAAGGGTGGCCAGGGAGGCAACCCAGTTTCGTGGCAAGGCGGTCCCATTGGATCCAGGACTACTGCTCTTAAAAATAGTGGGGGAGGAACACTAGACGAGACAACAGGCTACAGGGTTGGCAATAGCGCTATAGTTGCCAAGTGTAATGCAGCACGATTTTGGGGCACGGAGTCCCCGTCTAGTCTTCAGGAGTGGAGGTCAGACCTCGACTGGTGCTGCAGCGCAGAAAAAGTAGTTTATGAAAGCAGGGGGTGCCCGGGGAAATGGTATAAAATTTGTGATGGATAGGGGGCCTACAGGGGAAGGGATGGATCCTGCGGTTTGCTCTGTCCTAGCGGGAGGAGGTCAGAAGGTGGTCGCTCAGTTGCTGTGCATCAAAAGGGGAAAGTCTGTTTATGCTGTCAATTTGATAATACAATGCTTGTTTTCCCCCACTCCGAGTTACTGTCAAAAGAGGGGTTATCGATGGTCGCATGTTACAAGATGCAATGGCTGTTTGTCGTTTAATAAAAAGATTTAAAAAAAACAAACAATTCAGTTACTTTGGGAGAGATAGACAGAAGAAGGTTTGTGTGATGTCAAGCGTAGTGATGAGACTAGCAAAAAAGATGCTATTATTGGAAGTCTGTGCTGTTGTCAGATCTGATACCCATGGGGCATCACCTTGCAGACTTGGCATAACAATGGACGCAAGGTCAAGCTTCAGTACATCTGGAAAATGGGCAGACAACAACAATTAGGTAACAACAATTATTACATCTTTGCATCATGTTGATGAAGTTGAGGTGTAGGGCTTTGAAGGGCCCCTGCAAACTTGAAATGGCGGAGGATATTACATTGTTAGTAACTTTTTGGGAACAAACCAACCTTGTTGTATGATCACAGACATGTTTTCCCTTGATGTATGTGGGGGAAAGATATGGCTGGTTAAGGGCAATGAGTAGGAGGGACTGGGGCACTTGCCTATTGATGAGGTCTGGGGCTGTCTGAGAGCAGCCCCTGGACTCTCACAGCTGCTTCTAGTGTTCAGGGGCACTTTCCTGTAAGTCATGGAGGTGGATATGTGCAGTTTCAGTGTGAGGTGTAGAAGGATCTGGGCAAGGTGCTGGTTGTTGCATTTCTCTGGCAAGTAGTATGGGGACATGGTGGGCACTGATGGGAGAGCAAGGTGGTGGATGTGATGCTGCATTCTTAGTGGCTGAGTCTGCAGCACATTTGAGTACTGCAACTGCTTGTGGTAGGGCTAAAGCTTCTATTGAGGCTTCCAGAAGGTTGCGGTGCATGACAACACTGCCATCTGCTTTAAGAAACCCCTCCTATCCACCTCATGATACCTGAATGCACTGTGGTTGCAACATAAGCTGAGTCTCAAAATATCTCAAAAACTCCAATAAATAATGGAAACAACATAAAACGGAAAAGAGACTGACATACACAACAAACACATCTCTGCGTCCATTTTCTGAAACCTAGGAAAAACTGTAGGAGGCTGTCCCTCTATGTAGTGAGCAAAACACTGTACACTGTGCAGAGTGGGGTTTATAGAGATAAAACTAGACCACCTAATGCTCTAATTGCTGTGGTAGCTTTGTCGAGTAGCTAGGTTAATCTTGGAGAAGTGCAAAGCATTGTTGTACTCACATTATCAATAAAGCAAGACACAATCAAAAAAATAACTCAAGACCAATTTACAAAAATACTTCAGATTTGTATAAGACCAAAATCATCAAAATTGGGTAAGTACTTTTTTAGGTTATGAATTTTCAAAGGTTAGAAAATGTCTCAGTTTGTGCGTAACTACGCACCATAGGAATCAATGGAGAAATACTTTACAAATGCATATAAAATAAGGCAATGTGTTTACCAATGTCTCCTTTTGCAGGTATGTTGAGGTTGTCTGTGGGCCCTATGGATCAGCTGGAGAAAACTAAGCAGGTCCTGGTTTCGGCGGAAGCAGCTGCAGAAAGTCACTGGAGCTGGTGAAAGGCCACTTCAGGGGACCACTTGGAAAAGCTCTGCACAGGTGGACTTCAAGGTGGGTCCGGTGGATCTCCTTGGACTGCCGAGGTGGCAAGGGGTGGGGGACCCTTTAGTGCAGGAAACAGGGTGGCCGAGTACAGAGCAAATCAGTGACCCGGGAGCTGTGTGCAAAGGTGACCTTGGAAGCAGGAGTTAGGTCACCTTGAGGGTTGATTGCAGGTCAGCAGGGGACTCTGGTGGGAGTTCTTGATGTTTTCTGAAGTCCCTCGACAGGGGCTTGCTCCTGGTCCTTTCTCAGTCCGGGGTGGACTGTCGTTCTAGGTGTCCGATATGGAGTGACCAGTACCTGGGGCTATTGCACGGTTTGGACAGTCAAGGTTGCAGTGCCACCAAACTTTGTACACTTGCAGAATTTGTTCTCACGGTCTGGTGGGTGGATTTTGGGCCACCTGAGGTGTCCAGTTCCCTTGTCAGCAGCTGGACAGTCAAGTGGACTTTACTAGTCTTCTGGTCTTTGTTGCAGGAGGGTAATGCCTTCACTTTGGAGGGAATCTTTGGCAATTTTCAAATGTGTGGAGGCCCTCTGGGGGTTTGTAGAGTCTGTCTGAAGTTCAAGCAACCCCTCAGCAGTGACTGTTGAGTCCTGGGTGCAGCAGGCAGGGTTTGGCACCTTCTTCTTGGTGCAGCAGGACTTCAATTCTCGAGCCTTAGGCTTTCTTTGTTGCTGGTCTTCTGTTGTCCTTGGAATCTGAATCTCTGGTCTAGGGAGTGCCACTAAATACTGTATTTAGTGGACATTTAGGGGCGTGCCTAGTAGTGACCAATGGATCATCTATCTTAGGGTGTAGGGTGGCTACACCCACTAAGTGACCACTTCCCGTGGGCAGAGGTCACTTCCCTAAACCTGATTGGCTATTTCTCTTCCATGCAATATGGAGGAAAGGCTGGGGCTGACCAACCCTCCTTTCCTTTGTGTGTTTTCACGCATTGCTCCTGCCAAAAGTGGGGGTTTGCAACGGGGGTGGCCATCTGCTGCTAGCAGCCAGGCTGGGGGTCGAGTTCCAAAGGTAGCATGTCCTTTGAAGCTCACAGGCTGAGCTGTGCACATTCCTGGGGGGAGAAGGTGGAACACCTCTGCCCCGGAAGGGCTTTGTTCTCTGGACCCAGAGAGCAGAGGCTCTCAACACAGGGTTCCAGAATCTTGTCTGGAGGTCACAGGTTGGTTGTGACCAGCCAGCAACCATGCCAGGGTTAGTTAGATTTGCAGGGATCACCTCTAATTTGTCCCCTGGGAATATTTTGTAATAAACCCAATGCTGGCACCAGTTTGGATTTATTATTCTGAATTGTTTGATAACAAACAACCCACGGTTCAGAGTAGCCATCATGTAGCTGGGAAACTCGTACTGACCAGAGGCCAGCATATGCATTTAAAATGGCTGCTCTGTTCACTTACTATGTCCAGATATGGCAAGGGCACAGAAGGGGCATACTGCTCATGCATCTATGCCCTCACATGTAGTATAGTGCACCCTACCTTAGGGCTGAAAGGCAGGCCAGAGGGGTGACTTACCTATTCTGCATACAGTGTGTAGTGGACAGGTGACACAGGCTGTGTGCCATGTCAGTTTGTGTTTTAGGATTGCACCAGGACACTCAGCCTGCAATGGTAGTGCTGGGTGCATCTGGCATCTGGATGCATGGCCCCTCGAGGGTGGATCAATCTGTGCTGCTGCCCTCAGGGACCTACCCTTAGTACCCCAAGCCCTGGGTACCTAAGTACCATGTACTAGGGACTTACAGTGGCAGCTAAATGTGTTGCCAATCGTATCAAAATCGATGCAATTTTTAGAGAAAGAATACTGGCACTTTGGACGTGGTTAGCAGGATCCCAGTGCACTCCGGGCCAAGTAACATCCAGAAACAAGGCAAAACATGGGGGTACTACAACAGGGTGCCAGCTTCCCACACAACTCCTTCACAGGTCAGGAGACTCAGACAATATCTGGGAGAGGCTTCCTAGTCTGTCAGGCGAGGAACAGGGTGCCAGGTTCCCACAAAAACATGGAAGGAAAAATACTTTAACACCAACTAATTATTTTAACCAATCAATAATATTTGCATATACACATCTCTGCGTACAAGTATGATGTTGCACATTTACTGTTCCTCATTCCACGAGCACTGCAGTAGCAGCTGAAGCTTGGAACACATTCCAGCACTTCTTTTAGGTATCTCTTAACATGAATGTAAATACATTATGGCCACTCTCCCCCCAATTTCCTAATGCTCTTGAAACTGAGAGTAGTCCTCTTTCTCCATCAAGAACTAAGGCAAGGAGAAGACTTCAGGTCTGTTGTTTCACTCTCTATTTGTCTCAATACCAACATGCCAGCGTGTACAAATTCTTGTATTTGTAACTGAAATATTTGTCCATTAAGGTCTCTAATATATTTTCTAAACATTCATATTTGTACTAACGCTTGCTGAAGATGATACAGTTTTTTTCCTGAATCCCATGTCTTTAACTCACTTGCAGTAAAAAAACACACATTAAGAGAGCATGTTATACTTATCAAGCATGTTGTGGTTTCTAAGGCTACCTTCTAACGTCATGCCCGAGACTCTAATGTAGTTGTCATAAAGGCCCTGTTATGTTCTAATATTCAGTTTCTTATAGAGTGCATGGCTACCCGATAGGGTGTCTCAGCGCTATCTACATCAAAATGGTGTAGAGGCAGTCTAGGATTAAATCTAAAACAAATATGTTTTTAACAGCTTCCTAAACCCAATCTCTGCTTGCTGACTTTCCAGTTCTACTGAGAGTTTGTTCCATAATCTGGGAACCAGGTAGGTGAAAGACCTGCCTCCCCATCTCCCTCTTTTGATTCCTGGAATAGATAACAGTCCCCGCGATTGGAAGCTGAGAGTTTGCTTAGGAATGTAAGGGGTAAGGAGATTTCTAATGATTGGAACACCTGTCTTGTGGACAATCCTATGGGCAATACATCAGTCTTTGAACGTAATCCTTTTGTGAATTGGTAGCCAGTGCAATACCTTCAAATTTGGGAATTTTCATCAACAGCCCTGCCGCTGCATTTTGCACTATCTGTAGCCTCTTAATGAAATACTTTAAGGCTGCTGATATACAAGAAGTTCCCATAGTCCAATCTTGAGCCATTAAGGCTCTGCACCACTAATCTTTTGGAAGAAGGTGTGAGCCAATGAAAACATTTTCTTAGTGTTCTAAGGATGCTAAAGAAGAAGCCTGCAACTTTACTCACCTGGGTTTCAGGAGTTAGTTGTTCAACTGTCCAAAAACCCAGAATTTTCAAAGTCTTAGTAGGTATTGGGCACTCTCTAAGTTGTTCAGGCCATTTCACTTCCCTTTATTTTGGTGGGTTATTCCCTCCAATCAGGACTTCAGTATTGTTTCTGTTAAGTTATAAGCGATTCCTAGCCATCCAACTTGTAACATTTAGTAGGCATGTCCCAGCTGCAAGTTGGTCAGGCTCCTCCCTGGAGAAGTGCCATAATGATTTGTGTATCATCTACATAAGACACTAAGGCCTTCATTACAACCCTGGTGGTAAATCCTGCTTTTCACCGTGCAGAAGACCACCAACATACGGCTGCGGCCGCGGAATTCCGCTACAGCTATTACAACCCACAGCTCGGAATCCACCACAATACAGACACCCACACATGTCTGCCACACCAAAGGTCAGTGATAAACTGGCGTTACCAAAACCGACACGTCACGCCAACAGGAATACGCACACACTATCACGACCCATGAATCAACACAGCGGTCTTTCAACCGCGGAAATCCATTGGCGGTACACACCGCTGCGCTCAAAATACACAGACTTACAAAACACAACCACGTTGGATAATTCAAAATACACACACCTGAAACACATACACAAACCACACCCACAGACCCAATCCAATATAAAGCACACACCCACATCACCCACAAACCCTTACAACCAAAAATTTGAAAGAAGGCCAGAGAGAAAGACTTCCTAAAACAACACCAGCATCCACAGACACACAACACCATCACTTACACAACATCCATGCACCTCAAACAACACACACCAACACATCCCATCACACATCACAACAGACACCACCTCACACATCACCCACACCACATCATGGCACCTCAAAGACACCCCAGGTTCTCAGGGTCATGGTGGAGGAAATCGTCCAGGTAGAGACACAGCTATTCGGATCCCAAGTGCAGCAGACGTCCATTGCAAGGAAGATGGAGCTATGGCGCAGAATTGTCGACAGGGTTAACGCAGTGGGACAGCATCCAAGAACACGGGATGACATCAGGAAGAGGTGGAACGACCTACAGGGATGGTGCGTTCCGTGGTATCCAGACACCAGATTGCTGTACAGAGGACTGGTGGTGGACCCCCACCTCCTCCCCCACAACTAACAACATGAGAGGAGCAAGTCTTGGCAATACTGCATCCTGAGGGCCTCGCAGGAGTAGCAGGAGGACTGGACTCTGGTAAGACATATCTTTACTACTTTTTCCCCACACCCCACCTGCATGTCATCACATACCGCCACCTTTAACCTCAGACCCATCACCCCAACAACCCACAGATACCCCACTAACCCACACGTCCCAAAACCAAGCCCTGCATGTAACACCAATGCATGGACACTCATCACCAAAGCATGTCCAGTACAGAGACTCACTCATGCCCCAAAATCACCAATCACACAAGGACCAAGCCAATAATGTAAGCACAGGAGTAGAGGGTCACTCACCCATTGCACAAGATAGCACACATAGATACAATAACTATACCTTAACACCCCAACAGGACCCATACCCAACCTCACTGGACAGAAGGTGCCAGACATATCCAGTCCCCCCCACAGAAGAGACCCACAGTGATGAAAGCAGCTCTGCACGCCTGGATCAAAATGACCACCCGGCCCATCAGGGACCTCAGGACAGTTGGATCCCCTGACACAGGCACAAACCACCACTGAACCTCCCCCCTCAGGAAACAACGCCACAGCACCCACCCAGCAGGTCCATCCCTCTGTCCCCAGGACACGTCAATCAGCAGTGTGTCCACCACTACAGGGAACCCAGGCAAACCCACCAACCCAAGAAAATCAGGGACCTGGGAGCAGTGGCAGTGGGCACACAGTTCAGGGAACAGAGGCACAGGATAACAGGGAAGCTGGGAGGACTGCTATGCGACAGGGGAATGACAGGCCCAGGGAACCCACTCTCCACGAGGCACTCTCCAACATCATGGGAACTTATCACCATTCCCAGAAGACCACGGGCACGGTACTGGCCAAGTTTCAGGAGACCCAGTGGCTGCAGGAGGAACATGACCTGGGGATCAGGGAGGACTTGAAGTCCATTAACACCACCATGGTCACCATTGTAGGGGTGCTGGCAGACCTTCTCAACACCAGGAGGGACACAGTGGCACACCAACGAGCCCCTGACACTCCGCCAGCGCTAGTGGACAGGAGGCACCGCCACAGGAACAACAGGCCACCAGCACTCCACCCCCTGCAGATGGAGAACCACCCCGCAAACGGTCCCTGAGATCCAGGAACAACAGAGAGAACATTGCCAAGATCCCCGCCAGGAAATAAGACCCCCTGAATGTCACCCTTCTGTCCCACTATGTCACCCTGTCCATCCTTAAACTGCCATTGTTCCACTTCCTATGCCCCTTTGGACAATGCACCTGTGAAACAAATAGACAGGACCCTGCCATGGACATACCTCCACCATCACCCCAGCCCAGTTTACAACCCCCTCCACTTATTTGCAAAAGAATAAACACACTTCAATCACAAAACAATCTGGAGTCAGTCTGTGCTTTCACAAATGTGTAATTGCAATATCTATGGAACATAGCAATGTCAATTTACTTGTTCACATACCAATGTAACCAGCTGTAGGCCAGGAGTAAACATAGCAGATGGCACAAAGTGGGACCCAGATCTGTAAAATGGAAAGTCAAAGTGACAAGTCAGTGCCCATACACTGAGTGAAAATGACAGACTTATGCTAGCTCCAACAATAGTATGAGAGTGGGAAGCAGTAACATCTTCTTACCTGTGTCTCACTGGAATTATTGCATGATAATGTTGTTTCGGTTGTCGATATCCTCTTCTTCTGCCTCCTCGTC
Organism: Pleurodeles waltl; assembly: GCF_031143425.1. Classification (NCBI taxonomy): domain Eukaryota; kingdom Metazoa; phylum Chordata; class Amphibia; order Caudata; family Salamandridae; genus Pleurodeles; species Pleurodeles waltl. Next base: position 237,484,275 of record NC_090439.1, read on the forward strand.
TTCACTGTCCACAGGCTCCACAGCTGCCACAAGACCACAATCTGCCCCATCCTCCTGCAGAAAAGGCACTTGGTATCGCAAAGCCAGGTTGTGCAGCATACAGCAGGCCACGATTATCTGGAACACCTTCTTCAGTGAGTAGTACAGGGAACCACCTGTCAGATGGAGGCACCGGAATCTGGCCTTCAGGAGGCCGAAGGTGCATTCTACTATCCTCCTAGTTCGCCCATGTGCCTCATTGTAGCGTTCCTCTGCCCTTGTCTTGGGATTCCTCACTGAGGTCAGTAGCCATGACAGGTTGGGGTAACCAGAATCACCTGCAAATGTCGAGGGACAACTGTTAGACACACACTAACCCTTAGGGACAACCCCATACCCAGACACCTATGTCAACTGGATTGGGACCTTGGCCTCACCTATTAGCCACATACAGTGCCTCAGGAGTTGTCCCATCACATAAGGGATGCTGCTATTCCTCAAAATGTAAGCGTCATGCACAGAGCCAGGATACTTGGCATTCACATGGGAGATGTACTGGTCTTCCAAACACACCATCTGCACATTCATCGAATAGTAACTTTTCCGGTTTCTGTACACCTGTTCATTCCTGCGGGGGGACGGGACAAATGCCACATATGTACCATCAATGGCACCAATGATGTTGGGGATATGTCCCAGGGCATAGAAGTCACCTTTCACTGTGGGCAAATCCTCCACCTGAGAGAAAACGATGTAGCTGCGCATGTGTTTCAGCAGGGCAGCCAACACTCTGTTTTTTCTTCTATCAACTCTGGACAACACGTTAGAGAACATTGGCTCTGACATCCCTGATACCATGGCCAGTGTTGTTTGAAAAGACCCACTGGCCAGGAAATGGAGTACAGACAGGACCTGCACTAGAGGGGGTATCCCTGTGGGATGGTGGATAGCTGACATCAGGTCTGGCTCCAACTGGGCACACAGTTCCAGGATTGTTGCATGATCAAGTCTGTATGTGATTATGATGTGTCTCTCTTCCATTGTTGACAGGTCCACCAGGGGTCTGCACACCGGAGGATGCCACGATCTCATCCCCTGCCCCAGCAGACGAGCCCTATGGAGGAGAACAGCGAGCAGAGAGTCATCCAACACTGAGGTATCACAATGCTGGTCATTACAACCCTGGCGGACGGTGTTAAAGCGGCAGTAATACCGCAAACAGGCCGGCGGACAAAAAAAGGGAATTACGACCCTGGCGGAAACCGCCAACTAAGACAGCCACTTTAATACATTGCCCGCCACGGCGGTACGACAAACAGCGCGGCGGTCACCGCCAACAGATAGGCGGAAGACAATGTATCGCCCACACTATCACAACACACCAATCTGCCACTTTTTCCGGGGCGGATTCACCGTGGATAAAAACACGGCGGAAACAGCTTGTGCTATGGGAAAACGCTCACCTCAACACATCACACGAGGAACGAGGACACCATGGAGCCGGAACTACAAATCTTACCTGCCCTTGCATTCCTGCTCATCTACGACCAACAGCGACGTAGGCGCAGAACAAACCGGTGAGTACAGCACCTACGACACGGGGAGGGGGGAGGCAAAAGTTACGGGGACACCCACCAAACACCCCCACCCTTGCATATTACAACATACACACCAATGCAGTCACAAAAATCACAGTAACAACCCACAATCCCCCCGGAAGAATGCAAAGACAAATCGAATAGCGGTCAAACTTTGTATTGTGCCAATATACTACTCATCGAAAAATTTACGGATATATATTTCACGAAATCAGTCAAAAATAAATGTACAATACAAGAAGTAGTGCAGAGATGTACACAACAATGTCCGTACACCAACAGTCCAAAAATGCATGGGCGACGCCCACAATAGATACCTGACCAAAATCCGAGAGAACACTGCCGGGGCATCAGATAGAAACAATACAGGCACCTCAGGGGGAAGGAAAGGGGGGCACCTCAGCCAGATGAATGCGAAGGCAGATCCACAAAGGGGCTGCATGACCATTGATGTATCCTGGGGAGTGCACAGCAACAGTCTCTCAAGTCACTTCAGTGGGTGGGTTGCCCACTGTGCCATCCTGGGGAGTGCAAAGCCACAGTCTCTCAAGTCACTTCAGTGGGTGGGTTGCCCACTGTGCCATCCTGGGGAGTGCAAAGCCACAGTCTCTCAAGTCTCTACAGTGGGTGGCTTGCCCACTGTTACATTCTGGGGAGTGCAAAGCCACAGTCTCTCAAGTCTCTACAGTGGGTGGGTTGCCCACTGTGCCATCCTGGGGAGTGCAAAGCCACAGTCTCTCAAGTCTCTACAGTGGGTGGGTTGCCCACTGTGCCATCCTGGGGAGTGCAAAGCCACAGTCTCTCAAGTCTCTACAGTGGGTGGCTTGCCCCTCTGTTACATCCTGGGGAGTGCAAAGCCACAGTCTCTCAAGTCTCTACAGTGGGAGGCCTGCCCACTGTTACATCCTGGGGAGTGCAAAGCTACAGTCTCTCAAGTCTCTACAGTGGGTGGCTTGCCCACTGTTACATCCTGGGGAGTGCAAAGCCACAGTCTCTCAAGTCTCTACAGTGGGTGGCTTGCCCACTGTGCCATCCTGGGGAGTGCAAAGCCACAGTCTCTCAAGTCACTTCAGTGGGTGGGTTGCCCACTGTGCCATCCTGGGGAGTACAAAGTCACAGTCTCTCAGCGGTGCTTAGCCATGGCGGTCTTTGCCCTGTTAAGCGGTCTTCACCATGGCGGTCTTTGCCCTGTTCAGCGGTCTTCACCATGGCAGTCTTGGCCTTGTTCAGCGGTGCTTAGCCATGGCGGTCTTTGCCCTGTTCAGCGGTCTTCACCATGGCAGTCTTGGCCTTGTTCAGCGGTGCTTAGCCATGGCGGTCTTTGCCCTGTTCAGCGGTCTTCACCATGGCGGTCTTTGCCCTGTTCAGCGGTCTTCACCATGGCAGTCTTGGCCTTGTTCAGCGGTGCTTAGCTATGGCGGTCTTTGCCCTGTTCAGCGGTCTTCACCATGGCGGTCTTTGCTCTGTTCAGTGGTCTTCACCATGGCAGTCTTGGCCTTGTTCAGCGGTGCTTAGCCATGGCGGTCTTTGCCCTGTTCAGCGGTCTTCACCATGGCAGTCTTGGCCTTGTTCAGCGGTGCTTAGCCATGGCGGTCATTGCCCTGTTCAGCGGTCTTCACCATGGCGGTCTTTGCCCTGTTCAGCGGTCTTCACCATGGCAGTCTTGGCCTTGTTCAGCGGTCTTCACCATGGCGGTCTTTGCCCTGTTCAGCGGTCTTCACCATGGCAGTCTTGGCCTTGTTCAGCAGTGCTTAGCCATGGCGGTCTTTGCCCTGTTCAGCTGTCTTCACCATGGCAGTCTTGGCCTTGTTCAGCGGTGCTTAGCCATGGCGGTCTTTTTGGCCTGTTCAGCGGTCTTCACCATGGCGGTCTTTGCCCTGTTCAGCGGTCTTCACCATGGCGGTCTTGGCCTTGTTCAGCGGTGCTTTGCCATGGCGGTTCTGGTACGGATATTGGTGTGTGGCATTACGATCTCCACACTGGACATTGGTGTGTGGCATGACGAACTCCACACTGGACATTGGTGAGTGGCATGACGAACTCCACACTGGACATTGGTGTGTGGCATGACGAACTCCACACTGGACATTGGTGTGTGGCTTGTTGTTCCAGTGGGGCTGTGGGATTCTGGACCCTCATGGGCTGTAACTCCGGCGGTGGTCTCCTGACCAGTAACGATACTTGGGCCCTCCTGGGCTATGACTCTGGCGGTGGTCTCCTGACCAGTGACGATACTTGGGCCCTCCTGGGCTATGACTCTGGCGGTGGTCTCCTGACCAGTGACGATACTTGGGCCCTCCTGGGCTATGACTCTGGCGGTGGCCTCCTGACCAGTAACGATACTTGGGCCCTCCTGGGCTATGACTCTGGCGGTGGTCTCCTGACCAGTAACGACGGTGCTGGCCGTTGTGTCTGGACCGCCGGAAATGATGGCTCACTTCTCCGCCGTGACACTCACAACAGGTTGGGGAGACTTCCTCGGGACCTTCCCCACCTTCTTTTGAGTTACAGATGACTCACCAATCGCCTTGGATCCCATGTCACTGTTTGTCCCACCAGGAGTCTTGACACGGTCCCGTCGTCCACTCTCCAATTTCGGAGCCTTTACAGGGGGTGGGCTGACAGTGACTTGGCTCCGGGTCCTACTGCCTGCCCTGGTGGAGGGGGCACTCCAAAAACCTGGTACACGCACCACTGGTACTGGAGGCTTTTTGGCTGAGGCGCTACGACAGGACTGATGAATTTGAGGGGGGGTGGGGGCAAAAAGGTCAATTTGACATAGGGACAGTTTCTGACGTACACTGGGATGGGTAGCTGGAGTGGCTCTGGGAGTGGAGGAAGAGGAGGTGGTTGTAGGAGGTGTCACTTTAGCTGTTTTGGGTGCAGGTGCAGGTACTGGAGGCTGTCGTGAGGTGGATGGATGTTGGCTGAGTGATTGCCGGCGTTTGTGGACTTTGGGAGGGGGCGTCACAGACACACTGGAAGAGGACACAGGGGACGTGTAAATGGCAGTGGAGGTGGTGAGTGCAGGTGAGCGGCTTGTGGTGCTGGGTGTCCTGGTGCGAGTCCTAGTGACTGTAGATGTGGTGCATGCAGGTGTGTGTGTAGACGACACTGTGAGGGAGGAGGGAGAAGAGGAGGAGGGGGACACAGTGGAGGCAGTGGATGTTGCTGTGTCTGTATGGGTCTGATGCTTGTGTGAGTGCCTTTGGTGTGTGTGGTGCCTATGTTTGCTTGAGCTACTTGTGTGTGTTGACTTGTGTGCATGCTGGTCTGTAGGTGTGCTTGGGATGGGCTGGGGTACAGGGGATTGGGTCTGGGTGGAGGAAGTTGGAGGGGGGAGGCTGGACACAGGGACAATGGCTGCCATCAGTGCTGAGGCCAGAGATTGCAGGGTTCGCTGAAGGACAGCCTGACCAGAATGAATGCCTTCCAGGAATGCATTACCGTGTTTCAACTCTCGTTCTACACCCTGGATGGCATTCACAATGGTAGACTGCCCAACAGTGAGTGACCTGAGGATGTCAATGGCCTCCTCACTGAGGGCAGCTGGGGTGACAGGGGCAGGGCCTGAGGTGCCTGGGGCGAAAGTGATGCCCACCCTCCTGGGTGAACGGGCACGGGGCGAACGCTGAGGGGCTGCTGGGAGGGCGGTGCTGGTAGGGGAGGTGGCGGCTGTACCTGTAGAAGTGGGGCGCACAGATGGTGCCGCCACCACAGGGGATCTCCCATCGGCGGACGAGTCCGTGTCGCTGTTTGGTGATCCTGTGGCCGACGTGAAGCTCCCCTCGCCCTCCGTTCCACTGGTGAATTCAAAGTCTGTGGTGTGGCCCTCCATGGCCATGTGGGATGCAGCTCCCTCATGCTCCGGTGCCACTGTACCTCCGCCTGTTGATGCTGATGTACAGAAGGACAGGGAGAGCAGAAAAAGGGTGGAGACAGAAGAAAGAGAGTTTTAGTGCATGGCATACCGCTACCGTTGGCGGACAAGACCAACGCAGCAGCCCCCTGCATTACGCCATGCTCCTGCCCTCTGCACATGCAATTTCTGGGATATGGCCTACATGGCAATGGTAGAAATCTGCCCACATGGATGGCAAAGGGGCAACTATACATCAATTTGCCTTTTTTTTTGAGCTGGGGTAGAGTGCCACATGGCCTACATTACGGAGGGGCCTTGCCTACCTAAGTCGCCGTGGCCTAGGGACACCCACAGCCCACCTCCCCCACCCAGACCCCTCCACTACGCGCAAAGTCAGCAGAATGAGGTTGTACTCACCCCCTTGTGTCTGCTGTGCTGCCCTCAAGCGCCCATCCAACTCCGGGTAGGCCACCGCCAGGATCCGGAACACCAGGGGGGTCATGGTGCGACGGGCACCCCTCCCACGTTGGGAGGCCATCCCCAGCTGAGCCTCAGCCGTCTTTTTGCTGCAGCGGCGAATGTCCTCCCATCTCTTACGGCAGTGGATGCCCCATCTCTGGTGGGCCCCCAGGGTCCGGACTTCCTTGGCGATGGCACGCCAAATGTCCCTCTTCTGGTGGGCGCTGACCTACATGACATGCACAAGGAAAGAGGAACAGTCATTACCTACAGCACCGTCGTTGTAATAGGCCCCCTCCCAACTCTATTTCTGTGGCCCATTCATCCCCATGCATGACTGTTCTATGTACTCTGCCCCCTTCCCTCGTCCACCCAGCCCTGTCCACCCAGGCCTAGCCCATACAACGTGCTCCCTGTGTACTAACCTGTTGGTCTGGAGGACCGTAGAGTAGCGTATACTGGGGGAGGACCCCATCCACAAGTTTCTCCATCTCCTGTGCAGTGAAGGCAGGGGCCCTTTCCCCAGACGCAGCAGCCATTGTCGCTTCCAGACCGAGGTCACAGCAGCACTTGCAGTGTAGGTCCTCTCCTGTCGAAGGTCAGTTATCTAGTGATTGAAGAGATAGAAAATGGTGGTGACGTCCACGGCGGTGACGTCCGCGGCGGTGCGCATCATCACCGCCAGCGCACCTGTTCCTTGGCTCCTGGGACCCATAGGGTCCAATGTTAACCAATGCAGCATTGCACCGCGCTCTACGACCGCCTACCGCGACGGTGTACAACGCCAGCGCAGTTACCCCACAATTCCAATGTCCCAGTTTAGAGGTCAGGCAGCCGCCATTTCAGGGGCCCACATGGCTTCAATTACTACTGCGTCACACATACCGAGGCCTACACTCAAAACCTTTCCCGGATGGGTTAATTGTCTGTTGTAGTCTTGTGTGTGACTGTGGGTACATACCTGGAAGAATGCTGACAGTTTCTTCGCTGTTGTCCTTCTTAGGCACCGTCAGTTGGGACATACTGGAAGGTGGCGGAATCCGCCGGTGTACCGACCGCTGGTGGACCTGTTGACAATGGAAGAGCGACATGTCATCGTGACCTACCGGTTTGACCGTGCCACAATCCAGGAACTATGTACCCAGTTGGAGCCAGACCTGATGTCACCAATCCGCCATCCGACTGGAATCCCCCTGACGTGCAGGTGCTGTCAGTGCTGCATTTCCTTGCAAGTGGGTCTTTTCAGACAACTGTGGCCATGGCATCAGGGATGTTCCAGCCTATGTTTTCCAACGTCTTGTCCAGAGTGTTGTCTGCCCTGCTGAAACACGTAAGGAGATACATCATTTTCCCTGAGGTGGCGGATTTGCCTTCAGTGAAAGGTGACTTCTATGCCCTTGGACATATCCCCAACGTTATAGGTGCCATTGATGGGACCCATGTAGCTCTGGTCCCCCCACGCAGGAATGAACAGGTGTACAGGAACAGGAAGAGTTATCATTCCATGAATGTCCAGATGGTCTGTTTGGCAGACCAGTACATCTCGCAGGTAAATGCAATGTTCCCTGGCTCAGTGCATGACGCCTACATCCTGCGGAATAGCAGCATCCCTGATATGATGGGTGAACTCCAGAGGCACCGTGTATGGCTATTGGGGGACTCTGGTTACCCCAACCTGTCCTGGCTACTGACCCCAGTGAGGAATCCCAGGACCAGGGCAGAGGAATGGTACAATGAGGCCCATGGGCGGACTAGGAGGGTGATCGAGCGGACCTTCGGCCTCCGGAAGGCCAGGTTCAGCTGCCTCCATATGACAGGTGGGTCCCTATTCTACTCACCGAAGAAGGTGTGCAACATCATCATCGCCTGCTCCATGCTTCATAACTTGGCATTGCGACGCCAGGTGCCTTTTCTGCAGGAGGATGATCCAGATGACGGTGTTGTTGCAGCGGTTGAGCCTGTGGAGCCTGTGGACAGTGATGAGGATGAAGCTGATGAAGATGAAAACGACAACAGGGAGTCAGTCATACAACAATATTTTCAATGAGACACAGGTGAGTACAATTTCATGTTTCACATCATATTACATTTCACACGTCTACCTCTATCCTGTACCTACATTTCACTCCCTATTTGGTAACTGAGTTGTCCCCTTCCATTTCATTTTCAGTAATGTGGTAACCTACGTGTCAACAGCTTGCACCCTTGAAAGGCTTGTGATGTGTGACATTGGTATGTTGACCTTCCAATGGGTAACCTTTTTTAACACTGTAATTGACAATACAAAGTTCACAATCATTGACTGACTCCAATATTATTGAGGTTTCAAGGGTGTTTATTGAAGTGCATAAAAATGTAGGGGGGTTGTGAAATGGGGAGAGGTCATGGTGGAAGAATGTCCATGGCAGAGTCCAGTCTATTAGTCTCACAGGTACATTGCACATCTGGCCATTGGAAGTGGAGCTGGGGCAGATCCAAGCTGGACAGGGTAACAAAGTGGGACAGTGGGAGGACAATCAGGGTGGTCTTATTTCCTGGCGGGGGTCTTGCCATCTTTCTCTGTCCTGTTCCTGGATCTCAGGGCCCGCTTTCGTGGTGGTTGTCCGTCTGCAGGGGGTGGGGTGCTGGTGTGTTGGTCCTGTGGCGGGGCGTCCTGTCCACTAGCGCCGGCGGAGGTGGTGGGTATTTCATCGTTGTGGCTAGTGTCAGGGGCCCCTTGGAGTGCCACGGTGTCCCTCAAGGTCTTTTGAATGTCCGTCAGCACCCCTGCGATGGTGCCCAGGGCGGAGCCGATGGTCCTGAGCTCCTCCCTGAACCCCAAATACTGCTCCTCCTGCAGACGCAGGGTCTCCTGCAACTTGTCCAGGACCGTTGCCATCGTCTCCTGCGAGTGGTGGTATGCTCCCATGATGGAGGATAGAGCCTCGTTGAGAGTAGGTTCCCTTGGCCTGTCCTCCCTCTGTCGCACAGCAGCCCTCCCAGTTCCTCGGTGTTCCTGTGCCTCCGTCCCCTGGACCGTGTGCCCACTACCACTGCCCCCAGGTCCCTGTTGTTGTTGGGGAGGTGGGTTATCCTGGGTTCCCTGTAGTGGTGGACACACCGCTGATTGACCTGTCCTGGGTAGGGAGGTATGGGCCCGCTGGGTGGGTGCTGTGCTGGTGTTACCAGAGGGTGTAGGCTCGGTGTTGGGCTGTGGCTGGGCAAGGGGAACCGACTGTCCTGAGGCCGACGATGGTCCGGGCTGGTCATCAAGATCCAATAGGGCAGAGCTGCTGTCGTCACTGTGGGCCTCTTCTGGGAGTGGAGTGGTGTTGTCTGGACCCTCTGGTGTGGTGACGTTCCTTATGGTTCAATGTACATGATTATTGCATGTGTGTGTTTCATGGTGTGCAATGGTTGGGTGTGCGTGAACCCCAGTGCAGGCATTCCTGTGTGGGGGCTTGTGTGGTGATGTTTGGGGGGTGTTGTGGGTGTGTGCAGTGGGCATGCTTTAGTGATGGGTGTCCATGCTTAGTTGTGTCATGCAGGTCTTGGGGTTGGGATGGGTGGTATGGTGTTATGGGTAGATTAGTGAGGAGTTAGGGTGATAGGGGAGGGTGCGAGGGTGGGGGTGTGTGATAGCATGCAGGTAGGGTGGGAGATATGATAGTGAAGATTTTACTTACCAGTGTCTGTTCCTCCAACGACTCCTGCGAGGCCCTCAGGATGCAGGATGGACAAGACTTGCTCCTCCCATGTTGTTAGTTGTGGGGGAGGAGGTGGGGGTCCGCCGCCAGTCCGCTGTACCGCGATGTCGTGCCTGGATACCGTGGAACGCACCTTCCCCCTTAGGTCGTTCCACCTCTTCCTGATGTCCTCCCTATTTCTTGGGTGCTGTCCCACAGCGTTGACCCTGTCGACTATTCTTTGCCATAGCTCCATCTTCCTGGCTATGGATGTGTACTGTACCTGTGAGCCAAATAGATGTGGCTCTACCCTGATGATTTCCTCGACCATGACCCTGAGCTCCTCCTCGGAGAAGCGGGGGTGTCTTTGGCGTGACATGGGGTGGTGTGTGTGATATGTGGGGTGCTGTATGTGTTGATGAGTGTGGTTAGTGTAGTGGTATGTGGATGTTGTGTGGGTGATGGTGTAGTGTGCCTCTGTGTGATGGTGTTATCTATTCTGTGCTGTCTCTCTCTGGCCTTCGTCTCTAATTTGTGGTCGTAGGGGTTTGTGGGTGATGTGGGTGTGTGTTTTATATTGTGTTGGGTGTGTGGGAGTGGTGTGTGTATGTATATCAGGTGTTTGTATTTGTAATTGTCCAATGTGGCGGTGTTTTGGAGATGTGTGTGTATTTTGAGCGCGGCGGTGTGTACCGCCAATGGAATACCGCGGTTGAATGACCGCCGCGTGGATTCGTGTGTCGTAATAGCATGGGCGTGTTTCTGTTGGCGTGGAGGTGGAGGATTTGTTTCCGCATATTTATCGCTGACCTTTGGTGTGGCAGACTTGTGTGGGTGTCTGAATTTCGGCGGAATCCGTGATGTGTGTCATAATAGCTGTGGCGGTCTCCCGCCGCGGTCTTCTGCACGGCGGTAAGCGTCTTTTACCGCCAATGTTGTAATGACCCCCAATGTGTTATTTGCAGAAACGTGAGTAATCCGCAATGTGCTGGTATCTGTCTGTATTCCCAGCCTAGATAGGCGTGATGCAGTTTTCATCCATCCCATGTGGCCCCCTGAAATGGCGGCTGCCTGACCTGTAAGGTGGGACAAGGGGATATGAGGTAACTGCGCTGGCGTTCTATACCGTCGCAGTGGGCAGTCGAAGACCGCGTCGAAATTATGCATTGGTTAACATTTGGCCCTATGGGTCCCAGGAGCCAATGACGATGTACGCCGGCCGTGAGGGTACACACCGCCGCGGACGTGACCGCCATTTTCTGTCTGTTCACTCACTTGATACCTGACCTTCAAATAGAGAGGACCTACACTGCAAGTGCTGCTGTGACCTGTGTCTGGAAGCGACAATGGCTACAGTGTCTGGGGAAAGGGCCCCTGCCTTCACTTCGGAGGAGTTGGAGAAACTAGTGGATGGGGTCCTCCCCCAGTACACGCAACTGTACGGTCCTCCGGACAAACAGGTGAGTACACTGTGAGCATGCTGCATGGGCAATGCCTGCTTTGAGTGGTGTGGATGGAAGATACATGGGGGAGGGCTGAGGCCTGCATATGCAGATGGTGAGTGTATGTGTGTCAGGGCATGGGTGGGAACTGGTGGGCAATGAGTATGACAGTCCTGACGGGTGAATAATTTCCTTTCCCCGTACCATTCCTCTAGGTCAGCGCCCACCAGAAGAAAGGTATTTGGCGTGCCATCGCCAAGGACATCCGGACACTCAGGGTCTACCACAGATGGAAAAACCACTGCCGTAAAAGTTGGGAGGACCTGCACCGCTGGAGCAAGAAGACGGCCGAGGCCCAGCTGGGGATGGCCTCCCAACATAGAAGGGGTGCCTGTTGCACCATGACCCCCCTGATGTCCCGGATCCTGGCGGTGGCCTATCCGGAGTTGGATGGGCGCTTGAGGGCATCACAGCAGCCACAAGGGGGTGAGTACACTCTCATTCAGCTGACTGCGTGCATTACAAGGTTTTTGGGTGGGGGTGGTGGGCAGTGGGTTCCCCTAAGCCAGGGTGAACTTGATAGGCAAGGTCCCTTGTGAGGCAGGCTATGGGGCACCCCAACCCCACTAGTGGTAAGAGCCATCTACACCTAGTCATGCTCCTGTGAATTCCAGGTGTGCAGCAATTGGGCTTAGGCCTCATACCCCATGGTCAGGTAAATGTTCTAAGAACTGTTAGTGCATGGCGTAGGTCTGAGGCCTGCTCCCTGTGTGTTGTGTCCACCAACGGTAGTGGTGTTGCTTGCACTGAACATGTTTTTCTTATGTCTTTCCCCTCTTTTTTGTGGTCTCCCTGTTCTTGTGTGCAATAGCATCATCAGGCGGAGGAGCAGTGGCACCCGAGCAGGAGGGAGCTGCAACCCACTTGGCCCTGGAGGGTGAAGCAACGGAGTCTGGAGCCACCAGTGGGACAGAGGGCGAGGGGAGCTCCACGGCGGGGACAGGAGCAGACACCAGTGACAGCGACTCCTCCTCTGATGGGAGCTCCCTTGCGGTGGCGGCCGCTGTGAGAAGGTAGCCTCTTTCTAGCCTTGTTACCCCCACTTTTGGCCTGTTTGTGAGTGTATGTCAGGGTGTTTGTCACTGTTTTCACTGTCTCACTGGGATCCTGATAGCCAGGCCTCAGTGCTCATAGTGAAAACACTATGTTTTCAGTATGTTTGTTATGTGTCACTGGGATCCTGCTAGTCAGGACCCCAGTGCTCATAAGGTTGTGTCCTATATGTATGTGTCACTGGGACCCTGTCACACAGGACCCCAGTGCTCATAGGTGTGCATGTATGTGTTCCCTGTGTGGTGCCTAACTGTCTCACTGAGGCTCTGCTAACCAGAACCTCAGTGGTTATGCTCTCTCATTACTTTCAAATTGTCACTAACAGGCTAGTGACCATTTTTACCAATTTACATTGGCTTACTGGAACACCCTTATAATTCCCTAGTATATGGTACTGAGGTACCCAGGGTATTGGGGTTCCAGGAGATCCCTATGGGCTGCAGCATTTCTTTTGCCACCCATAGGGAGCTCTGACAATTCTTACACAGGCCTGCCACTGCAGCCTGAGTGAAATAACGTCCACGTTATTTCACAGCCATTTTACACTGCACTTAAGTAACTTATAAGTCACCTATATGTCTAACCTTTACCTGGTAAAGGTTAGGTGCAAAGTTACTTAGTGTGTGGGCACCCTGGCACTAGCCAAGGTGCCCCCACCTTGTTCAGAGCCAATTCACTGAACTTTGTGAGTGCGGGGACACCATTACACGCGTGCACTACATATAGGTCACTACCTATATGTAGCTTCACAATGGTAACTCCGAATATGGCCATGTAACATGTCTATGATCATGGAATTGCCCCCTCTATGCCATCCTAGCATAGTTGGCACAATCCCATGATCCCAGTGGTCTGTAGCACAGACCCTGGTACTGCCAAACTGCCCTTCCTGGGGTTTCACTGCAGCTGCTGCTGCTGCCAACCCCTCAGACAGGCATCTGCCCTCCTGGGGTCCAGCCAGGCCTGGCCCAGGATGGCAGAACAAAGAACTTCCTCTGAGAGAGGGTGTGACACCCTCTCCCTTTGGAAAATGGTGTGAAGGCAGGGGAGGAGTAGCCTCCCCCAGCCTCTGGAAATGCTTTGTTGGGCACAGAGGTGCCCAATTCTGCATAAGCCAGTCTACACCGGTTCAGGGACCCCTTAGCCCCTGCTCTGGCGCGAAACTGGACAAAGGAAAGGGGAGTGACCACTCCCCTGACCTGCACCTCCCCTGGGAGGTGTCCAGAGCTCCTCCAGTGTGCTCCAGACCTCTGCCATCTTGGAAACAGAGGTGCTGCTGGCACACTGGACTGCTCTGAGTGGCCAGTGCCACCAGGTGACGTCAGAGACTCCTGCTGATAGGCTCCTTCAGGTGTTAGTAGCCTATCCTCTCTCCTAAGTAGCCAAACCCTCTTTTCTGGCTATTTAGGGTCTCTGTCTCTGGGGAAACTTCAGATAACGAATGCATGAGCTCAGCCGAGTTCCTCTGCATCTCCCTCTTCACCTTCTGATAAGGAATCGACCGCTGACCGCGCTGGAAGCCTGCAAACCTGCAACATAGTAGCAAAGACGACTACTGCAACTCTGTAACGCTGATCCTGCCGCCTTCTCGACTGTTTTCCTGCTTGTGCATGCTGTGGGGGTAGTCTGCCTCCTCTCTGCACCAGAAGCTCCGAAGAAATCTCCCGTGGGTCGACGGAATCTTCCCCCTGCAACCGCAGGCACCAAAAAGCTGCATTACCGGTCCCTTGGGTCTCCTCTCAGCACGACGAGCGAGGTCCCTCGAATCCAGCGACACTGTCCAAGTGACCCCCACAGTCCAGTGACTCTTCAGCCCAAGTTTGGTGGAGGTAAGTCCTTGCCTCACCTCGCTGGGCTGCATTGCTGGGAACCGCGACTTTGCAAGCTACTCCGGCCCCTGTGCACTTCCGGCGGAAATCCTTCGTGCACAGCCAAGCCTGGGTCCACGGCACTCTAACCTGCATTGCACGACTTTCTAAGTTGGTCTCCGGCGACGTGGGACTCCTTTGTGCAACTTCGGCGAGCACCGTTTCACGCATCCTCGTAGTGCCTGTTTCTGGCACTTCTCCGGGTGCTACCTGCTTCAGTGAGGGCTCCTTGTCTTGCTCGACGTCTCCTCTCTCGGCAGGTCCAATTTGCGACCTCCTGGTCCCTCCTGGGCCCCAGCAGCGTCCAAAAACGCCAAACGCACGATTTGCGTGTAGCAAGGCTTGTTGGCGTCCATCCGGCGGGAAAACACTTCTGCACGACTCTCCAAGGCGTGGCGGATCTATCCTCCAAAGGGGAAGTCTCTAGCCCTTGTCGTTCCTGCAGTATTCACAGTTCTTCAGCCTAGTAAGAGCTTCTTTGCACCAACCGCTGGCATTTCTTGGGCATCTGCCCATCTCCGAGTTGCTTGTGACTTTTGGACTTGGTCCCCTTGTTCCACAGGTACCCTCAGTCAGGAATCCATCGTTGTTGCATTGCTGATTTGTGTTTTCCTTGCATTTTCCCTCTAACACGACTATTTTTTCCTTAGGGGAACTTTAGTGCACTTTGCACTCACTTTTCAGGGTCTTGGGGAGGGTTATTTTTCTAACTCTCACTATTTTCTAATAGTCCCAGCGACCCTCTACAAGGTCACATAGGTTTGGGGTCCATTCGTGGTTCGCATTCCACTTCTGGAGTATATGGTTTGTGTTGCCCCTATCCCTATGTTTCCCCATTGCATCCTATTGTAACTATACATTGTTTGCACTGTTTTCTAAGACTATACTGCATATTTTTGCTATTGTGTATATATATCTTGTGTATATTTCCTATCCTCTCACTGAGGGTACACTCTAAGATACTTTGGCATATTGTCATAAAAATAAAGTACCTTTATTTTTAGTATAACTGTGTATTGTGTTGTCTTATGATATTGTGCATATGACACTAAGTGGTACTGTAGTAGCTTCACACGTCTCCTAGTTCAGCCTAAGCTGCTCTGCTAAGCTACCATTATCTATCAGCCTAAGCTGCTAGACACCCTATACACTAATAAGGGATAACTGGGCCTGGTGCAAGGTGCAAGTACCCCTTGGTACTCACTACAAGCCAGTCCAGCCTCCTACAGCCACCTCTGTCCCCAAAGCATCAACAGGTACAGCTGCCACCCCCCCTACCAGCACTGCCCTCCCAGCAGCCCCTCAACGTCTGTCCCGTGCCCATTCACCCAGGAGGGTGTGCATCTCCTTCGCCCCAGGCACCTCAGGCCCTGCCCCAGTCAGCCCTGCTGCCCTCAGTGAGGATGCTATTGACCTCCTGAGATCCCTCACTTTTGGGCAATCTACCATTTTGAATGCCATCCAGGGTGTTGAGAGGCATTTGCAACAAACAAATGCATACCTGGAGGGCATTCATTCTGGGCAGGCAGCCCAACAGAGAGCATTTCAGTCTCTGGCCTCAGCACTGATGCCAGCCATTTTCCCTGTGTCCAGCCTCCTCCCTCCAACTTCCTCCACCCAGACCCAATCCCCTGTACCTCAGCCTATCCCAAGCACACCATCAGACCAGCATGCACACACATCAACCGCAAAAAAGTGGCTCGAGAAAACATAAGCACCACACCTCCCACAGGCACTCACACAAGCACCATCCCCATGCAGACACAGTAACATCACCTGCCTCCACTGTGTCCCCCTCCTCCATGTCCTCCTCCTCCCTCCCTGTCTCGTCTCCACTCACACCTGTATGCACTACATCCTCAGCCACGACCTCCCTCACAAGCATGCCCATCACCACACACTGCTCATGTGCAATCACCACCCCCACTACCATTCACACATCCCGTGTCCTCTCCCAGTATGTCTGTGAGCCCTCCTCCCAAAGTACACAAACGCAGGCACACACCCACCTAACAGCCATCCACCTCACAACAGTCTCCAGCCCATGCACCTTCACCCAAATTCAGCAGACGTACACCTCCTACAACCACTACCTCTTCCTCCACTCTCAAACCCCCTCCATCTTCCCGTCCCAGTGTGTCTAAAAAACCTTTCCTGGCAACCCTTGACCTCTTCCATTCACCTCCACCCCGTCCTTCCCCTAGGGCCAGGCTTTCCATGTCCCAGCACCTCAGCCACCAAATCCCCAAGCACAGTGGGGCCAGCAACTGTGGGGTCATCGAGTGCGCCACCCATCAGGCCTGCCAGTGTGCCAGGTAGCGAGGGCAAGGACATTCCGCCACCTGCCAAGGTTAAAAAGGTGCCCACATCCCGGAGGGAGAAGCCACACCTACCAGCCACCAAGGGCTCAGCAAAAAACAAAAGGGGATAGTGGCAAGACAACTGCGGCACCATCAAAGGTGGGGAAGGGACAAAAGCAGAAGAGCAGGTCAGGACAGGGCACAGTGGCACCGACTGAGGAACCAGTGTCACACCTTCTGTCCACGACCACACCAACCTGTACGGCGGGGAACACTGCAAGCTGCCCCGCTACCACAACCGCAACCTGCCTCGCCACCTGCACAGCCAACGGCACGTCTACAGCCTCAGCAACAGTCCCCAGCCTCTTCCCCAGTGGGCAGCCGTCCGAGGCTGCAGGAGACGTCCTGCTGTGTCCCTCAGCAGGTGCTGACCCATGCACCACCGCCAGCACCGCCGCTACAGACACCACCGCAAGCACCGCAACCAGCCCCGCAACGTGCTCCGACAGTGGCACCACTGCTGACATAGCAACCATCCCCAGTGGTCAGTTGTCCGAGGCTGGAGGAGACTTCCTGGACCCCGCCCAACTTCCATGAGGCATGACTTCCATCACTGTTTGCACCTGCAGGTGGAAGGCGAAGCCGCAGCAGTGTGGGGTATGTCGCTGCCTCCAAGGCGTACCATGCTACCTGTACCTCGGCAATCTCGTGGCACACACACCCAGGTGAGAGAATTGAACCGGCCACACTGCATGTGGATCACTCTGGGCACCAGGCCCCCTCCAGAACCAGTGGAGATTGACATCCACTACCTCAGTCCTTGGCAGGATGAAGCACTCTGGGCACCAGGCCCCCTCCAGAAACAGTGGAGAGATACATCCACTACTTCAGTCCTTGGCAGGATGAAGCACTCTGGGCACCGGCCCCCTCCGGAACCAGTGGAGAGATACATCCACTTGAGAGACTGTGGGTTTGCACTCCCCAGGATAAAGCAGTGGGCAAACCACCCACTGGAGAGACTTGAGAGACTCTGGCTTTGCACTTCCCAGGATACAGCAATGGGCATGGAGCCACTTTGTGCAGCAGTGGCGTCGTGCGTTCATCTGGATGAGGTGCCCCCTCTCCCCCTGAGGTGCCTATATATTTTCGATCTGATGCCCCAACAGTGTTCTCGCTGTTTCCAGTCAGGTATCTTGTGTGGGCTTCGCCCATGCATTTTGGGACCAGTGGTCCAAGGACAATGATTGGTACACTATCCTACTTGTGTAGTTGGTGTACATATTTGTATATACTTAATTTAGCTTTTTGATTTTTCATGATTACACTGGTTACAATCATTTCCATTTGTCCTTGCGTTCCTCCAGGGGGTGATGGGATGTATATGTAATGTTGCTGCATGTATTTGTGTGTATGTTGTTGTGGGTGAGGGTGGGGGTATTGCATGTTGCGTGTGTGTGTCACTCTCTTTTCCCTCCCCCCCTCCCCTGTGTTGTAGGTGCAGTACTCACCGTGGTCGTCAACGGCGCATGTCCTGCTCCTGATAGAGCAGGAGGAAGAGCAGCATTGGTAACACCTGTGGTTCGGGCTCCATGGCGTCCTGGTTCCTCGTTGGGTTTCGAGAGGTGAGTGTTTTCCCTTCTGTGTACTGTTTCCACTGTGCTTTTGATAGCGTTGGTTCCGCCCCAGAAAAGGTGGCAGATAGGCCTCTTGTAATAAAGTGGGTGGTACTTTGTTGTCCGCCTGTCTATTGGTGGTTACCGCCGCTGTGTTTGTTTCTACCGCCGTGGCGGTCGGAGTGTTAAAGTGGCTGTCTGTGTGGGCGGTTTCCGCCATGGTCATGATTCCATTTTTTTTTCCGCCGACCACCAGGTTTGTAATGAGGGCCTAAGTTCGGACCAGTTGAGCGGACAATCTTTGCTAGGAGTTGAACATAAATAATAAAGAGTGTGGGTCTCAGAGAAGAGCCTTGAGGAACCCCACACATCAGGGGAACTTTCCCTGGAGAGAAGGTTTCTTCATACATCTGGAAACTTCTATATTCCAGAAAGGACTGCATCCATTTTGCAGCACAACCCCTAATTCCTTTTACACTAATCCTTTGTAGTAGGGGGTGGTGAGAGACCATGTAAAATGTCACACTGAGGTTCAACATAATCAGTACAGCTATGCAACCCTGATCCATGATCTGTCTTTGTTCTTCCAAGACCACAAGGAGCAAAATTTCGGTGCTGCTACCTCTCCTATGCTGCACAAAGGAACCTGAATGAGTATGTAATAAGTATTACGAAGTTAGATCGTCACTATTTACCTAGAGTGAGCCCAATAATGGAACGTTATTCAATTGGCATAAGAGAACAAGGGAAAGATGAATCTGTAGAGTATTTTGTAAGAGCCTTAAGAAAGTTGGTGGCTAGTTGTAAATTTGGGGCTCTAACAGAAGAGAGGATTAGAGACCAATTTGTACTAAAATGCTTCAATAATAAAATAAGGGAAGAGTTATGGCTAAAAGACAAGCTGCTTTTAGAAGAGGTGATCGCTATAGCCAAGCCTGTTGAGCATACGATGAAATGTGTGGGGGAACGGAGTAAAGAAAATAAGCTGAAAAGTACTGTTGAGAATGTGAGTGAAGTTGTTTGCATGGTTCAACACAAACTAAGTACTTCAGAAGTTAAAGACAGTGCAGTTGAGTCTAAGACAACAGTTGATTTCAAAGGCACTTGTTTCAGATGTGGAAGGATGAGACACAAAGTCAATGCAAATGTTTATCCTGCAATCCATGTAACATGTAATTGGTGTGATAAGAAAGGCCGTTATGCCAGGTGTCATAAAAGGAGAAACAACAAGGAACAGAAGCAGGAAATAATGGAGATAGTTTTTCAAGGTAATGAAGTAAAACAAAATTAACATCCTTCAGAGTTATTGATGTGGAGAATTGTAGAAGCAAGATTAAATTTGATTCTTGTTCACAATTGTCTCTAATTTCAAAAATAGAATTTGATAATAATTTTACAGACAAAGTAAGATTACATGAACCCGATGTGAAACCTACGAGGGTTGGAGGTTCTCCTGTAAAGATGTTTGGTTATTTCTTTGGGTTGTTGGAATATAATGGGAGATTTACAGATACTAAAATATATGTAGCAGATAAAGGTGATAATTCGTTGAGTTGTCCACATCAAGGACGTTTAGGAGTCACACTGAATCCGAGTGCAGACCCACCTGTACAGATACATGAAGTTTTAGATGATGGAAACAAGTTTCTTTCTATGTTCAAAGAATTGTTCAAGGATGAACTAGGCTGTTTGCATGATTACAAACATCAAATAAGGCTACGAGCAGGTGTCAATCCTGTAGTAGCTAAGGTTAGAGGAATACCCATTAGCATTCAAGAAGGGGTTCAGAAGGAAATTACAAAGCTTGTTGGAAAAGGGATTAGAGAATCTGTAGAAGTCACTGAATGGTTGGCTCCCATTGTAGTAGTGAAAAAGCCCAACAACAAGATTCGTTTATTTGTTGATTTAAGAGCCCTTAATAGAGAAGTTATTTTGAACAGATTTCCACTTCCCAACACTGATGAGATGGTGTCGACCATAGGAGGAGCTAAGTATTTTACAACTTTAGACCTAGCCTCAGCTAACCATCAGGTTGCACTAGACAAGACATTGCAAGAGTTAACGTCTTTCATCACACCAATAGGTCCGTTTAAGTTTCAGTGAATGCCATTTGGGTTAGTCTCGGCAGCCTCAGTATTTCAAAGGATTATGGGCAATATTTTTGGAAGAACCACAGGAGAACATGACATCAGAGTCAGAAGTGTGTTGGAGAGGTTACAAAAGGCAGGTTTGACGTTAAGGAGGGACAAATGAAAATTTTGTGTAACTGAAGTTAATTATTTGGGGCATCAGATATCATGACAGGGCATAAGGAATCTAAAAGAGCCGAAATCTAAGGAAGAATTAACATCATTTCTTGGTATGGCTTAATTTAATAGTGAATTTGTAAGATCTTTTGCTGATAAGACCATTCACTTGAGGGAACTATTGAGCAAGAAAGTAGAGTTTGTATGGATTGAGGTATGTAGTGAATATTTTGTACAAGTAAAAAATGATCTTGCTAATGCTCACAGTCTGCAAGCATTTGTCCCTAGTGAAGTTCTGCTGTAACAACGGATGCTAGCTACAAGGGTTTAGGTGCGGTACTTGTTCAAATGAGAGACGGAAAAGAATGTCTCATGGAGTGTGCATCAAGATTTTTGAATTGCTGATTTGAATTACTTGCTTATTGAAAAAGAATCGCTAGCTATATTTTGGACACTAATGGAATTTAGGAATTTGATCTGGGGTACTACTTTGAAAATAAGATCAGATCATAAACCGTTGTAGAAAATATTTGAGAAAAAAGGGTTGGATGCCATATCTTCAAGAATTAGAAGGTAGGTGGTTGCTCTTTAAGATTTTGATTTTACTGTGGAGTATATTCCAGGAGCAAGAAACTTTACTGCAGACTGTTTATCACGTCTAGTTGAAATGGTAGATTCCCAGGATATACAAGATGAATGGGAAAAATTGAATGAACAAGAGGTTATGGTGTGTGAGATAACTGTGGGTGCCGTACAAGAGGATGAATGGAAAAGTTAAGTATCAAAATATATTGAATTACTCAGTGTTATGGAGTTGTTATAGTCAGGACGGATGGATAAAATGAGTAAACCAATGGCAATTATCAAGGAAGAGTTAGCAGTGAATGATGGTGTATTAATGAGGGGTATAAGATTGATTCCACCAGAGTCCTTAACCCGTTCTGTGCCGGGAACATAATGGCTACTTCCACCGGCACAGTGCTCCTGTGCCGAGGACGTAACCCTTCCATCCTGGCACATGAGCTCGGAGGGAGCGCCTGCGCTCCGTCCGTGGGCTTCCCTCCTACCCCCCCAAGGCAGGGATGGAAGGGGAAGCCCTACCTCCCACTCCTCCTAATGACGTCAGCACGCGATTGCGCGCTGACATCATTAGAGGGTGCTGATCGCGGCAGGGGGTTGGGGTGAGGGGGTGGGGATTTCACACAAATGCATCGGGGGAAAGGAAAGGGTTTTCCTTTCCCCCAGTGTCTTTTTGAGCATTCCTGCTGCCCGATACCATCGTAATCGGGCAGCAGGAATGCCCACTAGACACCAGGGATTTTATTTATTTATTTATTTTATATGTTGTTTGTATGTGTCGGGGAGCAGCCCCTTAGGCTCGGGTCGCTCCCCTTAGGGGGGCATATTATTTATGGTCATTTCATTTTTAGGCTGATTTGCCCCCAAGGGGGACAGAAACCACTGGAACGCCAGGGATTTTTTTATTTGTTTATTTCTGTGGGGGGGGGGGGGCGCCCCTTTGGAGGCAGATCAGCCTAATGTTTTTAGGCCCATTCCCCCAAGGGGGGCAGGAGCCACTTAGGAACCAGGGATAGTGTGTGTGTTTTTTTGTTTGGGGGTGGCCCCTTGGGCAAGGGTCGCTCCCCATGGGGGCACACTACTAAAAGTATTTTCTCCCCCTATTTTTTTGTAGGCCTACCTGCCCCTATGGGGCTGCAGAATCCACTTAGGCACCAATTTCTAAATGCTTGATGATGAGGTGTTTGTCGACTGGTAAAGTATTTGCATTTTTGATAACAGTTTTTTTCTCCTTTTTGTTCTAGTTCACAGCTTTTGCTTCCTTTGCTGTGGCTCCTTGCGGTTTTGGCAGTGGTTGACCTGCAGTTTGCATGGTTGCATGTTTTAGGAGTATTGGTGCCATGCATGAATGACATGATTGTAGGTGGTGTAATAAATGCTTAGATTTGTGCACAATGATATTTGTGCTGTCTTATTTCTAATTTGCTTTTCTTTCTTTCTTTTTAGTGGGATATCATTAGTGATTGCTGTGTCTGTGCAGAGTAGTTGCTGGTGAGTAGGTTTTTCCGGCAAATGAGCAGTAGCGTTTTTCAGTACATAACTCTCTGTATAAAGCCACACTTTGTTTATTACTTATCTTACCCAGTGCTGGTTGTTGGTGTTACATTTGTCCAGTTACTTTTCATAGGAAGGATCATAGCAAGCCGCGGGATGACCGCTCAGCAGGTTGTTGGTATGCTTTTTGAGTCATTGTCGGATCATGATTATGAGACTGACTCTGCATCTGAGGCAGAGGAGGAAGTGAGAGATTATGGCAGTGAAGTTTCTGTCGGAGAGGAATCTTCTGATGAGGACGCCACTCTCTGTGCAGATGAAGGGCCTGTTTTAGAGGAGGACACTGATGTGCCAATAGTGCAGCAACCATGGGCTGAAAGGTTTCCCGTTGAAAGACCTCAACTCTGGGTTGCCCCAAACATGGGCCAGCCAGAGATGCCTGCCTTTACTGCTCTCCCGGGGTGTAGAGTCAATACGGATAACTTTTTGCCTGTCAATTTCTTTGAGTTATTTATGGATGATGTGTTCTTGGAAGAGATTATTGAGCAGACTAATTTGTATGCAGAGCAATATTTGAGGGACAACGCTGCCAGACTTAGGCTACACTCTAGAGCTACCCAGTGGATTCCCACAAATTTGGAAGAGATTAAAAGGTTTTTGGGTTTGACTCTTTTGATAGGGTGGATAAGGAAGCTGTTGTTGGCTTCTTATTGGTCTACTAGTCCCTTGATGGCAACGGCTATATTTCCTGCAACCATGAGTCGTAATCAGTATTTGCTTCTTCTTAGGATGCTGCATTTTGTTGACAATGCTTTAGCCTTGCCACGAGATGACCCTGATTCTGACCGTCTTTTTAAGATTAAGCCTGTCCTTGATCATTTTGTAGATCGGTTTTCAGAGGTCTATGTTCCAGGCAAAGAAATAGCTGTGGACGAGTCTTTGGTTCTCGTCAAGGGTCGTTTGGTTTTTAGGCAGTGCATTCCTAGGAAGAGGGCACAATATGGAATTAAATTGTATATGCTATCAGAAAGTAGTACAGGATATGTGTATAATTTCCGGGTCTACACTGGTAGGGATTCCAGTAATGACCCCCTTGGTTGTCCTCCCACTTTTGGAGTTACTGAGAAAATTGTGTGGGAACTTGGTAAATGACTGTTTAACAAAGGTCACCATTTGCATGTAGATAACCTATACACTGGAGTGCAGTTGTTCAAGGAATTGTTTGGAGTGGACACTGTTGCCTGTGGCACAATTCGTTGTAACCGGAAAGGCTATCCAAGGGAGCTTGTCTGTAAAAAAACTTGAGAGGGGACAGTGCAGTGCCTTGCGGAATGATGAGCTGCTTTCAGACAGGAAGGATGTCTACATACTAAGTACCATCCATGATGAGAGTACATCCACCGTGACTGCTTGGGGCCAGGTTGCTGAAGTGCGCAAACCTGTGTGCATTTTAGATTATAATAGGCACATGGGAAGTGTAAATAGAGTTGATCAGAGGTTGGAACCTTATACTGCTATTCGTAAGTCTTACGTTTGGAATAAGAAGTTAGCAATTCACCTGTTCCACTTGGCAACTTGTAATGCTTTCATTGTGTTCAAGGATAGGTCTCCAGAGTTAAAGATGACATTTCTGAAATATCAGGATTCAGTGATAGAGAGCCTTTTTGTGGTGGAATAGGCAAGAGTTCCTGGAGAAGCAATGGTGGAGGATAAGGCTAGATTGAAAGATCGCCACTTTGCTGAGCACATTCCTCCCGCATCCAAAAACAACTTTCCGGGCTGAGAAATGTAGAGTCTGTGCTTGAAGAGGTATCCGGAAGGACACTTGAATGTACTGCCCAGACCTGTCCTTCAAAGCCTGGGCTGTGTGTGGGTGGCTGTTTCAGGAATTACCACACCCAAAAGAATTACTGGGAACTACCATGAGTGTAAACTGCCTGTTTTATATTTTCATGTGTTCAGTTTCACAGTTGGCATTTCTGTCATGTACTTAGAGCTTTTGTGTTTGTAGTTTTTTAATTATTTCTAATTAGTTAGTGGTTTCTTTGTTTTAAAAAAAAGTGATGCCATTGTGTGTGGCATGGAGCTTGGCTGGCGGTGTAAATATTGACTTGCTGTTGGCTACTGCAACACACTGCCAGCCAAACGCCAGTCCACACACTCCCATCAGCTGGTGTGATTGCTGTATCAGGCATGTGGGCGTATGTAAGTGATGGGCTCTTGAGTGGCGCAGTCTGTCGATGCAAGTGTTGTAATGTGCTGGGCCCGTGGCTGGCGGCGTGAATGGTCTTGTGCATGTCATGTATGAAAGGTGTGTGAATGGACTGTAAAGCGGTTGGTGCCTTGTCATGGTTTTACAGCTCACGAGCTGTGAGTCATTGGTTCAGTTTTTTGACCTTTCAGTTATTAACAGTGCATTTCATTTTTGTGAAATCTCTTGTTAATAAAATTTTATCTGCTGAACCATCACTCACCTTCATGCCAAATCCAACCAGTATGTGTGGTAAAATGATAAAACCTGCTCTGCTCTAATCAGGTGCCTCAGCAAAACCGTGACACGCTAGGTGTCTCGGGTGGGACCCCGATGATGAAGCATGCAATCAACTTGGTTGGTGGGTGAGGGGCCTTTTTAACATAACCTAAGTGCGTTTTATTTCACAATTTTAGTGTTTGGAACATCACATAAGTACATGGCCACATCAAAATGATCTATTGCAAAACTTCCTGTGGGTGAGGGGGGACGGGACACCTATGTTTTTGGTCCCGGGTGTGGCCTTCATCTAGGGAAACCTACCAAACCCAAACATGTTTTAAAACTAGACACCCCAAGGACTCCAAGGAGGTGTGGCTTGCCTGGATCTTCCAACATTTTCTTACCCAGACTCCTCTGCAAACCTCAACATTTGCTTAAAAAAGTATCTTTTCCTCACTTTTCTTTGTAGGATCACTGCCCTGGCACAAATTTCCTACCACCCAGCGTTTCCCTCAGTATCCCAAGTAAAATGATACCTCACTTGTGTGGGTCCCCATAGCAGAGTCAGCCTAAAAGATGTATAAAAGAAAATTAATGTGCTTATCAACTCGCTGTGCTATCCCCTCAATCTCTACAGGTTTTTGGCATTTTTCTGTTGCAGGCACCTGGGCCACCCACAGAAGTGAGATATCATTTTTATCCGGAGGCTTTGGGGAACGCTGTGTGGATGAAATCTGTGGCTACTCTCAGATTCCAGAAATTTCTGTCACCGAAATGAGAGGAAAATGTGTTTTTTTGGACAGATTTTGAGGTTTGCAAAGGATTCTGGGTAACAGAACCTGGTCAGAAGCCCACAAGTCACCCCACCTTGGATTCCCCCAGCTGTCTAGTTTTCAAAAATGTGCAGGTTTGCTAGATTTTCCTAGATGCTGGCTGAGCTAGAGGCCAAAATCCACAGCTAGGCACTTTACAAAAAACAGCTCTGTTTTCTTTGGGAAAATGTGATGTGTCCACGTTGTGTTTTGGGGCATTTCCTGTCGCGGGTGCTAGGTCTACCCACACAAGTGAGGTACCATTTTTATCTGGAGACTTGGGGGAACGCTGGGTGGAAGGAAATGTGTGGCTCCTCTCAGATTCCAGAACTTTCTGTCACCGAAATGAGAGAAAAAAGTGTTTTTTGGCCACATTTTGAGGTTTGCAAATGATTTTGGGTAACAGAACCTAGTCAGAGCCCCACAAGTCGCCCCTTCTTGAATTCCCCTAGATGTTTAGTTTTCAAAAACACGCAGGTCTGATAGGTTTCCATAGGTGCCGGCTGAGCTAAAGGCCAAAATCCACAGCTAGGCACTTTGCAAAAAATAGCTCTGTTTTCTTTGGGAAAATGTGACGTGTTCACGTTGTGTTTTGGGGCATATCCTGTTGCGGGCGCTAGGCCTACCCACACAAGTGTGGCTCCTCTCAGATTCCAGAACTTTCTGTCACCAAAATGAGATGAAAAAGTATTTTTTAGGCCAAATTTTGATCTTTGCAAAGGATTCTTGGTAACAGAACCGGGTCAGAGCCCCGCAAGTCACCCCATCTTGGATTCCCCCAGTTGTCTAGTTTTCAAAAATGCGCAGGTTTGCTAGATTTCCCAACGTGCCGGCTGAGCTAGGGGCCAAAATCCACAGCTAGGCACTTTACAAAAAACAGCTCTGTTTGTTTTGGGAAAATGTGATGTGTGCATGTTGTGTTTTGGGGTATATCCTGTTGCGGGTGCTAGACCTACCCACACAAGTGAGGTACCATTTTTATCGGGAGACTTGGGGGAACGCTGGGTGGAAGGAAATTTGTGGCTCCTCTCAGATTCCAGAACTTTCTGTCACCAAAATGAGAGGAAAAAGTGTTTTGTGGCCACATTTTGAGGTTTGCAAAGGATTCTGGGTAACAGAACCTGGTGAGAGCCCCACAAGTCACCCCATCCTGAATTCCCCTAGGTGTCTAGTTTTTAAAAAAATGCACTGGTTTGGTAGGTTTCCCTAGGTGTCAGCTGAGCTAAAGGCCAAAATCCACAGCTAGGCACTTTGCAAAAAACAGCTCTGTTTTCTTTGGGAAAATGTGATGTGTTCACGTTGTGTTTTGGGGCATATCCTATCGCGGGCGCTAGGCCTACCCACACAAGTGAGGTACCATTTTTATCTGGAGACTTAGGGGAACGCTTGGTGGAAGGAAATTTGTGGCTCCTCTCCGATTCCAGAACTTTCTGTCACCGAAATGAGAGGAAAAAGTGTTTTTGGGCCACATTTTGAGGTTTGCAAAGGATTCTGGGTAACAGAACCTGGTCAGAGCCCCACAAGTCACCCCTTCTTGAATTACCCTAGGTGTCTAGTTTTAAAAGATGCGCAGGTTTGGTAGGTTTCCCTAGGTGCTGGCTGAGCTAAAGGCCAAAATCCACAGCTAGGCACTTTGCAAAAATCAGCTCTGTTTTCTTTGGGAA
This sequence comes from Pleurodeles waltl, assembly GCF_031143425.1. Classification (NCBI taxonomy): domain Eukaryota; kingdom Metazoa; phylum Chordata; class Amphibia; order Caudata; family Salamandridae; genus Pleurodeles; species Pleurodeles waltl. Next base: position 237,511,442 of record NC_090439.1, read on the forward strand.
CATGTGACGTGTTCACGTTGTGTTTTGGGGCATATCCTGTCGCGGGCGCTAGGCCTACCCACACAAGTGAGGCACCATTTTTATCGGGAGACTTAGGGGAACACTTGGTGGAAGGAAATTTGTGGCTCCTCTCAGATTCCAGAACTTTCTGTCACCAAAATGAGAGGAAAAAGTGTTTTTTGGCCACATTTGGAGGTTTGAAAAGGATTCTGGGTAACAGAACCTGGTCAGAGCCCCAAAAGTCACCCCATCTTGGATTCCCCTAGGTGTCTTGTTTTAAAAAATGCGCAGGTTTGGTAGGTTTCCCTAGGTGCCGGCTGAGCTACAGGCCAAAATCTACAGCTAGGCACGTTGCAAAAAACACGTCAAATTTCAAGGTAAAAATGTGATGTGTCCATGTTGTGTTTCCTGTCGCAAGCATGAACCCTATCCACGCAAGTGAGGTACCATTTTTATTGAGGGACTTGGGGGAACACAGAATAGCAAAACAAGTATTATTGCCCCTTGTCTTTCTCTACATTTTTTCCTTCCAAATGTAAGACTGCGTGTAAGAAAAACGTCTATTTGAGAAATGCCCTGTAATTCACATGCTTAGTATGGGCATCCCGGAATTCAGAGATGTCCAATAACCACTGCTTCTCAACACCTTATCTTGTGCCCATTTTGGAAATACAAAGGTTTTTTTGATACCTATTTTTCACTTTTTATATTTCAGCAAATGAATTGCTGTATACCCGGTACAGAATGAAAACCCATTGCAAGGTGCAGCTCATTTATTGGCTCTGGGTACCTAGGGTTCTTGATGAACCAAAAAACCCTATATATCCCTGCAACCAGAAGAGTCCAATATATTGCTTTCCAAAGTCTGACATCACAGGAAAAAGCCACAGAGTAAAACGTAGAGAAAAATGGCTGTTGTTATCACCTCAGTTTCAATATTCTTTTATGTCAGCTGTTATTTTCTGTAGGAAACACTTGTAGGATCTACACAAATTACCCCTTGCTGAATTCAGAATTTTGTCTACTTTTTAGGGATCCAGCATTGGTTTCACACCCATTTCTGTCACTAACTGGAAGGAGGCTGAAAGCACAAACAAATTGTACAAATGGGGTATGTTCCAGTAAAATGCCAAAAAGTTGAAGAATTGGGTTTTCTGATTCAAGTCTGCCTGTTCCTGAATGCTGGGAAGATGGTGATTTTAGCACTGCAAACCATTTGTTGATGCCATTTTGAGGGGAAAAAACACAAGCCTTCTTCTGCAGCCTTTTTTCCCATTTGTTTTTTTAAAAAGTGAAACTTTTGCTGTATTTTGGCTAAATTCTTGGTCTCTTTTAGGGTAACCCACAAAGTCTGGGTACCTCTAGAATCCCTAGTATGTTGTAAAAAAAAGGACGCAAATTTGGCGTGGGTAGCTTAAGTGGAGAAAAAGTTATGAGGGCCTAAGGGCGAACTGCCCCAAATAGACAAAAAAAGGCTTGGCACAAGAGGGGAAGTGCCTGGCAGCAAAGGGGTTAAGAAAAAAAATTGATTCACTTGGCTCATGAAGGTCAGATGGGTATTGCTAAAATTAAAGAATGTATATGTTTGGATTTCTGGTGGTCTGGGTTAGATCTTATGATGGAACGTGCAGTGAGAGATTGCATTCAGTGTAACATGAGCGATAAGGTACATAAAACTTGTACCGTGTCTACGGTCTGTAGGGAGCTACCTAAGTATCCATGGGATGAAGTGGCAATTGACATAGTTGGTCAGTTACATGGAGAACATCATACTCCATATTTGACTGTAATTTTGGATTTGTACTCAAGGTGGGTGGAAGTAACGTGTGTGTGATATTTCTACTTCTAATGTGATACAAGTTTTGGAAGTTGTTTTCAAAAGAGAGTTATCCACGGTACATGCTTTCAGATAATGGCACACAATTTTGTTCACAGGAAATGGAACAGTATCGGAGTGGCTGTGGGATTATTCATAAAAACCTCACTATATCGTCCTGAAACAAATGGAGTTATTGAGAGACTCAACAAAACTTTAAATGAGAGTATCCAATTAGCTAGAACCTATAATCTAGATTGGAAAAGTGAGCTACAAAGGAAAATTAATGCATATAGGTTATCATCTCATTCCACCATGGGCAAAACTCTGTTTGGGTTATTTAACGGAAGAGCAGCAAATACGAAACTCTGTCCTGGGTGGATATCTTTTGGCAAAGGTATTAAAGATAACAGTATTGTGGAATGGAGAGAAAGAGAAATTCAACATCAACAGAGTAGAAAGAAATAATATGTTGCTCGCAAGTGTGTAAAGAATATTGGGTTTAGAGTTGGGGACTGGATAAAGAGTAAGGCACCTGTGGGGTGTCAACAATGGTCGAAATTCACTAAAGCTCAACAAAAAGTTGTTTAAAAATACAGTTAAGATGAATGATGGTAGGGTTTGGAATTTGAATCCTGTTGTGTGCTCTCAGAAAGAGGGAAACATGAAGGATCATATTGTGCGAGATACATTTGGTGCAACTAGGATTACCACAAATGAAGAACATAAAAATATGAACAGGAGAAGTTCAAGAGCATGCACACTTCCAAAGTATCTAAAAGATTATATTACAAGTTGATGTTGTAGTAATAGTAAAGAAAAATTATTAGAATTTAATATATTCAACCAAATGTTACAAATTATTCAATTGCTGACAATGTATACTTCTTCTTTAATATTATATGGGATATGCATAATGTTTAGGGAGCATAGTATTAGTACAAAGGATTAATCTTGTTATATTTTGTTATAAGAGGGAGAAGTGTGACATGGTTACGTTCTTATGAGATCAGAAGAATGTAGGCAAGGGGCTGTTAGAAAACGACTGGCCAAAGGGAACTTCCTGGATGAGGTAACAATAAAGATACCACTTACTTTTCGTCGTAGTTTCCTTTATTTCGAAGTGTGGACACCACATTTTTGGTGACAGAAGATGGGATATACAGGATTGTCACCTCAACAGCAGTCTAATGCGTCAAGTGTGGAAAAGAGTGGTGTAGGAGACTGGCCTGGTGTGTGATGGGTACCTAAGGTACTTAAACCTTACACCAGGCCCAGTTATCCCTTATTAGTGAAAAGTAGGCAGTGTCTAGAAGCCGGACTCCCTAGAAGTAGCAGTAGCTGAGCAGCCAAGGCTTATCTAGGAGACACGCAAAGCTCATGCAATACCACTGTAGTCATACAGTACTCACACACATGAAAGAAAATACTCAGTGCTACAAACATAAAGGTACTTTACTTTGGTGACACAAATGCCCCAAAAAACACAGAGACTATACTCCCTTAGGTGGTAAGTACTACACAAATTATATAGACTAGCATACAAAAACAGGTGTAAAAACACTTAGAAAACAGTGCAATTAGTTAGAAATGGACCTGGGGGAACGCAAAACATATACTCAGAAAGTGGAATGCGAATGTCGGTTACCCACCTAGGCAAGTGCAGTATGTAGAAGGTCGCTGGGAGTACTAGAAAACACCAAAGCTAAGTACTAAAACCCACCCCACGGCACAGGAGAGCAGGAGTAAAACACAGTAACTTTCCCAGAACACACAGAAACACAAGAAAGACGGTTATGCAAGAACCAGATGAGACTACAAGACACCAACAGTGGATTCCTGGACCTGAAGACCTGTAGAAGAAGGGGACCAAGTCCAAGAAGCACAGTTGACTCCAGGGAGAAAAGGAGCCCCTGCTAACCCGGATGAAGGTGCAAAAGAAGAACCAGCGGTGAAGAAGAACAGTCAGTACTGCACCCAAGAAGACAGATTCGGGTTCCTGACTGGTGCAGATGATGTCCCATGCTGGATGGAGGATTGCAGTCTGGTTTGCGTCGCTAGATTCTGCCAACAAGACTTGGCAGACGCAAAGCTTGCAGTTAGCAGAAAATAGCGCTGCCCGGGACCCGGAGGGACCAAGTGGATTCTACTCACGAGGAGGGTTTCAGAGGGGGCTCTCAGCAACTCAGAGAGCCCACAGAAGACCAGGCAGTGCACACAGGAGTCCCACAGCACGGGGACAAAGGACGTGCAAAAGGAGGCCCACACAGCACTACGACAAATGCTCACATGCCACCAGAGAACCTTTTAGGGTGATGGGCGTCGCAGGACAGAGTGCTGGGGGCAGGAGCTGCAAGGTGCACGAAGAACATTGTGGAAGGATGCCAAAAAGCCTTGGCAACTGCAAAACACACGGTGCATGGGGGTACTGTCTTGCCTGGGGAGGCAAACTCTTACCTCCACCAAAGTTGGACAGTAGGACGTCAGGACCATCGTGACCACTTCAGTCCACCACCGGATATGCAGGATCCACGTAGCTCAGCAAGAGAGGGGATCCACACAGCCGGTTGTCGATGCAGTAGGCGCCTGCTGAAGCAGGGGAGTGACTCCTTCACACCAAGGGAGATTTCTTTGCTCTTCTGGTTCAGGCTGAAGACAGGCTGTCCTCTGAGGATGCACGATCGGGAAACAGTCGCAGTTGCTGGCAGGAGCTGAAGACAGAATGTTGCAGAAGTCGCCTTTGCTTCTTTGTTGCAGTTTGTAGAGTTCCTCGAGAGTCCAGATGCAGTTTCTTTGGTGAGAAGGTGAAGTAGAGAATGCAGAGGATTCCTTCTGGAGTCTTGCAATCCAAATCTGAAGAACCACCCAAACGAGAGACCCTAAATAGCCCTGAAAGGGGGATTGGTCAGCTAAACAGGTAAGCACCTCTCAGGGGAGGGTTCTTACGTCACCTGCTAGCACTGGCCACTCAGATGCTCGCAGAGTTCCCTGCCAACCTTGAATCCAAGATGGCAAAATCGAGGGACTGTCTGGAGGAGCTTTAAGCACCTCCCCTGGGGTGGTGATGGACGTGGGAGTGGTCATTCCCATTTCCTTTGTCTAGTTTTGGGGGTCCCTGAACTGGTGTAGACTGTATTATGCAAAGAGGGCACCAAATGTGCCCTTCAAAGAATTTCCAGTGGCTTGGGGAGGCTACCCCTCCAAGCCTGTACCACCTATTTCCAAAGGGAGAGGGTGTAACAGCCATCTCCCAAAGGAAATGCTTTGTTCTACCTTCCTGGGCTTGAGCTGCTCAAGCAACAGGAGGGCAGAAATCTGTCTGAGAGATGGCAGAAGCTGGGACAGCCTAAAAAAACCTCAGAAGGCTGTAATGGCAATACTGGGGGTCCTCTAAGAAGCCCCCAGAGTGCATGGAATCATAAAACGAATGCTTGCAAAAGCCTTGGGGTATGATTGCAACATGTTTGATACCAAATATGCCTATGTTCGGAGTTACCATTATGCAGCTAAACATAGGTAGTGACTTATGTCCAGTACACGTGTAAAATGGTGTCCCCGCACTCACGAAGTCTAGTAAAATGGTCCTGGAGGTCATGGGGCACCTCTGCCAGTGCAGGGGTGCCCTCACACATAGGTACTCTGCACCAGTCCTCAGGGCTGGAGGGCCTGCTATAGGGGTGACTTATAAGTGACCTGGTACAGTGTAAATGGCAGTGAAAGGGTGCATGCACCTTTTCACACAGGCCGCAATGGCAGTCCTGCGGAAGACTTTGTATGGGCTCCGTATGGATGGCAAAAGATATGCTGGAGCCCATGGGGACCACTGGAACCCTAATGCCCTAGGTACCATATACTAGGGACTTATAAGGGGGCACCAGTATGCCATCTGTGGGTGAAATACTGGGTTACCAGTATGCAACAACAAAATGTAGAGAAGAGAGAGCATATTCACTGGGGTCCTGGTTAGTAGGATCCCAGTGAACACAGTCAAGCACACTGACATCAGGCAGAAAATGGGCGTAACCATGGCAAAAAGCGGATACTTTCCTACAAGTGGCCAGTGACAGTTTGTTTGCTTGAAAACACAGCGCAGGCACACTGACTCTTTTATTTTCCACGAAAACTGAGAATTGTGGCTGCAGCGACTGATGAGAAGATGTCTGCTGGTGACAGCGGTGATTTCAAGTCTGCCGGCGACAGCAGTGATTTCAAGCAGGCTAGCGAGTGGCAGGAGGACGATCTTCCAGTGTTGAATCTTCTTCTGCTAGCTTTGCACTTCTCGAGAGCCGCGGCTGTATAGAGATCATAGAGCGACTGGAGAATGCAATCTTTGGCAGTGGGTCATTTCATTAATTTTGTTAACGTTTGCTGGTTGAGCATGAGCCAGCGGACAGTGCGCATTAACATTCGCTGGTCGAGCGCGAGCCAGCGGATAACGTGTTGTTGGCATTTGCTGTGTTAAGCACAAGCTGGCAGAAAGTGCGAGACCACCACTGAATGTAAGTCAACGAGATGACGCGCGTCTCTCTCACGTCATCGCTGATACATTTTGACCTGCTACAATGTGGAGAAAGGAGTCATGTTTTGGTGGCCATTTTGGAAGGGATTTGTATTAATATACAGTGAAGCTTCTAGTGGGAAACTTAAAGAACAAAGAGGAATTTATTGGGTGTAAAAAAAAAAAAAAAGACATATATTTATTTTTTTGGTCAAGCAACATTACTGTTTACTGTTAGACTTGGCATCCTTTGTGTGGTCTCCCCTAACGCTTTTCTTCTGCTTCCCTGGTTGTTGATGTGTGCTGGACTCTGTTTTTGCTGTTTTTGTTACTCTGGGCACTTTACCACTGCTATCCAGTGCTAAAGTGCAAGTGCTCCTATGTAAAATGTATGTGTAATTGGCTTTCCAAGATAGGCATACTTGATTTACTAGTAAGTTCCTAGTACAGTGCACTAGAGGTGTCCGGGGCCTGTAAATCAAATGCTACTAGGGGCCTGCAGCGCTGGTTGTGCCACCCACATGAGTAGCCCTGTAAGCATGGCTCAGACCTGCCACTGCAGTGTCTGTTTGTGCAGTTTCAAACTGCCAATTCGACTTGGCAAGTGTACCCACTTGCCAGGACTAAACCTTCTCTTTTCTTGCATGTACGGCACCCCTAAGGTAGGCCCTACATAGCCCCATCGGCAGGGTGCAGTGTACGTTTAAGGTACAACATATACTAATGTGTCTTATATGTCCTGACAGTGAAATACTGCCAAATTCGGTTTTCACTGTGCAAGGCCTATCTTTCTCATAGGTTACCATGGGGGTTGCCTTTAAATATTATTAAAGTGCAGATTCCCTTTGGTAGCAGATAGAAATAAAGTTTAGGGTCTCTAAAATCACAATTTTAAAATACAGCTTTTAGTAAAGTTTGTTTTTAGATTGTGTGTATGAAAATGTCACTTTTAGAAAGTAGGAATTTTCTTGCTTAAACCATTCTGTGAGTCTGCCTGTTTGTGGATTCCATGTCTGGGTCAGTCTGACAGTTGGGCTGTTTGCACCTCTCCTCTAGAAAGTGAAACAAAGGGAGCTGAGGTGTAGCCCTCATATCCTGATGAGCCATCTGTGCTGGGAGGGAGGGGGGAGTGGTCACTCATACCTGAAAGGGCTGTGCCTACCCACACACAATGCAGTCTCCAACCCACGGTGTGTGACTGGAACCTGGCCTGGGCAAGGCAGGATCTTACAAACAAGAGAGACTTTCCTTTGAAGTTTGCTTACTTAAAAGGGAGAAGGGAGTATAAGTAGTGGACCCAAAACCCCTGAAAACTAGATCACTTCTGGAATCAAGCGGAACCTCTGCCAAGGAGAAGACCTGAAGAACTGGGGAGAAGTGCTGCCCCTGCCTGTGACTGTGCTTTGTTGGGCTATCTTGCAGTTACTGCTTCTGTCCGTGAAAGGGGTCAAACACAGGACTTTGTTGCGCAGTCCTGCTTGAAAAGAATCTCCAAGGGCTTGAATTGAGCTTGCCTCCTGTTGTCGAAGTCTCAGGGCCATCAAAGACTTCCCCTGCCAGAACCTGGACTCTCTGCTGAGACTCCTGCCCTGCCAAATGGTGACCTATCCAGTCCCTGGGTCCTTGGGAGGTGAAGCTGACAGCTAAGAACTGAAAATCCACACACAGAACGGCGTGCATTGAAATTGATGACGCATCTTCCATGCCGCAGCTGATAAATGACACGCCGACGGCTTTGTGGCTGAAATCAACGCAACGCGTCTGGAGAAACGACGCATAACAACCACTTACGGAGGCTGATTTTTTTTTTTTTTTTTTAGTAAACATATTTTATTAGTTTTTGAATTCCACAACAACTCCCCCGCTAGGGGTACACAAATGCGTATTTATACAATATTTCTTCACTAGTCACTGCTTTGCTGATAGTACATAACCACAGAGCATGTAGATCATGACCAAGGGATAGTACAATCTGCTATTTCCCATCCTTCTAAGTACATCCTGGTCTTAGTGTATACATGCTTGAGGAAAACAGTAGTGAGTGTAATGCTCTGGTCAGCAGACTAGAATCATAGTTGTTCAGTTCCACCCAGCCCCATCCCACCCCTGTGCCCCCTCGCCCCCTCCGCCCACCCGCGCCCTGCCCTGTGCCAATATGTCCAGCTGCACCCAAGATTGTATGGCGTCGGGGTGCCTCTTTGCTTACTCTTGTTTATGGGACATGTATGTTTTCAGGCCTCTTCTCTGCCAACGGTCTAATATAGAGGGAGAGTCACTGCATGGTGCAGTCGGTATAGTATGGATAGTCTATTCTGTCTGGGTAGGCTCTACCTCATCCTGCTGTGCTGTTACAATCTGTTCCCAAGCATTCGTCACCCCCCTCGGGCCAGCTCCCGTTTCAGAACCAAACCTTCATACTCAGCCCATCGCCTTAACTCTTTTTTCCAGCTTTGGATATTGGGAGCCATTGAATTCTTCAAATTTTTTGTTAATTCACGTTTGGCCAGGATATACGCTAGGTCCTTGAGTTTACTAGTTGCCCTGGTCTTGGAAGTGTGGGGGAACTAGTGCAACAAGCAGTGGGCTGATATACATTCCACCTCTCCCTCAATTACTTCCGCTAAGTATGTAGACACTGAATTCCAGTATGTAGTCAAGTGGGGGCAGGACCACACCATGTGTATGAAGTCCGCCGCCTCCTCTCTGCATCTAGGGCATTTTGCATCAAGTATATGTAGGTGCTACTGGAGTCATTCGGGGTAAGATATGCCATGTGTACGACGTAGTAGTGTATAAGTTGAAACCTTGCATTTCTAGAGACCTCTGGTACTCTGTCTAATATCTGGTCCCAGGCCTCCTCCGGTATGAGGGCCCCATATCTGTCTCCCATTTATGCTTTAGGTTGCCTAGGTGACGCATCATTCCTGTGCAAATCGCCCTATATAAACCAGAAATGGCTTTTTGTGTGCCGTCGGAGGTCATGTAAGTGCTGGGTCCGTGGGGGGGGGGGGGGGCTCACCACTTCTTAGGTGGCAGTGCATGCTAATGGTGTGTGTCATTACTCGGTACAACAGAAAGTGGCCCCATGGCAAGTCATGGGTCTGTCGAAAGTCCTCAAACGGTAACAAATTATTCTTGCGATAATGGTCTCCCATCTGTAGAGCCCCCGCCTCTTCCCAAGTCGCCAGTCCCCTCCAGTCTCCCGCCCTAGGAAGCCCCTGCAACCATGTCATCGGTATCTTGGGTGTGTAGGGTGTAGTCATGTGCGTCCTATAGAGGCATCTTTGTTCCGATCGAGTGAGGTAGAGAAATACTCCTGCCAGTGTCAAAACACCGGGAGCCGTTCTATTCCCATCCTCTACTGCGGTCCTGCCCTCTGCCATCTACCGGGTAAGCCACTGCAGCTGGGCAGCCAAATAATAGATCTCAAGATCTGGGACCACCATGACCCCTTCTGCTCTAGGTCACTTTAAAGGGGTTAGAGCCACTCTGCGTCTCCTGTATCTCCGTATGAATGCCGTGAGCAAGGTGTTGAGTTCCCGGAATACTGTGGCCAGGATCCAGACTGGCAGTGCTGCAAAATAATATAAGAGTCATGACAGCACTATCATCTTGATGAGTGCTATACACCCGGCCACAGAGATCGAAGTGTTCCCCAGAAGCCCATGTTGGTTTTCAATGCCCTTATGGCTCCCCCAATGTTACTCTCCAAAACGTCTGCCCTTGTGTGATATATTCTAACTCCTAGGTACGACATGCAACTGCGTTCTCATGTCACATTCTCTGGCCCCTCAGGTGTCCTGCGATTTTCCCGCAACAGGAACAAGTACGTTTTCTGCCAATTTACCTGTAAGCCCGTTAAGCGGCCGAATAGTGCTAGGAGGGCACGAGCTCCCCTAAGGTCCGAGTCAGTGTCTTGTAGAAATAGGAGGAGGTCATCCGCATAAAGCACTATTTTATGAGGTGGGTTCCCCTGCGTCAATCCCTGATACCAATCGGCGGTTCTCGCTTGGGCAGCCAGTGGTTCCATTGCCAAGGCAAATAATAAGGGCGAAAGAAGGCAACCCTGTCTAGTGCCCCTTTCTACTGAGTATTGTTCAGAGACCATGACCCCAGTTCTAAGCGTTGCTTTCAGCTTTGTTTATAAAAGTTTCATCCATTTGAGGAAGCCCTCCCCTAGGCCCAGGCGAGCAAGCACAGCGTATAAATAGTCCCATTCTAAACTGTCAAATGCTTTTTCTATGTCTACTGCACTTATGGTTGCCGTGTCTACCTGTGGGGCGACAGTATCCAGGATATTAATAACTCGACTGATATTCTGGGCAGTATTCCTAGTAGGAATGAAGCCCGCTTAGTCTCTGTGGACCAATCGGGTGATGTATGGCAGTAGTCTGGTCTCTAGTATGCGACTAAGGATCTTATAATCCAAGTTCAACATAGATAGGGGGCTATAGGCTCTGCTATCATCAGGCGGTTTACCCGGCTTTAATAGTGGAATTATCAGTGCTCTTCTTTTGTAGAGTTTTGGAGGAGTACAGTTTTGCGTGCTTGGTTCAATAATTGCACTAGTTTAGGGGTCAGGTCCTGCTCATATGCGGCGTAAAACTCTATTGGCAGTCCATCTGTGCCTGGGGTTTTCCCCCTTGCCAGGCCTTTGATGCAATCTCTTACTTCTAAAGCCTCTATGTTGCCCCCAGTGCATTTCTCTCTTCCTCGTTGAGGCCTCTATTTGGTGGGTATCTTAAGAAGGTCTGTGTGTCATCTCCCCCTCCGTGCGGTACGCTATTATATAGTACCGCGTAATATTAAAAAAAGTGGTAAGTGATTTCGTCTTGTCGGTACAGTCTATTCCCTTGAGGGTTCTTGAGCTCCATTATGGGGTTTCCTCGCTTCGCGTGGTTGGCCAGCCATGTCAGAAGCGCTCCCGCTTTATCTCTCTCTGCATGTGCCTTTATCATATAGTTTATATAATCAAAGCATCTGAGCCTCTCTGTGTGGGTTGCAACTCTCTCCCTGGCCTCAGTCACTTCATCCCGCAGCTCAGGGCATTCTGGACTTAGGTGGTCATTACAACCTCAGCGGTCTTTTTACAAGACCGCCGAGGAACCGCCGTGCGGAAGACCGCCAGTAGTGGCGGTTTGCCGCTCGGCGTATTATGACTGTTGGCTGCTCTCCGTACTTTTTATGACGGAGAGCTACCAACAGCCATACTGGCGGGCGGCGGGGAAGTGGAGGTTGCTCCACCTCCACCGCCACGCCAACAGAACACCGCCCAGCGAATCACGTCCTGTGATTCGGTGCAGCGGTGTTCTGTTGGCGGTGTGGTGTCGGCGGAGCAGCCCCCATGGCTCCCGTCCCGTCCCGGAGGATCGACGGACAAGTCGATCGTCCGTTAGGGGAGGGGGGTGGGGGGTGTTGTGTGGGTGCATGGGGGGGTGTCTGTGTATGTAGAGGGGGTGTGTGAGTGCGTGTATGCTTGCGGGTGTGTTGCGTGTGTTGGGAATGAGTGCGTGTATGTCTGTATGGATGTGTGCGTGTATGTCTGTATATGGGTGTGCGTGTCTGACTGAGTGTGTGGATGTAGACATGTATGTTGGTGTGTGTGCATGTATGTGTGTTGGTGGTGCCTGCGTGCGTGTCGTGTGTGTGTGAGTTATGTGATGTTGGGGGTCGGGGAGGGGGGCCCTGCCACCTTTGGGGGGTGGCAGGGGTGGTGGGGGTGTAGGGGAGGGAGTTGGGGTGGGGGTGGGGGCTGGGGGAGACCCCTATCAGTGCCAGGGAAGGAATTCCCTGGCACTGATAGGGCTTACCGCCATGGATTTCATGGCGGTTCCTACCGCTGGAAATCCACGGCGGTAAGCCGGGTCGAAATACCGGCGGCGGTATTGTGACGGCCGCCGGGCTGGAGACCCAGGTCTCCAGCCCAGCGGTCGTCACTGCCCTGGCGGGCGGAACGGTGAAGCGGCGGATGACCATGGCGATAACCGCCATGGTCATAATACTCAAAAAAAGACCGCCAGCCTGTTGGCGGTCTTACCGCCACTTTAACACCGTCCGCCAGGGTTGTAATGACCCCCTTAGTGTTTCTCTCATTCGCTATTCATTTTCAGCCGTCTTTATCTCTCTGAGCAGTGTCTTCCTAATCCCCATTGATGCAGCAATGCAACGGCCCCTGATCACTACCTTGAATGTTTCCCACAATATCTGGGAGGGAGGGGGCAAGTGTCTCGTTGTCATCAAAATCATTTTTAATGTGTTCCTGTATTTGAGTCCGGTATGCCGGATCCTCAAGGGAGTCAGTCTTTAAGCGCCAGGAAGGTATATTTGTGGTCATCTTTTCCCATGTTAATGGGAGTAAGATAGGGTTGTGGTCCGAAATTGTTCGTCCCAGGTATTCCACCTCACCAATCTGGGCCTGCACATCAGGTGTGCATAAAAAGGCATCCAGTCGGACGTGTAAATCATTTACTGCTGGGTAGAAGGAGTGTTCCCTAGTGCTTGGGTTAAGGTGCCTTCATGAGTCTAGCAATTGCCATTCTACCTGCCAACCCTGAAATGTTTTGACTAGTTCGTTGACTGGCGAGTCCAGCAGTGGTGGGTGGGATCTATCCAACTCAGGGTTAGCCACACAGTTAAAGTCCCCACCCCATTAGTGCCGTCTGGAGAAGGTGGGGGGGGGGGCAGCACTCTTGAGAGGTGGTCTAGGAATGTGCTTTGGTCCACGTCTAGTGCCTAAATATTTATGAGCGCTATGTCTCATCCTGCCGGCAGCCTGTGATCACTACAAAACTTCCCTCTGGGTCTATTAATGTGCTCGCAATTTGGAATGGTACTCCCGCTCCTCTCCAGATTAGGGTACCTCGTGAATAGGCTGAATACACTGTGTAAAATGCCTGGCCCCTCCACCTTCTCTGCAGTGTATTTCCCTCTGCTGCTGTCAAGTGTGTTTCTTGCAACATTGCTATGTGTGCTCCTCTCCTCTGTAAATAGGAGTATACCTTATAACGATTAGCCATGGTATGCATTCCCCTTATGTTCCAGGAGAGCACCTTGTACTTTATCATATCACCCATATCTAATCAAGCGTTCTAAACTGACTGTGCGCGTTCGCATCTCCTGAAGCTGGCGGACCTTAACATCTTTTTTTTCCTTAACTATTAATCGGGCATGACAGCAGGTGGGCTTTGTAGTAACTGTGAACATTAACTTCCCCAACTCCCCTTCCCCAGGACAGGTGTCAAAACAGCCCCCCATCCAAACTTTTAACAACTAGAACCAGTACTTAAAGGGTGGGTGAGAGTTCTTCTCCATCCGCGTGGAGCCCACAGCTCCACTGTCTCCCGTCATTGTTCCAGATAGTTCAGCCATGGCTTCTTTGACCGGTCTCGAATACTGTGCGGCAGCTGGGACCTGTTCAAGCTAAGCAAGTCCTGACTATGTAGTCATATTATGTCGTCGGACGTTCCTAGTGTCACCATAGGCATTTCCATGCTTAGTGCCGTTGAGCTCTCGGATCCTCCATCAGAGTACAATCCTCACCTTACTCTAATTGTTTCTTGTGTGCGTGAGCTAATTTCCCCCGCTCAGCGATGCCACAGCGGCGGTAGCGCGCTGTCTCTCCTCTCTGGCTTCTGCTGTGGTGGGCGCCACCCCCTGCATTGCAATCCACTGCGCCGTCGTTGTCTGCTTCTCGCCTGGGTCCGCGGGGCACACTCAAGTCCGTGGGGTCTTCCCACATGTCTATCCACTCCTGTGCTTCTTGCGGCATGCGGAAGAACTTCGCCCCTTGGCCCTCTGTGACTCTCACTGTAGTGGGTAAAAGCATGGCGTACAGGATGTTCAGTAATTGTAATCGCCTCTTGATGTCCATGAAAGTTGCCCTCTGATTTTGCACTTCCCGAGAGAAGTCAGGGAAAATGTGGACTGTACTGTTCTCCACTCTTAGGTCCCCTCTTTTTCGAGCCTGAGCCAGGATGTGGTCTTGGTCCTTGTAGTGTAGTAGTCTGGCTATCACGCGTCGTGGTGCGGCCACAAGGGGGAGGTGCGTGCCAGCACTCTATGTGCCCTTTCAAAGGCAAAGAACTGCGATAGACCCCCAGGTGCCAGTTCTTCTCCTATCCAGGTCTCAAGGTATTCTGTTAAGTCTGTGCATGCAGTTTTCTCGGGTAGTCCCATGATTCGTATATTATTTATTCTTGACCTATTTTCAGCATCCTCAGCTCAGGCCATCAATGTCTCTACATGCTTCTCGAGGGTGGTCACCCGGTCTCAAACTCGGGTCACCACCGGTGTGAGCTCTTCCAAGTTTCGTTCTGCTGTCGCAACTCTACCCACTTATAGAGGTTGATAACGATGCAAACCCCACACAGCACGGTTTTCTGATACAGTGCGACCAGATTTTCCACGCATCATCCTGAGGCATCCAAGTCAACCCGACTCTATGCGGATCCGAGGTGCCAAGTCCAGAAATGAATGCATCGCTCTCCTGCGAGGGAAAAAAACAATGTAGCACTGACGCGACCGGAAAAGGAAATGACGCACGGCCTCACTTGAATTTAAGATATCAACGCATCGCTGACTTTACCGACGCACTCTCGCCCATGCGGCTATGTTTTTTACACTAACCAGGTACTTTGTGTAACAACAGCATTCACCCTGTTTTCTAAGGATTAAGACTCTTATTCTTTTTAAAGATTCATATCTTGACTTGTGTGTGTTGGATTTTTGTCGTTTTGGTCTTGTTTTGTTTAGATAAATATTACCTATTTTCCTAAACCTGTGTTGTGTCATTTTGTAGTGTTTTCCCTGTATTACTGTGTGTGTTAGTACAAATACTTTACACATTGCTTCAGAAGTCAAGCCTGCCTGCTCGTGCCAAGCTACCAAAGGGGGTGAGCGGGGGTTAAGTGAGTGTGATTCTCCTGTACCCTGACTAGAGTGAGGTTCCTTTCTCTAGACACGACGTAACCTGACTGCCAACCAAAGATGCCAATTCTAACATTTACTATCAAGGATTTCTGTGACAGGCACACAAGAAAAAATGCCTATCCTGGAACACTGGTAAAGGTGTGATGATTATAGGCACATCATTCTTGAAGCTTGTCTACCCAAAAATATAATATAAAATGGTGACAAGCACATCTAAATTGTTAGCAAAAGTTTTGTTTTAAAAAAAAATTAAAAAATCAAGTCGTTTAGGTGGTCATTACAACCCTGGCGGACGGTGTTAAAGCGGCAGTAAGACCGCCAATAGGCCGGGTGCAAAAATTTGGAATTATGACCGTGGCGGAAACCGCCAACAAAGACAGCCACTTTAACACTTCGACAGCCACAGCGGTACAGACAAACAGCGCAGCGGTCACCGCCAACAGACAGGCGGAGGACAATGTACCGCCCACAGTATCACAACCTACCAATCCGCCACCTTTTCCAGGGCGGATTCACCGCGGATAAAAACACAGCGGAAACAGGAATTTCGAAGGGAAAACGCTCACCTCTACACAAGCCACGAGGAAGGAGGGCACCATGGAGCCGGAACTCCATATTCTGCCTGCGATAGTCTTCCTGCTCCTATACAAGGATCATCAACGCCGGTGGCAAAGACCACGGTGAGTACTGCACCTACGACATAGGGGAGGGGGGAGGCAAAAACACAGGGACACCCAAAACCAACATCCCAACCCCCACCCCGACCCTCACCCCCAACACACACACCAATGCATATCTATACATTACAGTAACACCCCCCAACCCCCCTGGAAGAATGCAAAGACAAAAGGAAATTAGTGGAACCATTGTAATATATTAAAATCAAGTAGGCAAAAATATATATATACACCATAAACAAATTATACACCACGATTAGTAGTGCAGGTATTGCACCATTCATAGTCCGTGGACCACTGGGCCCAAAATGCATGGGCGAGGCCCACACAAGCTACCCGATCAAAACGGAGAGAACACTGCAGGGGCATCAGATAGAAATACAACAGGCACCTCAGGGGGATGGGGGGCACCTCAGCCAGGTGAGTGCACCACGCCAGATCCACAAGGGGACTCTATGCCCATTGAAGTATCCTGGGGAGTGCAGAGCCACAGTCTCTCAAGTCTCTGCAGTGGGTGGTTTGCCCACTGTACCATTCTGGGGAGTGCAAAGCCACAGTCTCTCAAGTCTCTGCAGTGGGTGGTTTGCCCATTGTACCATCCTGGGGAGTGCAAAGCCACAGTCTCTCAAGTCTCACAAGTGGGTGGTTTGCCCACTGTACCCTCCTGGGGAGTGCAAAGCCACAGTCTCTCAAGTGGATAACAGTCTCCACTGGTTCTGGAGGGCGCTTCGTGCCCAGAGTGCTTCATCCTGCCAAGGACTGAGGTAGTGGATGTATCTCCCCACTGGTTCTGGAGGGGGCTTTGTGCCCAGAGTGATTTATCCTGCCAAGGACTGAGGTAGTGGATGCCTTTCTCCACTGGTTCTGGAGGGGACTTTGTGCCCAGAGTGCTTCATCCTGCCAAGGACTGAGGTAGTGGATGTATCTCTCCACTGGTTCGGGAGGGGGCTTTGTGCCCAGAGTGCTTCATCCTGCCAAGGACTGAGGTAGTGGATGCCTTTCTCCACTGGTTCTGGAGGGGGACTGGTGCCCAAAGTGCAGCACACACCCCGTGACGGTCCCAGTAGCGTCACTGCCCCTGCCGCAAATGGGCTAGCGGTGAATTCCATGGCGGTCTTTGCCCTGTTCAGCGGTGCTTGAGTTGCCAGTGTCAGACCTATTCAGCGGTGCATTCCATGGCGGTCTTTGCCCTGTTCAGCGGTCCCTGCCCTGTTCAGCGGTCCTTGCCAAGGCGGTCCTTCATTGCCCAGCAGGGCTGTGGCTCCTTCATGGGTCAGCTGGGCTGTGGCTTGCGGGGCCCTCCTGGTCAGCTGGGCTGTGGCTGGCGGTGGCCTCCTGGCCAGTGACGATGGGGCTGGCCTCCTGGGCAGTGACTCTGGCGGTGGCCTCCTGGCCAGTGACGATGGGGCTGGCCTCCTGGGCAGTGAATGGGGCTGGCGGTGGCCTCCTGGGCAGCGGGGATGATGGCGGTATTCTCCGCCGTGCTGATCCTCCCAGACTTTGGAGATTTCTTCTGCCCCTTCCCCACCTTGGGAGGAGTCACAGCTGAGTCAACACTCCCCCCGGGACCCTTGTGAACGGCTTTGCTGGCTGGAGTCTTCCCCCTCTCCCGCCGGGCACTGTACAACTTCTGGTGCTTCACAGGGGGGGAGACTGGCTTTGCTGTGGCTCCGTGTCACACTGGCTGTCCTGGTGGCCGGTGCACTCCACATACCTGTGACAACAGGCACCACTGGTCCCGGAGATTTTTTGGCTGAGGTGCTAGTACGGGACCTATGAGTTGGAAGGGGGGGGTGGTGGGAAATAGGTTAAGGGGGGACAGGAAAAGTTGTTTGGAGACACTGGGACGAGTAGCTGGAGGGGGTTTGGGAGTGGAGGAAGAGGTGGTGGTTGTAGGAGGTGTAACTTTTGTGGATTTGGGTGCAGGTGCATGCGCTGGAGGCTATCGTGAGGTGGATGGCTGTTGGGTGGCTGTGTGCCTGTGTTTGTGTATCTTGGGAGGGGGCGTCACAGACACACTGGGAGAGGACACAGGGGACGTGTAAATGGTAGTGGGGTGGTGAGTACACATGAGCAGGGTGTGGTGGTGGGTGTGCTGGTGCAGGACGTAGTGGCTGTAGTGGTAGTGCATGCAGGTGTGAGTGTAGACGAGACTGGGAGGGAGGAGGGAGACAAGGAGGAGGGGGACACAGTGGAGCCAGTGGACGTTGGTGTGTCTGTATGTGTGTGATGCTTGCATGAGTGCCTGTGGGATGTGTGGTGCTTATGTTTGCCTGAGCTTCCCTTGTGTGGTGAGGTGTGTGCAGACTGGTCTGATGGTGTGCTTGGGATAGGCTGGGGTACAGGGGATTGGGTCTGGCTGGAGGAAGTTGGAAGGGGGAGGCTAGATACAGGGACAATGGCTGCCATCAGTGCTGAGGCCAGAGTTTGCAGGGTTCGATGAAGGGCAGCCTGACCAGAATGAATGCCCTCCAGGAATTCATTTGTGTGTTGCAATTCCCTTTCTACACCATGGATGGCATTCAAGGGGCAGCGGCTGAGGTGCCTGGGGCGAAGGTGATGCCCACCCTCCTGGGTGAGCGGGCACGGGGCACACGGTGAGGGGCTGCTGGGAGGGCGGTGCTGGTAGGGGGGGTGGCGGCTGTACCTGTAGAAGTGGGGGGCACAGATTTTGCCGTCACCACAAGGGAGCTCCCATCGGAGGATGAGTCCGTGTCGCTGGTTGCAGATCCTGTGACCGCCGTGGTGCTCCCCTCACCCTCCGTCCCACTGGTGTATTCTGAGTCTGTGGTGTGGCCCTCCATGGCCATGTGGGATGCAGCTCCCTCGTGCTCCGGTGCCACTGTACGTCCGCCTGATGATGCTGATGCACACAAGAACAGGGAGACCACAAAAAGGGGGGGCTACAGCAGTAAGACAGGTTGAGTGCATGGCTTACCGCTACCGTTGGCGGACAATACAGACACAGAAGCCCCATGCACTATGCTGCGCATTTGGAGTCCACTATTCAATCCCAGTGACATGGGTTACAAGGCTATGCCCGATTTCTGCACACATGGATGTCACAGGAGCCTGAATAGGTGTAGTTGGCACTGTACGCAGGTGGGGTGGGGTGCCACAGCGCCTGCATTACGGAGGGGCCTAGCCTATGGAACTCGCACTGGCCTAGGGAAACCCACATCCCTCCTCCCCCACCCAGCAAAGTCCGCTGAATTATGTTGTACTCACCCCCTTGTGTCTGCTGTGATGCCCTCAAGCGCCCATCCAACTCAGGGTAGGCCGCCGCCAGGATCCGGAACATCAGGGGGGTCATGGTTCGACAGGCACCCCTCCCACGTTGGGAGGCCATCCCCAGCTGAGCTTCCGCCGTCTTCTTGCTCCAGCGGCGAATGTCCTCCCATATTTTCCGGCAGTGGGTGCTCCGTCTGTGGTGGACCCCCAGAGTCCGGACGTCCTTGGCGATGGCACGCCAAATATCCTTCTTCTGGTGGGCGCTGACCTACATGACATGTACAGGGGAAGAAGAGAAGTCATTACCAACTGCACCGTCTAAGTGAGTGGCCCACATCCCTACCCTTGCCATGTGGCACATGCATTCACAGTCCTTCATGCACGCAGAACTGTGCCCCCTTCATTCTTACAACCAGCCCTCTCCACACAGCATAGCCCATACAATATGCTCCCTGTGTACTTACCTGTTGGTCTGGAGGACCGTAGAGTAGCGTGTACTGGGGGAGGACCCCGTCGACGAGCTTCACCAACTCCTCTGCAGTGAAGGCAGGGGCCCTTTCCCCAGACGCACGAGCCATTGTCTCTTCCAGACCAAGGTCACAGCAGCATCACCGCCGGCGTACATCGTCATCGGCTCCTGGGACCAATAGGGTCCAATGTTAACCAATGCAGCATTGCGCCGCGTTCTTCGACCACCTACCGCGACGGTGTACAACGCCAGCGCAGTTACCTCACATCCCATTGTCCCAGTTTAGAGGTCAGACAGCCGCCATTTCAGAGGCCCACATGGCCTAATTACCAACTGCGTCACACATACCTAGGCCTTGTCGCACAACACAAATACAGGCCACATTTTGTGTATGAATGGTGTTCTGTGTAGACTGTGGGTACATACCTCTGAGTTGTTTCACTCTGTGGTCGCTGTTGTCCTTCCTAGGCACCATCCGCTGGGACATGTGAGGAGATGGCGGAATCCTCCGGTGTACCGACCGCTGGTGGACCTGTCGACAATGGAGGAAAGAAGTTTGATCATCACCTACAGGTTTGACCGTGCCACAATCCACGAACTGTGTGCCCAGTTGGAGCCAGACCTGATGTCAGCAATCCGCCATCCCACAGGAATCCCCCTCAAGTGCAGGTGCTATCAGTGCTCCATTTCCTGGCAAGTGGGTCATTTCAAACAACAGTGGCCATGGCATCAGGGATGTCCCAGCCTATGTTTTCTAATGTGTTGTCCAGAGTGTTGTCTGCCCTGCTGAAACACATGCGGAGCTACATCGTTTTCCCTCAGGTGGAGGATTTGCCTACAGTGAAAGGTGACTTCTATGCCCTTGGACATATCCCCAACATCATAGGTGCCATTGATGGGACCCATGTAGCTCTGGTCCCCCCCCACAGGAGTGAACAGGTGTACAGGAACCGGAAGAGTTATAATTCCATGAATGTACAGATGGTATGTTTGGCAGACTGGTACATCTCCCAGGTAAATGCTATGTTCCCTGGCTCTGTGCATGACGCCTACATCCTGCGGAATAGCACCATCCCTTATGTGATGGGTCAACTCCAGAGACACCGTGTGTGGCTATTAGGGGACTCTGGTTACTCCAACCTGTCATGGCTACTGACCCCAGTGAGGAATCCCAGGACCAGGGCAGAGGAAAGCTACAATGAGGCCCATGGGCGGACTAGGAGGGTGATCGAATGCACCTTCGGCCTCCTGAAGGACAGGTTCAGGTGCCTCCATATGACAGGTGGTTCCCTATTCTACTCACCAAAGTAGGTGTGCCAGATTATCGTGGCCTGCTGTATGCTTCACAACTTGGCTTTGCGACAACAGGTGCCTTTTCTGCAGGAGGATGGTCCAGATGACGGTTTTGTGGCAGCTGTGGAGCCTGTGGACAGTGATGAGGAGGAAGCAGAGGAAGAAGACATTGACAACAGGGACTCAGTTATCCAGCAATATTTCCAGTGACACACAGGTGAGAATACATTCCTGCCTACTACAAGTACTGTACACTTCTACCTCTATCCTGTCTGTCGATTTCAACCAGTATATGGTCACTGAGTTGTACATTTCCCTTACGGTTTCACAGGTGTGGTTTCCAACGTGTGTCAACTGCTTAGATTCCTCATGGACTTGAGATGTGTGACATAGGTATGTTGACATTACATTTGAAAATGCATTTTATCACTGTCATTGCTAATACACATTTTCGAAAGCACAGACTGACTCCAGATTGTATTGTGCTTCAAGGGTGTTTATTGAAGTGCTCAATATTGGAGGGGGGTTGTAAAATGGTGAGGGGTGATGGTGGAGGAATGTCCATGGCAGAGTCCAGTCTATTAGTCTCACAGGTGCATTGCCCATATGGGCATAGGAAGTGGAGCTGGGGCAGTTCCAATATGGACAGGGTTACAAAGTGGGACAGTGGTTTGACAATCAGGGTGGTCTCATTTCTTGGCAGGGGTCTTGGCATCGTGCTCTGTCTTGTTCCTGGATCTCAGGGACCGCTTGCGGGGTGGTTCTCCGTCTGCAGGGGGTGGGGTGCTGTTGTGGTGGTCCTGTGGCGGTGCCTCCTGTCCACTAGCGCCGGCGGAGGTGGTGGGCAGTTCATCGCCCATGCTACTGTCAGAGGCCCCTTGGAGTGCCACAGTGTCCCTCCTGGTGTTAAGTATTTCCTTCAGCACCCCTACGATGGTGCCCAGGGCGGAGCTAATGGTTCTGAGTTCCTCCCTGAACCCCAAATACTGTTCCTCCCACATGCACTGAGTCTCCTGAAACTTGGCCAGGACCGTTGCCATCGTCTCCTGGGAGTGGTGGTATGCTCCCATGATGGAGGAGAGGGCCTTGTGGAGAGTGGGTTCCCTTGGCCTGTCCGCCCGTCGCACTGCAGCCCTCCCAGCTCCCCTGTGTTCCTGGGCCTCCGTCCCCTGGACTGTGTGCCCACTGCCACTGCCCCCAGGTCCCTGTTGTTGTTGGGGTGGTGGGTTATCCTGGGTTCCCTGTAGTGGTGGACACACAGCTGATTCACGTGTCCTGGGGACGGAGGTATGGGCCCGCTGAGTGGGTGCTGTGCTGGTGTTACCAGAGGGTGGAAGGTCTGTGGTGGGCTGTGCCTGTGTGAGGGGAACCGACTGTCCCGAGGCCCACGATGGTCCGGGCTGGTCATGTGGATACAGTTGGACAGAGCTGCTGTCATCACTGTGGGCCTCTTCTGTGGGTGGGGTGGAGATGTCTGGACCCTCCTGTCTGGTGACGTTGGGTAGTGGTCCTGCAGGGGTGTAAAAGCATGATTATTGCATCTGTGTGTGTCATGGTGTGCAATGGGTGGGTGACCGTGTACCCCAGTGCTAGCATTCCTGTGTGGGGGCTTGTGTGATGATGGTTGAGGGGGTGTTATGGGTATGTGCAGTGGGCATGCTTTAGTGATGGGTGTCCATGCTTTGTTGCGTCATGCAGGGCTTGGTGTTGGGATGTGTGGTTTGTGATGTTGGGACATTTGTGAGGAGTTGGGGTGCTGGGGGTGAGGGTGGGGGTATGTGATAGCATGCAGGTAGGGTGGGGGATATGATAGTTAAGATTTGACTTACCAGAGTCCATTCCTCCACTGACTCCTGCGAGGCCCTCAGGATGCAGAATCGCCAAGACCTGCTCCTCCCATGTTGTTAGTTGTGGGGGAGGAGGTGGGGGTCCGCCGCCAGTCCGCTGTACCGCCTGGTGGTGTCTAGAGACCACGGAACGCACCTTCCCCCGTAGACCTTTGGTGAGGCGGACTTGTGTGGGTGTCTGGATTTTGTCGGATTTCGAGATGTGGGTCGTAATAGCTGTGGCGGATTTCCGCGGCCGCGGCAGTGTGTTGGCGGTCTTCTGCACGGCGGTAAGGGGCTTTTACCGCCAATGTTGTAATGACGCCCTTAATCTTTATTTTTTTTAAAAGAGAAGTTTAAATATTGCTAAAGGTTAGTGAAACAACTAAAAAAAAAATAAACGGAGTTGTAAAACATCACATCTCCTCCTTTTTTTCTGGTAAGTCCAAGAGAACCACCAGTGAAATGGCAAAAGTGGAAACATTTTTTGCTAACTATGCAAGTGTATGTGGAACAAATCTTAGTGCTAGGCGTACAAATACACTACTACTTCATTGCTTAGGTGGGGAAGGACAAGAGGTCTTAGAAAGTTTGCCGGATTTAAGTAATGCTGAACAAAGGAACCTGAATGAGAATGAAATAAGTATTACAAAGTTCGATCTGCACTATTTACATAGAGGGAGCACAATAATGGAACGTTAATACTTTGGCATAGGATAACAAGGGAAAGATGAATCCGTAGAAGATTTTGTAAGAGCCTTAAGGAAGTTGGTGGCTAGTTGTAAATTTGGGGCTCTAACAGAAGAGAAGATTGGAGACCAATCTGTACTAAAATGTTTCAATGATAAAATAAGAGAAGAGTTATGGCTAAAAGAAGTGCAGCCTTTAGAAGAGGTGATCGCCATAGCCAAGTGTGTTTAGCATATGATGAAATGTGTAGGGGAACTGAGAAAAGAAAAGAAGCTGAAAAGTACTGTAGAGAATGTGAGTGAGGTTGTTTGCATGGTTCAACACAAACCAAGTACTTCAGAAGTTAAAGACAGTGCAGTTGAGTCTAAGACGACAGTTGATTTCAAGGCTCTTGTATCAGATGTGGAAGAATGGGACACAAGCCAAATGCAAATGTTTGTCCTGCGATCCATGTGATATGTAATTGGTGTGGTAAGAAAGGCCATTATGCCAGGTGTTGTAAAGTGAAAAACAAAAAGGAACAGAAGCAGGAAATAAAGGATATAGGCCATGATTTCAACCTTGGCGGGCGGCGGTAGCCGCCGGGCGGCCACACTCCTGCGGTGCCTATTTGGAGACCCCCGCTGGGCCGGCGGGCAGAAACCTGGCCCAGCGGGGATCTCGGCCGCAACATGGAAGCCGGCTCCAAATGGAGCCGGCGGTGTTGCGGCTGTGCGACGGGTGCAGTTGCACCCGTTGCGCTTTTCACTCTCTGCTAGCATGGGGCTGTGGCAGGGGGCCCGCGACTCCCCTATCCGCTAGCCTTTTCAAGGCGGTTTAAACCGCCATGGAAAGGCTGGCGGGAGGGGGACTCGTAATCCCCTGGGCAACGCTACAAGCAGTGCTGCCCTGGGGGATTTAAACCGCCGGGACAAAAGTGGCGGAATACTGCCAGTCCCGGTGGTACGACCTCGGCGTCGTAATTCCCAAGGAAGCACCACCAGCCTGTTGGCGGTGCTTCCGACAAAGATGACCCCCATAGTTTTTCAAGTGAATGAAGTAAATAATGAACATCCTTCAGAGTGGGTGAATGTGGAGAGCTGTAGAATCAAAATGAAATGTGATTCTTGTTCACACTTGACTCTAATCTCAAAAAGAGAATTTGATAATTTTGCAAACAAAGATGAAATTACATGAACCTGATGTGAAACCTACGGGGTATGGAGGTTCTCCTATAAAGATGTGTGGTTATTTCTTTGGGTTGTTGGAATATAATGGGAGATTTACAGATGTTAGAATTTATGTAGCAGATAAAGGTGATAATTTGTTGGGTTGGCCACATCAATGATGTTTGGGAGTCACGCTGAATCTCAATGCACACTCAGCTGTACAGATACATGGAGTTTTAGATGATGGAAACAAGTTTGTTTCTATGTTCAAAGAATTGTTCAAGAATTACCTAGGCTGTTTGCATGATTAAAAATATCATATAAGGTTATGAGCAGGTGCCAATCCTGTAGTAGCTAAGGTGAGGAGAATACCCTTCAGTATACAAGAAGGGGTTCAGAAGGAGAAAGTGAATATAGAATCTGTAGAAGCCACAGAATGGTTGTCTTCCATTGCAGTAGTGAAGAAGCCCAACAATGAGATTCTTTTGTGCGTTGATTTAAGAGCACTTAATAGAGAAGTTATTGTGGACAGATTTCAGCTTCCCAACATTGATGAGATCGTACAGACCATAGGAGGAGATAAATATTTTACAACTTTATATCTAACCTCAACTTACCATCAGGTTGCACTAGACAAGACATTGCAAGAGTTAACGGCTTTCAACACACCTATGGGTCAGTTTAAGTTTCAGCGAATGCCATTTTGGTTAATATCATCAGCCTCAGTATTTCAAAGGATTATGGGCAATATTTTGAAAGGTGTGGTTGGAGTTTGTTGTTATCAGGGTGATATGTTTATTTTTTTGTAGAACCACAGGAGAACATGACATTAGAGTCAGAAGAGTGTTGAAAGGGTTACAAAAGGCAGGTTTGACGTTAAGGAAGGACAAATGTAAATTTTGTGTAACTGAAGGTAATTATTTTGGGCATCAGTTCTCAGGACAGGGCATAAAACCTAAAAAGGAATTGGTTGAAACCATCAGGAATCTAAAAGAACCAGACCATAAGGAAGAATTAACATCATTTCTTGGTATGGCTGAACTGTATAGTAAATTTGTAAGATCTTTTGCTGAGGGAATTGTTGAGCAAGAAAGTATAATTTGTATGGAGTGAGGCTTGTAGTTAAGATTTTGTAGAAGTAAAAAATTATCTTGCTAATGCTCCCAGTCTGCAAGCATTTGTCCCTAGTGAAGATACTGCTATAATAACAGATGCTAGTGTTTAGGTGCAGTACTTGTTCAAATGAGAGACGGAAAATAATGTTTTATAGCGTGTGCATTAATTTGTTTGAAAGGTAGAGAGTTGAGTTACTTGGTTATTGAAAAAGAAGTACTAGCTATATTTTCGGCCCTAGAGAAATTTAGGAATTTTATCCGAGGATCTATTTAAAAAACAAAATAGGTGATTACAAATAGGGAATACCTATTTGCGATTACCTATGCAGATGTATATTTCATTTCCTGAATGCAAACTGGGCATTTAGGAAATGCAATTACCACAAATTCAAATTTGGTGTTAACCATGTGCAATTTTGCATTTTTAAAAGTGCCATGTAGGGCACACATGTCCATAGGGCATGTGTGTACTTTACATGTGCACAATTTCTTTGGGGGGTGCATCAAAGGGGGCGTTAGGCCCCCAGCACCCTTGGATTTGCATTACCAAAGTTGCAAATTCCTAACAGGAATTCGCAAATTAGGAAATGCAAAACCATTCTCACCTATGGGCCCTAGGGCCCATAGGGATGAATGGATTCCCATTCCCTAATAGTGATTCCCGAATAGCGATTGCGAATTTTAAGAAATCTCTCTCAGGGATTCGCTATTTTCTCACATCCCATTTTACATTTTTCAAATAGCGATTTCTTCAAATTTGCTATTTAAGAAATTCAAAATGGGTTTTTGATGCATCTGGCCCATTGTGTTTAGAGTTGGGGATTGGGTAAAAATGAAGGCATCTGTGGGGTGTCAACAATGGTTGAAATTTACTAAAGCTCAACAAATTGTAAAGTTGTTTAAAAATACTGATAAGACGAATGATGGTAGGATTTGGAATTTGAATCCTGTTGTGTGCTCACAGAAGGAGGGAAGCATGAAGGATCGAATGGTGCAAGATACATTTGGTGCAACTAGGATCATCACAAATGAAGAACATAAAAATATGAACAGGGGAAGTTTAAGAGCACGCACACTTCCAAAGTATCTAAAAGATTATGGCCCTCATTACAACTTTGGTGGGCGGCAGGCGCCGCCCGCCAAGTTGTGTCCGCCGCGCGGCCGCCAATGCGGCTGCACTCCTGCGGTGGCCATTTGGAGATGCCCGGTGGGGATCTCGCCCGCAACACAGGAGCAGGCTCCAAATGGAGCCGGCGGTGTTGCGACGGGTGCAGTTGCACCCGTCGTGCTTTTCACTGTCTGCTATACAGACAGTAAAAAGCTCCATGGGCCTGTGGCAGGGGGCCCGCGACTCCCTTGTCCGCCAGCCTTTTCATGGTGGTTCATACCACCATGAAAAGACTGGCAGGAGGGGGACTTGTAATCCCCTAGGCAGCGCTGCAAGCAGCGCTGCCCTTGGGGATTACAACCGCCGGGACCAACGTGGCGGGAAACCGCCAGGACCAAAGTGGCGGTAAACCGCTGGTCCTGGCGGTGCGACCGCAGTGCTTCCACTGCGGTCGTAATTCCATGGGATGCACCGCCACCCTGTTGGCCGTGCTTCCAACGAAACAGCCCTAGCGGTCTTTGACCGCCAGGGTTGTAATGAAGGCCTATATTAGAAGTCGATGTTGTAGTAATAGTACAGAAAAAATATTAGACGTTAGTATATTCAACCAAATGTTACAAATTATTCAATTGTTGATAATGTATACTTCTTGTTTAAGCATGATATGGGGTATACAAAGTGAAGACAAGACAAAACCAGGGCACTCCGAGTAAAAAGTCCACGATGAAGAAAAATGCAGATTTCTTTATTTCCTTATATTGAGAAATACCAAATCAATGTTCAGAGACAGCTATTTCCTCATGTTTGAGAAAAATCACAACAATGTTCAGAGACAGCCAACACGTGTTTCGTCCACAAGGACTTTTTCAAGGCTGAAACAAAGGAAAGATTGAGGGGGTCATTCCTACATTGTCGGGCGGCAGTCGCCGCCCGCCAAGCGGGAACCGCCGAATGACCGCACCGTGGTCAAAAGACCGCGGCAGCCATTCTGGCTTTCCCGCTGGGCCGGCGGACGACCGCCAGAAGGCCGCCGCCGGCCCAGCGGGAAACCCCCTTCTACGAGGATGCCGGCTCCGAATGGAGCCGGTGGAGTCGAAGGGGTGCGACGGGTGCAGTGGCACCCGTCACGATTTTGCAGACACTGAAAATCTTAGTGGGGCCCTGTTAGGGGGCCCCACGACACCCGTTACCGCCATCCTGTTCCTGGCGGTGAAAACCGCCAGGAACAGGATGGCGGTAAGGGGGTCGGAATCCCCATGGCGGCGCTGCAAGCAGCGCCGCCATGGAGGATTCCCTGGGCCAGGGGTAAACCGGCGGGAAACCGCCGGTTGCCCTTTTCTGACCGCGGCTTTATAGCCGCGGTCAGAATGGCCAAGGAAGCACCGCCAGCCTGTTGGCGGTGCTTCCGTCATTTCGGTGACCGCCAGGGTTAGAATGACCCCCTGAATCTCTTACAAATCACAAACTACCATCCGGTAGGTATAAAGTACATCAAAAAGCAAACTGGTTGGTTGCCAGTAGAACAAAGGAAACTATTTTCCATAAAGTATACAGTCATTAAGAGTGATGAGAAAAGTGAAAAAAGGATACTCCCATGCTGGAAAGTGTTTAAAAATTGATCGTGGATAACCACCGAAAGGTGCCGGTGAAAAGTTGAAGAGAAAAGTGGAAAAGATCAATACACTGATTAGTGAGAGTATAGAAATCACCATGTGAATATTTAGTAGAACAAAGGTAAAGTTTCCAAGGAGTGAATCTAGATTACATTAACAACGAAGAAGCGTTTTGCCAAAGAACTTTAGAAACCCCCACACCAACATGAGCAGAAATTTGGTGTTCAGAAAGGCATTCTGATGGGGTCCCAAAAAAATGATCCCCCAAGGGTAGTCACATGAAGGACAGATGCCCGTAGTATGTGTACGATATATTGTGTGATTCCTGCTGGAGATTATTTTGTGCATAATGAGAAAAGAGGGACTGAATCAGTCATACCATAAAGATGGTTGAAAACAAATGTGTCCAAAGTTGTCCTTTATTGCGCAGGAAAGCGACGGTCCTTGAAGGTATAAGGACTGCATAGATCAAAGGCATCTGAAATTAAAGGGATGGTACGTGCCAGGGACCTGATAAGCCCACACCTGTAGGGCAGAAAAGCAATGAGAAACAAAACGCAAAAAAAAGAGCCCGCCATAAACCAGGCGTAGAAAGAAACTAGCGCACTAAAACAGAGGGAATGTCTAATCAAAAAGGACAATCCTAAACTTAAAAAATTTAAGATTGTGCTACAAATATCTGAGTGTGGCCCGAGCAAAACACTATATTAGTGTGTATAAGAACCATGTCTATTTACAGTTTAACAAAGTAACAAGTACAGAAATCAAAACATGACTAAAAATAAAACTCAATGGATGAAGACAGCCTCCATCGATGGTATCTATACCCGTAATTAGTGGTTCTCTAAGAAGGGGAAAATTGCTGTCTTTTATCTTAATGAGAAACGGAAAACTAATGAGTAAACCCGGGACTAAGGAAGGACTACAAAACTATAATAACACACGGAGTACTTAAAATTGAGAAAAGTAACCCCTAACATTAAGTAAGCACCTACATGTCTTGAGCTAACATGATGAACATAAAAAACAAAGAACAAAACAAACTAAGGGCATGTCTACGTGTCGGGAAGAAACCCCGTAAGTATGTACATAAGAAATCCCAGAATAAAACAGCCCGGCAACTGTCAGTAAACACTCCCTTGTGAAAAACACGGCAGAGCAGAAACCCCTTACCTGATCTCTCACCGGTCCAGAGAGGCAAGGAGGAATGAAAATAACTGCGTGCACGTAGTATCGCAGTAGAGTAGACACAACGCACCAGGGTTCCGTTCAATATACGCACTGCTAAACAATGAAAATGGACTATGTTAGAAACAAGAACAGGAAGTAAAGCAGGGCCTACGCGGCAAATGAAAGACGCCATGTTGAGTGTGTTGTAGAACTGCTATGGACGAAGTTCAGTAGGAAAGAAAAGACATACAAAGAAAAATGCCGAAGCAGGCTGCATCGTGGGAGGAATGTCGATGACAGCCAGCTGTGTAAGACAGTTAGATCGTAATAACTAAATACAAAATGAACCAAATGTATAGACGGGTTTATAGACAAACCCCTACCTATGAATGTGTAGTACAAAGTCAAAAAAAGGAGGGGAGGGAAGGGGGGGGTGGTATTGGGACATTTAAAAGCACATAAAGAGAAGTGTGTGATCCAAAAAAAGTGAAAGAAAAAGAAAAAGGAGAGATAAAGCCAACATGCACATTAGGAAACCCCAAACAGAGGTATCCATGATAAACAAGAAGAAACAGGAAAAGACAGACAAATAAAGAAAATCGATGTCTGCAGCTGGTTATGGATGGTAACTTAAAAAGAGGGAGATGAATGCAAGACAAAGGAAAACACATCATATTCCCTTAATCTTAGTATCAAGCACATAGAGACGGGTGACCCGAACGGCCAGCCATTGTTTAGGTACTGTTTATAGCAAAGAAACGCACATATATGTAAAACCAAAAAAAAATACAATAAAAATATAATCAAAGGTATAATACATGGGGATAGCCCTTTAAACAGTCCTATTAGTAGTAAGGTGCTACTCTGTATATTGCAATTAACAAACTCTATATAGAGTTCCATCAAACAACAGGAATACATATTCAAAGCAAATGGATGTATAAGTCAATCGGGGCACAAGAAGGAGGGGGGGGGGGAATGAGAAGAGCACAACATTTAGAGAAACACATGTAGGTCCTTGTGGATGTTGAAGCCCATTTCCACAGCCCGTAGTTTGATAATCCACCTGCTTTCAAGGTGTCTTAGCGACAAGGTCCTGTTACCACCTCGCGGTGTTCTGTTTAGTGAGTCAATTCCGTGAATAGCAATGTCCACGACTTCTCTGTGTCCATGTACCTCATTGTAGTGTATTGCAAAAGGGTAGTTAATATTGGATGACCGTATAGCTCTCAGGTGTTCTTGTATTCTCTCTTTTAATGGTTGAAAAGTGCTTCCAACATATATAAGCCCACACGTGCTAACAATACAGTACACCACAAAACTTGTATTACAGTTGATGAAGTGTTTGATTTTATGTGTAACATGTGTGTTGTATTGAAAACTCACTATTTTATCCTTGATGTAACCACAGATGTTGCAATGGCCACATCTAAATGTTCCTGGTGGAGGTTTAGGCAGCCAGGTGTCTTTTCTGTCAGGTGGCATGAAGCTTTGGCATAGATGGTCACGTAGGGTAGTCCCTCTCTTGTACGTGTTACTTGGTCTTGTAGTCAAACCGCTCCTCAGTATATTATCTGTTAGTGATAGCGGCCAATGTTTGCGTATAGTTTTAAAAAT
The DNA here is from genome assembly GCF_031143425.1 of Pleurodeles waltl. Classification (NCBI taxonomy): domain Eukaryota; kingdom Metazoa; phylum Chordata; class Amphibia; order Caudata; family Salamandridae; genus Pleurodeles; species Pleurodeles waltl. The sequence goes on from NC_090439.1 coordinate 237,542,641, forward strand.
CTGGGAGCTTAATGCACTATGGTTTATTACAAGAGAGAGTTGTTTATGTGCCCTATCTTTCTTAGAATTGGTGAGGAGGTCAGGCCATTTAGTTTTCGTGATCATGTTACAAGCCTTTTTCAGAGTATGTGAATGATAACCCCTGTGTCTGAAACGTAGTTCCATGTGGTGTAGTTCCTCCTGAAACACCCGGTCTTCACTACAGTTGCGACGAATCCTAGTGCTTTCCCCATATGGGATAGCTTCAATCTGAGACTTTGGGTGTGAGCTCATTGTGTGCAAGATCGCATTACATGCTGTGGGTTTCCTGAAGAGTTTGGTACAAATTTTGCCATGGTCAATATAGATAGTGAGATCAAGAAAATTAATAGAGGACTGACTGGCTTCATGTGTGAAACTGATGTTCAAAGTGTTCCTGTTTAAGTGTTCTATGAAGAGCGTTAAAGAACGTGCATCCCCCTGACCAGAATACTAGGATGTCATCTATGTATCTTCCCATATACAGAATGTGTTGTGTAAGAGGAGGAGGGCAAGACTGCCACAAATGTGTTTTCTCCAGGTACCCCATATACAAATTAGCATAAGATGGAGAGAACTTAGCCCCCATAGCCGCTCCTTGTATTTGGCGATACCAGCATCCATTGTGTAAGAAAATGTTGTTATAAAGGACCGTGCCTATGAGGTCCAGCAGAATGTTGGTATGTTCGAGTAGGGAAGCATCTCTGGTGTCAAGGTAGTGTTGGATAGCTAATAGACCCTCTACTCTGGGGATGCTGGTATATAGAGAGGTAACATCCAAGGTTACTAGGTAGTGGCCTTCTGTCCAATCAAAATCTGCAATCTTACAAAGTAAATCTTTGGTGTCCCTGATATATGAGGGTAAGTTATGAACAAGAGGCTGAAGAAAAATGTCAATATATTCTGACAATTTCTCCGTAGGGGAGCCAATGCCAGAAATGATGGGTCTACCCGGGGGGAAGGTACCCGATTTATGTATCTTTGGTAAGATATATATACATGGCGAGGTGGGTGTGCTATTGTAGAGATATTTAAACTCCATATCTGAGATGAGATCAAGATTTAGAAATATTTGAAGTTTTTGCTGAATGCATCTATTAACCCCAGAATTAGGGTTGGAGACGAGTTTTTGATAGGCGATGCTATCCGATAGTTGGCGGTCCAATTTTGAGATATAATCTGCTCTGTCCATAATAACAATGTCCCCTCCCTTATCGGCCTCCTTGATTACAATGTCATTACAAGTCCCGAGAGAGTATACAGCCTGTTTTTCCGCTTGAGTGATGTTGTGCGAAAAAATGGTCTTGTGTCCCAACAAGTATTGTTCCTCCATATGATAAAGATCACTGGTCATTTTGTTATAGAAAGAATCAATTACATAGTCTCTAGGGATGACAGGTGTAAATTTAGAAGTGGTTCTCCAGCCACTGAGTATCCTGGTATTAGAGGCTATGTTCAAGTCAGCAAGAATCTCTGAGAGTGCTGGAATGGAACCCTACTTATGCTCGATTGACAGCAAAGTTTGAATGTCCTTAACATCTTTAATAGACATGGAACTGGAGGTGTTGTACAGAGCAGTGGCAACCTGAGATGGGGTATTGGTGTCATAGAAATACTTGTATAGTTTGCATTTGCAAATGAACTTGAAAAGACTAATATGGAGTTGCATAAAATCAGGTAGTGCAGTGGGTACAAACCCTAGACCTTTTTTGAGGATGTTAGTTTCATCAGGATTCAGGATCACAGATGAGATGTTGACAATTGAAATGGTATCAGGGGTATGTCTCAAAGAGGCAGAGTCGTCAGTCATTGTTGTGCATTGCGGGTTGTCGAACGTGTGGTAACGCCCTCCAGTCTTCGGTTGATGTTTGGTTTTGTGTTTTCCCCGCCTGATGGCCTCATGGGTACTTCTTCCCTCCTCTGTAGTTGTTTTTGGCCCTTTCGATATCTCTCCAGTTCTAATAAAAAAGGTGACCAATGTGAGGAAGAGGGCAGTTGTGCTTGGTCCCTCATGTCCTCACTAGCACCGCTAGAGATGCTGGATATATCCGTATCGCTAGTTGTGATGCCGGAAGAAGGAAGGTCTTTTTTTGTTGTACACTCCCTAGTGTTGTCCAGTTTAGTATTGTCATATTTCCGTGCAAAAGTAAACACCATGCCGTTTGTGTAGTCATTGTCGTCTCTCCTAAGTTTACGAAGTTTTTTGTCTTTAATGTACAGGTGATGTTTTCGTAAGACCTCCTTAAGTATGTTAAAGTTTTTTACTTTGGTATTGGGTGAATCTATGTCATTGATGTCCTTTTCTAGCAGTGCTATATCCTGTAATAATTTATCTCTTTTGGCCTTAGCATCACGAATAAGAATATCCATCATACCAAATGATGAGGTTATGAGAAGTTGTTCCCATTCTTTTAATAAATCGGGGCTGAGATCGTCAAATGAAGGGAACAAAATAACCCTCAAACCCCTCAGGATTTGTTTGTTCTCCATATATTTATGCAGAATCGTGTAGTCCCACCACCGTGAAAGTTCCTGTTTCTTTAGGCGTTCAAGTTTGATAAACTTAGTTCTGTGACCCTCCTGTGTGGGATTGCGTGCATGAGGTATGACATTGTGTGCACCTTTTTGAAATAGTTCTTCCAACAGAGTATCTCTATTATCATCAAAAGTATCCATGTTTAACACATACAATAGTTACTGGAAATAATGTACAATTATCAGCAAATTCTGGGTACTGAGTATATAAAGAGTGTTTGATACAGAGTCAAAAAGTGACAGAGTGCTGAATAGCATCTAATTACAAAAAGTGAAAAATACTACAAGGTGGTTGATGCTTAAATATCGCACATCTGAGACGAAGAGCAACAAAGTTAATGTAGAAAACGTAGAGTCATGAGAAGGGTGCCAACCTGGTATAAATACCCAACCACCATGGGTATCGAAATGCACTGAACACAGAAGGATGTCTAAATGCCTCCTGTGTTACGTGCTGTAAATACAAAGTGAAGACAAGACAAAACCAGGGCACTCTGAGTAAAAAGTCCACGATGAAGAAAAATGCAGATTTCTTTATTTCCTTATGTTGAGAAATACCAAATCAATGTTCAGAGACAGCCATTTCCTCATGTTTGAGAAAAATCACAACAATGTTCAGAGACAGCCAACACGTGTTTCGTCCACACTGACTTTTTCAAGGCTGAAACAAAGGAAAGACTGAGGGGGTTATTACAACTTTGGAGGAGGTGTTAATCCGTCCCAAAAGAGACGGTAAAGTGACGTATATACCACCAGCCGTATTACGAGTTCCATAGGGTATAATGGACTCGTAATACAGCTGGTGGTATATCCGTCACTTTACCATCACTTTTGGGACGGATTAACACCTCCTCCAAAGTTGTAATAACCCCCTGAATCTCTTACAAATCACAAACTACCATCCGGTAGGTATAAAGTACATCAAAAAGCAAACTGGTTGGTTGCCAGTAGAACAAAGGAAACTATTTTCCATAAAGTATATAGTCATTAAGGGTGACGAGAAAACTGAAAAAGAGATACTCCCATGCTGGAAAGTGTTTAAAAATTTATCGTGGATAACCACAAAAAGGTGCCGGTGAAAAGTAGAAAAGAAAAGTGGAAAAGATCAATACACTGATTAGTGAAAGTATAGAAATCACCATGTGAATATTTAGTAGAACAAAGGTAAAGTTTCCAAGGAGTGAACCTAGATTACATTAACAACGAAGAAGCGTTTTGCAAAAGAACTTCAGAAACCCCCGCACCAACATGAGCAGAAATTTGGTGTTCAAAAAGGCATTCTGATGGGGTCCCCAAAAAATTATCCCCCAAGGGTAGTCACATGAAGGACAGATGCCCGTAGTATGTGTACGATATACTGTGTGATTCCTGCTGGAGATTATTTTGTGCAGAATGAGAAAAGAGGGACTGAATCAGTCATGCCATAAAGATAGTTGAAAACAAATGTGCACAATTTCTTTGGGGGGTGCATCAAAGGGGGCGTTAGGCCCCCGGCACCCTTGGATATGCATTACCTAAGTTGCAAATTCCTAACAGGAATTCGCAAATTAGGAAATGCAAAACCATTCTCACCTATGGGCCCTCAGGCCCATAGGGATGAATGGATTCCCACTCCCTAATAGTGAATTCCGAATAGCGATTGTGAATTTTAAGAAATCGCTATTAGGGATTCGCTATTTTCTCACATCCCATTTTGCATTTTCCAAAATGCGATTTCTTCAAATTTGCTATTTAAGAAATGCAAAATGGGTTTTTGATGCATCTGGCCCATTGTGTTTAGAGTTGGGGATTGGGTAAAAATGAAGGCATCTGTGGGGTGTCAACAATGGTTGAAATTTCTAAAGCTCAACAAATTATTAAGTTGTTTAAAAATGCTGTTAAGACGAATGATGGTAGGATTTGGAATTTGAATCCTGTTGTGTGCTCACAGAAGGAGGGAAACATGAAGGATCAAATGGTACAAGATACATTTGGTGCAACTTGAATCATAACAAATGAAGAACATAAAAATATGAACAGGGGAAGTTTAAGAGCACACACACTTCCAAAGTATCTAAAAAATTATGGCCCTCATTACAACTTTTGCGGGCGTGTCCGCCGCGCTGCCACCAATGCGGCCGCACTCCCGCGGTGGCCATTGGGAGATCCCCGCCGGTCCAGCGGGGATCTTGGCCGCAACACAGGAGCCAGCTTCAAATGGAGCCGGCAGTGTTGCGGCAGGAGGGGGATTACAACCGCCGGGACAAAAGTGGTGGGAAACCGCCAGGACCAAAGTGGCGGGCAACTGCTGGTCCTGGCGGTGCGACTGCGGTGCTTCCGCTGCGGTCGTAATTCCATGGGAAGCACCGCCAGCCTGTTGGCCGTGCTTCTGACGAAACAGGGGTTGTAATGAGGGCCTATATTAGAAGTCGATGTTGTAGTAATAGTAAAGAAAAAATATTAGACGTTAGTATATTCAACCAAATGTTACAAATTATTAAATTGTTAATAATGTATACTTCTTGTTTAAGCATTATATGGGGTAAGCATAACGTTTAGGGAGCATAGTATTAGTATATAGGATTAGTCTCGTTATATCTTGTTATAAGAGGGAGAAGTGTGACATGGTTACGTTCATACGAGGTCATAAGATTGTAGAATGTAGGCAACAGACCGTTAGAAAATCACTGGCTGCAGGAAACTGCCTGGATGAGGTGACAATAAAGATATCACTTACTTTTCATCGTAGTTTCCTTTATTTCGAAGTGTGGATACCACATATTGGGTTCACGATGCTATGAGTTTCTAGGAAATTTGATAGATGATTGTTAACATGTTCTTCTAGAATTTTACTTACCACTTGAGGAAGGGAGATCGATCAATAGTTCTCCATTCATAAAGGGTTTGGTGAGGGCTTTTTTGGGAGGGGCTTCACTATTACTTGTTTCCATACTTTGTGAATTCCTCCATTATCTAGGGAGTGATTCAGGATCTCTAATAAAGGGCCCAGTAGTATGCTTCCACCCTTTAAGATTACGATTGATGCGGCTGGGTCTAAAGGTGATCCAGATTTAATGGTTTTCAGAATTTACACCATTAAGTTAATCTCTAATTGTGGAAAGGTATTTAGGATATTTAGAGAGTGGCTGCTCCTTATCTCATTGGATATATCTCCTTTAGATAGTGGAGATGTTAGTGACTCGATAGATAATATTACGAATCATGTTTTGGAAAAGTCTGACAAGCATGTTGCATCGCTTGGTGGAACCTGAACAACCAACTGAGTTCTGAAGTACTATTATCATTGACTTCACTATTTTAAATAACTCCCCAGGGAAATTAGTAGCCATGTCTATTTTCTCCTTAAAGTAACACATCCTCTTTGGTTTTATTGCACCTTTGTATTTCTTTAAAACTGATCTATAATGAGCTTTGGAGGGTTCCTCGTATTTCCTTTTCCATTCCCTCTCCCTTTGCTTGGCTGCCTTTTTCAGTTTTGCCAGTTCCGGAGAGTATCATGGAGCTCAGCCTCTCCTCTGATCGTCTTATGTCACTCTATATGGTATCACTTTATCTAGATCTTTAGTTATCTGGTTTACAAAGGAGATGTATTTGTAAGTAGTGTCATCAGCTGTGGTAGTAGAAGGGTTTTCGCAGACTTTTGCCTATTCCAAGCTTACTAATTTAGCCCAAGGTTGAGTCGTTGTTTGTAGAGGAACCTTATTTTGATTGTTTTCTATTTTTTCAATCTTCATTAAGACTATATAATGGTCTGACCACAGGACCGGAAAAAGATTCCGGTACTCAGATTTACAACATTTGAAAATACTGGGTCTAGAAGATGACCTAAATTGTGAGTCAGGCCAGTTACAAATTGTTTTAGCTGTAGGACCACCAGATCCTCTCTCAGTCTCGTAGCCAAATCACAGTCTGCCAGTGAAGTGGATGTTGAGGTCCCCTGACAGAATACAATTGGCTTAGCTAAATAACATTACGCTGCAATATCAGGTAGTTGCATAGCAAACTGGGTTGTGGCCCCAGGAACTCTATAATCAGGAGTCCTGAAAGTATAAACCTTGGCGAACATTCAATGGAAAATTGTAGGCTTTCACAACCGGTTATTTCAATAGAGTTGAATGTTCCCTTTAATGCTTCCTTTAGGATTATTGCCACCCGCCCCTTTTTTTGTCGTTGCGATTATGACTAGCTATAGTAAAACCCTGGGTAAGGGCCATTACAATAAACAGCGTCAAGGCCTTCGTAAGCCAAGCCTCAGTTAGGAATAATACATCCTGTTTGTACTCCTCTAAGAACATCCATATATCAATATTATGTTTTGGAGTGATTTGCAATTTAAGAGATACAATTGAAATGTTTGGTCACCTTTCAACAGTTTGTCACTTGTGAGATTCTGGTTTAAGTTCTCAACGAGACAGAGTTATGCTTTACAGCTCCTGCATTCTACTAGTAACTTAGATGGATGAAATGTTAGATTACATAGTTTACTAGGCAAGTTATTTCTTTACTATAACTTTTCTACTGTATACACAAACCTCTGAGCTCCTTCCAACAGCATTTCTGGCCCCTGGTCCGGCTGGTCACAGACAGGCGCAGACAGGCTTGTCTTTGGCGCGCCTCCTACTCACTAAAATGCCGCTGATGCACGCAGCTTGCCATAAATGAGACAAGATTTTTCTTTTGCCCAGTCACGCACTAAGAACAGTAATTCAGCCAGCTCATACTGGGAACCCACATATGGAGGCCATTACAAAATTTTCAAGTTGTGGGCCAATAAGTTTATCTAACAGTTCTCTACATTCAGTTGTGGCTTTACTGACAAGATTTTGTATGGGAAGGGATTTAGCACTCTCATTCTGGTCCCTTTTACTATAGCGAACCTCTTTTAACTTCTTGAATAAATTATACTGATGCATATGCCAATCTCACATTTTATTAGCCATCTCCAGAATGAGAGAATTAAATCCAGAGGCCGTCATTAGGGACAGGAAATAAGGATCATCGTATTTCTGAGGCCAGACGAGACCCTGTGTCATACAGGAGGGAATTCCTACACCTTCTTTGGAACACTGGTGAATATTATTGTAGACAACTTGATGAACATTTGTCAAATCTCTATAAGCAACCTGGAATATGTTGTACAATGTATTCTCATACACTAAAAGCTGGAAGTCGCTAGTTCCAAGCTCTTTATGAGATAATTGAAAAAACAAATTTGCTGGATTTAATTCTGGCAACCTCATATACGGTGGTGGTCTCTTTGATGCTACTAAATCACCTCCACTTGTGCCTCCCCACCCCTGTAAACATGAAGTTATGAGAGAAGAACAGATCGGTGCAGCAATTTACTCCCCTTGCCACATTTTGAAACTGGCTATTAATCACATGAACAGTAGGCAATGTTTCAAGAACCAAAACAGTACACTTGAGTCAAGGTTCTGGATAGTCCTTGATGGTGTCCAAAACACCCTTCATCATTAATATAATAAATGTCCCTATAGTATAACAAAAATATTCACCCATACTGGACAAAGGATGCAAAAAGATGTCTCTGGGACTAGTTCCCAGAGTTCATACCCATGGAAGACATGGAGCAATCACATTCACATTTATCTCTTATGTATTCAACCCTCCACAATATTAATAGTAGGAAGCAAGAAAAACACGGAGACATACCAACATTCTGGGGACAAGACCGTGTAACATTAGTTCACTATAAGCGTGCATACTCAACACACTATTAGAAGTGCCTGGAGGTGAATACTTTTTCATTCATATGTACATTCATACACAAGGAAGCAGGGAGTGACCCTAACCCAAGTACCCTCAACCGTCAGGTACTGTCTCAGGTAGAATTGCGTCATTGGGTGAGGATGGAGATCAGTGTGCCAGGGAGGTGCAGGAAAACTCAAAGAAACAGAAATCACAACAAGGAATTATAGTCAACAAAATCAATGAAACAGGAGATCCAGCCACACTTCTAGGCCCATAGTTATACTTTTTGACGCAAAACTGCGCTAACGCAGTTTTGCGTCAAAAAAATTAGCGCCGGCTAACGCCATTCTGAAGCACCATGCGGGCGCCGTATTTATTGAATGACGTTAGCCGGCGTTAGCCGCCGGCGCCGTCTGGTGTGCGTTAAAAAAAACGACGTACACCAGGCAGCGCCGGCGTAGGGGGATATGGGGCTTGGGCGTCAAGAAATGGGGCAAGTCAGGTTGAGGCAGTTTTTTCGCCTCAACCCGATTTGCGCCATTTTTTTTCACTCCCAACCCCCATAGAAATGACTCCTGTCTTAGCAATGACAGGAGTCATGCCCCCTTGCCCAATGGCCATGCCCAGGGGACTTCTGTCTCCCCTGGGCATGGTCATTGGGCATAGTGGCATGTAGGGGGGCACAAATCAGGCCCCCCTATGCCACAAAAAAATATATAAAAAAACACTTACCTGAACTTACCTTAATGTCCCTGGGATGGGTCCCTCCAGCCTTGGGTGTCCTCCTGGGGTGGGCAAGGGTGACAGGGGGTGTCCCTGGGGGCATGGGAGGGCACCTCTGGGCTCCTTCAGAGCCCACAGGTCCCTTAACGCCTGCGTTTTCCAGGCGCTAAAAAACGGCGCAAAAGCGGCCGTACGTCATTTTTTTTGACCCGCCCACTCCCGGGCGTGATTTTTGCCCGGGAGTATAAATCCGACGCACATGCCTCGGAGTCGATTTTTTAGACGGGAACGCCTACCTTGCATATAATTAACGCAAAGTAGGTGTCCACGCTAAAAAATGACGCTAACTCCATGGACTTTGGCGCAAGACGCGTCTAACGCCAAAGTATAAATATGGAGTTCGTTTTGAGTCGAAATTGCGTCAAAAAAAACAACGCAATTCCGGCGCAAATGGAGTATAAATATGCCCCCTAATATTTCTCCGATATGATTATGTTACATGATATATTGGTCACTTCCATCTTGACTCAAAGAGAGGATAAACTATGAACTTAAGACTTAAGGCCTGATTTAGAACTCGGCAGACAGGTTACTCCGTCACAACGGTGACTGATATCACGTCCGTCGAAATCTAAATCCCATTCCATAGGATTTAGATTTCGGCAGATGGAATATCCATCACCGTTGTGACAGAGTAACTAGTCCACTGAGTTCTAAATCAGGCCCTTAGATTTCATAATGGTTCAGATATTCTGTGTTCAATTTAAATAGGGTCTCATTATGCTGGCCTGTTGGCCTACCTTGGTCACAATATCAGTACAAAACCATCTAGTACAAAATCTTATTTACTTTTGACCACTTTTGACTTCTCAGGTCGAGTTCACCTTCACCACACTATTGTGTGATATCACTTATACAAAATCTTGCATGCGATTAACAAAGAATACTTATGTCATCCATATTGCCATTTACCAAAGATCCTGGAAAAATCACTTAAGAAAAATGGAGTTCGCATTCTCCTCAGCTTAAAGACTGCGGCTCAGGTTTTACCCGTCCCCTTGAAAAATGCAGAACATCAATGAAATCGGCATCTGCTCACCTTCTCTTAGTTGCGCATAAGTCTATTCCAATGGGGGAGGGCGGTATTCCGGACACAACAGTCGGCAAGGACAAATGGGACTCCTGGCTTGGCTCACCACTTTGTTGGAGAATAACATATGATTAAAAAAACACAAGACCCAATTGGCAAAGTAATATGGATTTAATCACAATGGCCAGGAGATCAGTCAGCTCCATAGCGGTGAAGGTTTGATCCCAATGAACTGCTCACAAGCAGCTGTATATATGCTGAAAAACCACAGAAAGGAAAACTACAGAAAGGTTTCGGTTCCATCACTGATGTAAGCAATTTCCACACAGGATAGACAAATAACAAAAGTAGATATAGCAATTCTCAGAATCAAAAGTCCATAATTTCCCCTCTTTGCAGTGTGGTTACTCTACAATGAAGCACTTACGGTGTCATGGTGTGCTGAAACTTGATTTGTCCTAGCTATCTTAGTTTTAGCATGAGCAGCCAAGTCCCAGATGTGTTGGTTGGTGTGAATATGCCTCCATCCATGTGTGCACTATGAATGTTTGCTCTTCGTGGGCGGATGCACAGAGGTGTGAAAAACCTCAGGGGCTTCAGATTGTGAGTGAGCTCTTGTGTGGTTCGGGCTTCCCAACTAACTCCCCTAGCAGATGTGCAATGTGGTTTACATTCAAGGGCCTGTTGTGACATAACCACAGAACGTTCTTGTTGAGCGTCTTAAAACTGGGTCAGTGGTGTGGTCTATCTGTTCCTGTGTCAGCATGCAGACTACGTGCCTTGTTTGCCTGCACACATGTCTTTACTGACACTCACAACTGACTACATGGGTTTGGTGCTGTCTCTGACTGCAAAGACCCTAAGAGGGGTAGGGGCCCTAGGTCACAACGGGACTTTAACCATAGTTTTTTATTCTGTCCACTATCAGAGCTGAGGAGAAATTATAATTAAATTGATATTTTACTGTCCCAGGCAGTGGGTTGATTGGTCCCCGAAACAGACAGCAATGAGCCCCCTCCTCCCCCCAGGAAGGAAACATTTGTTGGGCATGTTTTAAAAATGTGCCTCAGGCTTTTCTGGCACTCCGTGGGCACCAAAAACAGGGGATGGTGCGGGCTGGCTCCCAAGCTGTCAATATATTAAATTTGTCTCTTTTCACTTCCAAGGACAGCTGATTAGGGTCGATTTCACCTTCATATTTTATTTCCACCTGGCATAGCCCACATTTTGGGGCAGGGGGTGAGCCCACTTCGGTAGTGATCAGTTATTCAGATTTTACTATAGGCACAGTATTTTGGAGGCCGTGGTAAATGGGCTTAAGCAATGCCCTATGCTGTGGTGTGCGGAACCAAAATGTGCATTGCTGAATAACTGAGCAGTGGGAAAAGTGGATTCAGCCCATGACACATAAAAGTATTCAACCCTGGGTAGAATGGAATATATTAACTGATAAATGGCTGAAGTGTGCTCACTCATTTCCCCAATTATATATGCTGTGCTGGTCGAAAATAGACTGTGAAAGACACAAGAACTGATCAGTGTCTGACATGGGCTGTCACAGTGCCCTATACTGTGGTGGTTGGAAGCAGAGGGGGAGTTGGTGCAAATGGCTAACTTCATTTGGAGTCATCTGCATTCTACTGTTTCACAAGAAGCATGTCTCACAAAGAATTTTCTCCTGTCATTGGGAACAAATGTAGCACATTGAGCTTTTATCTTATTGCGTGTGTTACAACATTAACTTATTTTTTTCTTATCTTTTTGTCTTAGCTTTGTTGGAGCTGTTTTTGGAAACTTTAGATCTTTAGAGACGTTCTCTGTGTCGAAAAAGTGGGAGCCTGAAACTGTTGGTGTGATCACACTATCACACTCTCATAGCATTTCAGTTCCTAGAACACCAACTCAATCCCCTACACATAGCATTCATTTCTACAAGTATCACTGCCGTCTATCTACGCCAGAAAATGTTAGTTACAAAACAGAGATGGCATTAGAGGGAGAGGTTCATACAGCAGGATGTGGGAGTGATTTTTCAGTCAGAGTTCCTTCCGATGACGACTTATCTCCCATTGACTTAGAGCAACGTGGCAGTGAAGAGCTAGTGACAGGGTAGACCAATGTAGAGTGCAGGAGGACACTGCGCCGAACACAAAAAGAGTGCTCACTTGGCAGGCTCCTAATTTAGTTCTGCCAGTAATTTCCCTAATTCACTAGAGATGCTGAATGTTAGGTCAATAGAGCAGATGTTTTGCCTATTGACTACTTACGTCTTTTTTTGGATGCAGGTTTCCTTGTAGAAATGGTGTAGCAAACACATTTGTATGCTGAACAGTTTGCAAGGGTGCAAAGAGGCATGCAGGGGCCTCACTCTAAGGCACATCTGTGAACTCCCAAGTAAACTGGGGAGCTGAAAAAATGTTTGGGCCTAATACTGTAGATTGGAATAGTCCCCAAATCAACCGTACAGACCTACAAGTCTACTAGTGTTTTTCACCAGTAATGAGCAGAGATTGTTTTTTTATTTAGACCATGGCAGGATAATCAAAATTTGGCCTGTGTGGAATGTGTGTCAGCCAAGTTTCTAGAGATTCATTCTCAAGAAAAGAATATAGCAGTTGACGAGTCCTCGATCTTGTACAATGAAGGACTGCTGTTCAGTCAACACATACCTAGTAAAAGAGCTCATTCGGTATCAAGATGTACATGTTGTGCGAGAGCCTTACTGGTTATTTATACAGCCTAAGAGTATACACAGAGAAGGGCTTTGCAATAAATTCTGTAAGTTATCTTTCTGAATTAAGATATAGTGATAAGATCTTATGGAAGCCCGGCCATTCTGTCCTTCATAAAGGTCATAACCTCTATGTAGGTAACTTCTGTAAAGGAGACCAGCTGTTTAGCGAACTGTACAAAGCTGGCACTATGGCTTGCGGTACCATTAGAAAGCACTGCATAATATTCCCTGAGACGTTTGTTTGTAAGCAACTCCAAAAAAGGCCAGACAGTGTACTGCTTTGCAACAAACTGCTCACTGTCAAGTTCTCAGACAGGCAGGGAATATATGTGCTCACTGCACTTCACAGTGAGAACACTTCTCTCGTGACACCTTGAGAACTGTAGCAGAAGTCCACAAGTCCACTTGCCTACTTGATTACAAGTTCATGGGTGGAGTGGATAAAAATGACAAAGTTCTTCAACGCAACAATGTGAGTCGTAAAACTTGTGCATGGTGTAAGAGGTTGGCTACTCACTTAGTTCTGTTGGCAACATACAATGTGCATGTTGCCTATTGGCGCACCACCACAGGAAGACTTATATTGTTTTTTGTCTTCCAGCTTTCTGTCCTTACTGTAGAAGTAGTGGCCCCTACTTCGTCACAACGTTGCAAGGCTGCAGAATCAGCACTTTGCCAACCAAATTCCTATAACAGAGCCAAAGAATTGCCAATTTCGCCGATGCAGAGCTTGTGCTCCGCAAGGAAAGAGGCAGGTGAGTAGATATTACAGACCACAGTGCCCATCTCAGCCTAGCCTGTGATTGCTAACTTTCTTTACTTTGTACCACAACAAAGTGAATTTCTAGGAAATTTAATGAAGTGGAGCGCACAGATTATTAGGCCACTGTGTCCCATAAATGACTGTTCATGGATATGTAAACATCTGTGGGACATAACTTGAGTAACTATGTACCTTGGAAATTCATCCATCTAATTTTGAATTACTTTTTTCTAAATTAGATTTGAAGCACCTAGTATTCACTTGCTCCAGTAAAGAGGCACACATTGGTCATGCTTTTGGCAGCTTGCCACCTTCATTCCCAATAAAAAATGTGGCAGATTGTCTGTTTACTGTATTACAAGTACATTTCAGTGAGTGCACATAATGGTCAACAGGACATGTGCCACATTTTGATTAAGTACCATGCCCATCTAACCCTAAGGCCCTTAGTTATTCTAGAAGTATTCTTTAAGGAATTGAGAAGAGTCTTACCCAGAATGTTTGGCCATGTTTTTAAAGGTACTTTTGCTCACACACTCAGAGGAATGGGCCACTAACGCACCCCCAGCCACCCTCAACTTAGTTCCACACACTGGAAGTAATTGGATTTAGTGCATTGAGTTTGTTGAAGGCACACAAAAGAACTTAGTTCTGAGTATAATCAAGCTTCCACTGTAAGGCTTTAGTAAAGGTACACCAGGTACCCTCACAGGACTGGGGGTGAGATGGGCAGCAACGGATAGTCAAACCATAACATAGGTTCCTTTTCATACGTATCTTTTGTAGGTAGAAACAGATGTTCATGGTCGAAGTGAAACTATAGTCAAGGCACTCACCTACTCAAAGCTTGCAATCTGTGTGTAGTGGTGGAATGTGTGGTTGTTGGCTGGCAAAATGTGTGGCTGCTGGCTGGCAAAATGTGTGGTTGTTGGATTGTGGAATATCTGCCTGTTGGCTGGCGGATTGTGTGGCTATTGCCTGGCAGAATATTTGTACTGATTTGCTAAAGGTGTGCTTCTATAATAGGTTTGTTGATGAGTGGTTGACAGGCAGTTGTGATTGGTGTTTGAGTACTATTGGAATATGGATGTGATGGCCCTTTAAATGGCAGCAGTTTGATGATGAGTGTTGGTGAATACTGGGGCCATAGCAGTAGGTATGAATGGCTTTGTGTGGCGCGTATGAATAAAATATGACAAGATTTTACGGCCCCCTTACACTAAGTGATGGGTTCAAGTTTCTGATACTGTTATTAGTATTGACACTGATCCAGTTTCTACAGATAGTGCCAAAATCAACCAGTATAAATTTATATTTGAGTTGTGGATAGACTCAGAAAGAACATTTGCATCCCCTCACATTTTTTAAAACTGATCACCCAGAGGTGTCTACAGTGGTCAAACATATTTCCCCAATGGTTAAAATCACACGTTACTCACGTATCTGTAAAGAACACTTTCAGAATCTCTGTCTATCCACAAACTTCCTACTATTCAGTGTTTCTATTAGTCCTTATAAAAATACCAACCCCCTCATGTGGCTTGGCCTAGTGCCTGTAAAAAAAAAAAAAAACTAAAATGCAAGGTGGAACAATTGACAAAAGGTGGTAGCTGCAGTATTTGCGCCTGAGCTCAGTGGCCTCCCTGGTAAATCTACCAAACGTACACATTTCTGAAAACTGGACACTCGAGAGAGTCCAGGATTATGTGCCTTGTGTGGATCCCACACAGATTTCCTATCCCCAATGCCCTGCAAACTTCAAACCTAGGCTAAAAACACATATTTTCCTTAAATTTATGTGATGGAAACTCCAGGAATCACCGGGAATCCACAAAATTCCTATCACACAGTGTTATCCCACTTTTCCCAATTTAAACGCTGCACCGCTGGTATGGCTGGGACAAGTGCACATGAGAAGAACGGATCAATCCAAAGTCAAAGGGCGTCTGCGCAAGTTTCTTTTGGGATAGGTGTGGTAACACTGGGTGTTACGAATTCTGTGGACTCCTGCAGATTTCCAAACTTTTCATCACAATTTAAGGTTTGCAGGGCATTGTGGGTAATAAGGATAAGTTACTTACCTGTAAATCCTAGTTCTCTTCCAGGGGTATCCTCATCAAAGTCATAAACATTGAATATTCCCGCCCTTGTGCGGGGACCCCGGAGCATATATATATAAAATACATACATATTATCATGTGTAAAACAGCAATGCAGGCTATAATCATAAATAGGCAAAAATGCTTTATTTCTATGCAAGTTTTTTTTTTTTTCTTTTTTTTTTTTTTCATATTATAAAATCACAATAGATCATAAATATCTACCTAAGCCCCAAAAACTGGACTTAGGGAGGTAAACAGCAGTAAATAGCAGAGAAAAATAGAAAAAAAACACATTGAAAAACAATGAAGCATTCTTAGCCAATAGGCTGCATGCAGGTTAACACAGGAGAACCATAAAAACTTTGGCACCGTGCCTTTAAGACCCTGAGCACCTCCAGTATCCCACCATGCCTCAGGGGTGAAGGGAAGGTGACAGTTGGTTCACAGTTAGGTCAGTACTTTTTTACGGTGACAATCTGTGTAACTGATCAGAAAGATAATCTGTCCTGCACTTCTAGGAGACTTGAGTCCGGGGAGGAGGGTGGGTTGTTTATGACTTTGATGAGGATACCCCTGGAAGAGAACTAGGATTTACAGGTAAGTAACTTATCCTTCTCTTCCAGGGGATCCTCATCAATAGTCATAAACATTGAATAGATTAGCAAGCCCATCCCTAGACTCTGCAGACTGTCTGAAAGAAGTGCAGGAAAGAATAAATATTCATGCAAATAGATTTCTAAGAGAGGCCTGCCCCACCTGGGCATCCGCTCTTGCATCCGAGTCCAAACAGTAATGCTTAGTAAAGGTATGCACAGACTTCCATGTAGCAGCCTTACAAATCTCGGAAATTGGTACATTGTTAAGGAGGGCAGCAGTAGCCGCTTTTCCCCTTGTGGAATGCGCTTTTGGCCTAGCCAGTAATTGTTTATTAGCCAGCTGGTAAGTGTTAACAATACAAGACACAATCCATCTTGATATCGTTCGTTTAGATGCTGCCTCTCCTGTTCTTAAATGACCATAATTCAGAAACAAATGGTTAGAATGTCTAATCGGTTTTGTTTTGTCTAAATAGAATTTCAGCACTCTTTTCAAGTCTAAAGAATGCAATGCTTTCTCAGCCGGAGTCTCCGGATTGGGAAAGAAAGTCGGTAAAGATATAGTCTGATTGATATGGAATTCTGACACCACCTTCGGAAGGAAAGATGGGTGAGTTCGCAGAACCACTCTATTATCGTGAAAAACCGTGTACGGTTCTCTGCAAGACAGAGCCTGAATTTCGCTGACCCTCCTCGCTGAAGTAATGGCCACCAAAAGAGCCGTCTTCCACGTAAGGTGCTGTAAAGAGGCCTTGTGGATAGGTTCAAAGGGAGGGCCCATAAGTTTTGACAGGACTACATTCAGTTCCCATGGAGGAGAAGGTCTCCGAATGGGAGGAAAAACCTTTTTCAAGCCTTCTAAGAAATCCTTGACTACAGGTATCGTAAAGAAGGATTCCTGAGAAGGCGACTTACGATAAGCTGTAATTGCCGACATATGTACCTTAATAGATGATACCTGCAGACCAGACTTCGCCAGATGAAGCAAATAGGACAGTATGACATCCTCCTGAGCTCGTATGGGGTTTATACCTTGTTGAGAGCACCAGATGTAAAATCTCTTCCACTTAAAAGCGTAAGAACGCCGCGTGGAAGGTCGTTTTGACTCTTTCAAGATGTTCATGCACTCCTGTGAGAGCCCTAGGTGCCCATACTGCAGGAATTCAGGAGCCATGCTGTCAAGCTCAGAGAGGGAAGGTTGGGATGTAGGATTCTGCCTTCCATTCTGCTCAGGAGATCCGGTCTGCACGGCAACCTCCTGTGAGGTTTTTCCGATAAGTTGAGTAGATCCGTGTACCAGAATTGGCGGGGCCATTGTGGCACTATCAGAATCATTCTGGTTCTGGAGTTGTAAAGTTTGTTGATTACTGCCGGTATGAGGGGAATCGGTGGAAAGGCGTAGAGAAATATCCCTGACCAGTTGATCAACAGGGCATTCCCTTGAGATCCCGGACGGCAGAACCTGGATGCAAAGTCTGGGCATTTTTTGTTTACTTCGTCTGCAAAGAGATCCAACTGGGGTCGACCCCATTGACCGAAGATGTCCTCGGCGACTTCGTCGTGTAGGACCCAGTCGTGCGCGTCTTCTAGATGTCTGCTCAGGAAATCTGCCTCTACGTTTTGCTGACCTGGCAGGTGTACCGCTGTGATAGACATTCCCCTGGCCAGGAGCCAATGCCATATCGTTTGGGACTCTCGAGATAGAGGTAGT
Organism: Pleurodeles waltl; assembly: GCF_031143425.1. Lineage (NCBI taxonomy): Eukaryota > Metazoa > Chordata > Amphibia > Caudata > Salamandridae > Pleurodeles > Pleurodeles waltl. The sequence goes on from NC_090439.1 coordinate 237,560,625, forward strand.
GATCTTGTTCCCCCCTGTTTGTTCAGATAATACATTGTGGTTGTATTGTCTGTCTGAATTAGGAGAGATTTCCCCTGAACCAATGGAGAGAAAGATTTAAGAGCCAGATGGACCGCTCTGAGCTCCAGTAGATTTATGTGATAGTTCTTTTCCTTGTCGGACCACAGACCCTGAGCTTGGAAGGAACCCAGATGAGCACCCCAACCCTGAAGAGACGCATCCGTTACCAGAGTGTCGGCTGGAATTGTCTGGTGAAACGGAGAACCTATCGACAGGTGAGGTCTGTGCATCCACCATTGTAGTGATTGAAAAGCCGCTGCTGGTAGTCGTACTCTGTCGTCCCAGCGACCAGTCTTTTGGCTCCAGTTGTTCTCTAATGCCTCCTGAAGGGGCCTCATGTGTAGCCTGGCGTTCGGGACAATGAAGATGCATGAAGCCATGGAGCCCAGAAGCGATGTCACCTGACGAGCAGTAGGTGCATCGGCTTTTAATAGTTGTTGACACTTCCTGTGGATCGATAAAAGTCGTTCCTCCGAAGGATACACTCTTTGGAGCTCTGTGTTTAGTATAGCTCCCAGGTAGTGGAGGTTTTGTGTTGGAATCAAGGTTGACTTGTTGTGGTTGATTTGAAGACCTAGAGACTCGAAAGTTCTTAGTACAATGTCTCGATGTTTTCTCGCCTGATCCGGACAGGAAGCCTTCAATAACCAGTCGTCCAGGTAGGGGTAGACGAATATTTTTTGTCTTCGAAGATGTGCCGCTACCACTGCTACACATTTTGAAAAGACTCGGGGTGCAGACTTCAGGCCGAATGGTAGGACTCTGAATTGGTAGTGCTGTGACGCTATTTGGAAACGTAAGAATTTCCGATGTTTGGATGCTATTGGGATGTGAAAATATGCATCCTGTAGGTCGATGGAGCACATCCAGTCTCCCTGATGCAGTTGCGGAACAATCTGGTGAAGGGCTAGCATCCTGAACTTCTGTTTTCTTATGTACTTGTTCAGGAGCCGTAAGTCCAGAATTGGCCTGAAGATGCCCTGTTGACCCTTTTTCGCCACCAGAAAGTAACGGGAGTACACCCCTTTTCCTCTTTGTGCCGGTGGAACCTTTTCTACAGCTTTCTTTTGTAGGAGTGCAAGAACTTCCTTGCGTAGCAGGCTGAGATGAGAAGGAAAACATCTTGCTGGTGGCAAGTGTGGAGGAGGTTTTTTGAAAAGAAGAGAATAGCCATGTTCGACAATATTGAGCACCCATTTGTCTTTTGTGATGGAGTGCCACTCGTGAAGATGATGCGTAATACTTCCCCCCACCGGAGTGGTGCACAGTGCTGAGGGAAGCAATGCTTCATTGCTTTGTTGGTGTCTTTGCTGTAGACTGTTGAGGTCTACTTGCCCCTCGGTCTCTTGTGGGTCTACGCGCCTGAAACAGGGGACGCCCCTGTCGTTGCTGTGGCCTCTGAGACCAGTGAGGGGTTTGAACCCTCTGCTGGAATGGGCGTCTGTCGTACGGCCTGTACCTCCGCCTGAAGTCTTTCTTACGTTCCAGGCCCACTGCCCTCATAGTGTCCACCTCTGTTTTCATTCGGGCCATCTCTTCATCCGCGTGGGTACCGAACAACGAATTCCCGCTGAATGGGAGGTTTAAAATACGTTGTTGTGCTTCTTGTTTCAGACCAGTGAGCCGTAGCCAGGAAGACCTCCTAGCGCAGATTCCGTGCGCATACCCATGCGCAGCCAAATCCGCCCCATCCGCCGCCGCGCTGATGACCTGGTTAGATACTAGGCCCCCTTCCTGCAAGATTTCCTGGAAGTCCTGTCTATCTTCCCTGAGCAACTTCTCTGTAAACCTGTGGAGTGAGTCCCACAGAGAGCGGTCATATCTGCCCAGAAGTGCTGAGGCGCTGGAGACCTTCATAGCAGATGCCGCCGTACCGCACATCTTTCTCCCCAGGGAGTCTAGGTGTCTGCTCTCCTTATCCGGGGGGACTGTGGAAGATGATGCCACAGAGTGTGTTTTTCTGGCTGCGGCTAAGATAACAGAGTCCGGTGGCGGATCCTTCCGCAGGAATAAAGGATCTTGCTCCGGAGCTTTGTACTTCTTTTGAATCCTAGCCGGGGCAGACTTGAGAGTGGCTGGAGTCAAAAAGGTGTCCATAGTAGGTTGCAGCAAACCCGGTACTAGTGGCAGCAGTTTTCTCGAGACTGATCTGTGTTGTAGAGTCTCAAAGATAACTGAGGATGAGGTGGCCGGCTCCGGTACATCAATATTTAGTTTCTGCGCTCCCCTTAAAAGAACCTCATTAAAAGTGGTGATATCATCCACCGGTGAGATCCTAGCAGGTGGAGAATCTGTCAGTGTGGGGGAGTAGCGCCCAACAGACGATCCTGAAGAAGACCAAGAGGGTGATCTTCTGTGTGGTGTTCGCGACCTGGTTCTCCTTCGGGAACGAGACCTGCTACGAGAAGCTGTAGCAGAGTGTGCAGGTCTTGTGGTCGGCTGACGAGGAGCAGAACGAGCCCGTCCTGCTCTAGCTGTAGGCGATGGCGTTCTAGGTAATGAGGCAGTAGGAGAATACATCCTAGAGTATTGGGAATCCGGGGATGCTGCCGGTCTATTCAGGCTCTCTAACCATCTAGGTGATAGAGTGATGGGAGAAACATGCCCCGATGAGCCCGCTCTGGAATGGGATGATGCACTCCGTATAGAGACCACCGGTGAGGGAGCTTTATCTGCTGGCTCTACTGCCTGTGACACAGCTGAAGGTTGTGTCGACGTCGATTGCATCCTCGACGTCGAAAGATGCGATGGCTCGGCTGTTCTCGACGTCGAAGGTCTTGATGTCGAAAGCCTTGACGTTGAATGTCTCGACGCCGAGCGTTGATCGCGGGATCTGGACCTACTCGCCGTCGTGTGTCTCGACGTTGAGTGGCGAGTGGTCGACGGCGGATGTTCATGCCGTCGTGGCAATTTTGACGTCTTGTCCTTCGACGCCAAGGGGCGAGACGTTCTCGACGGCGAACGGGAGCGCCAGAGATGGCTCGACGCCGAACGGCGGCCTGCCGTCGACGGAGATGTACCCCTGTGCTGTCCATGCTTCGACGCTTTGTCCCTCGACGTCGGTCTGGTCACCGTCGACGGCGATCTATGCCGGTGAGACGGTGGCAACGATGACGTCGATGGAGAACAAACAGGCACAATCCTACCTGTCGACGTCGATCTGGCCATTCCTTCTGTTGGAGGCCTGGGAAGTGAAGAGGATGTTGACTTTTTCCTCTCCTGAAGCCCATGCAGCCTGATTTTCTCTCTGTCTTTGAGAGTCCTCCTTGACATCTTCTTACAATACTTGCAGGTGTCAGGACAGTGACTCTGTGGCAGGCAGACAATACACAGAGAGTGTGGGTCTGACTGGGCTTTCTTCTTCCCACAAGAAGGACATTTTACAAAAAGAGATGGCATTTTCTGTCAGAAAAGACTGCCAAACTCAGACAAAAGATGTTATCTGTCGAGTAAACAGGAAAAACACTATTTTTAGGGATTTTTCTGAAGAAAAACTCAGAAAAACTGAGAGCTCAATGCTCCAGGATCCTCTCAGAAGAAGCCGGAAAAAAGAACTGACCTAACTGTGAACCAACTGTCACCTTCCCTTCACCCCTGAGGCATGGTGGGATACTGGAGGTGCTCAGGGTCTTAAAAGCACGGTGCCAAAGTTTTTATGGTTCTCCTGTGTTAACCTGCATGCAGCCTATTGGCTAAGAATGCTTCATTGTTTTTCAATGTGGTTTTTTTCTATTTTTCTCTGCTATTTACTGCTGTTTACTTACCTAAGTCCAGTTTTTGGGGCATAGGTAGATATTTATGATCTATTGTGATTTTATAATATGAAAGAAAAAAAAAAGAAAAAAAAAAAACTTGCATAGAAATAAAGCATTTTAGCCTATTTATGATTATAGCCTGCATTGCTGTTTTACACATGATAATATGTATGTATTTTATATATATATGCTCCGGGGTCCCCGCACAAGGGCGGGAATATTCAATGTTTATGACTATTGATGAGGATCCCCTGGAAGAGAAAATGTTGCATGAGCAACAAGAGGCACACCTCCCTGGAACCTCCAGGGGGTCCAGTTATAAAAATGTCTTTGGTTGGTAGATTTCCATGAGTGGTGGCCGAGCACAGCCCCAATTATTACATCTGCCCCATGGATGATCTTGCGACATACTGTTTAAGGGCCTTTTGCGTTGCGGTCTCTTGACCCACCCACACAAGTGAGGTACCATTTTTATCAGGAGACTTGGAGGGAACACTGGGTAGTAGGAAATCTGAGGATCCCTGCAGATTCCAGAACTCTGAGGTTTGCAAGGGGTTCTGGGTGAGATCTATGCAAGTCATATCACCCTGGACTCTCCCTAGTGTCTAGTTTTCAGGATTGTGCAGGTTTGGTAGGTTTCCCTAGGTGCTGGCTGAGCTAGGGCCCTAAATCCACAGCTAAAAGGTTCGGATTTTTGTGGAAAAAGTTGAAGTTTTTTCCATGTAACATTCTGGGCCCTTTCCTGTCGCGGAAGCTAGGACCACCCAGACAAATGAGGCACTGTATTTATCAGGAGACTTGGAGGAACTCTGAGCTGTAGGAAGTACGAAGCTCCGCCCATATTCTAGAACTTTCCCTCACAGAAAGGTAAGACAAATGGGTGTTTCTGGCACATTTTAAGTTTACAATGGCATCAGAGTATAATCAGCTTGTTAGAAACACAGATGTAAACCCTCCTGGACATCCCCAGGTGTCCAGTTTTCAGAAATGTTTGGGTTTGGTAGGTTTTTCTGGATGGCAGCTGTGCTAGAGCCCAAATCCACAGACACCACATTGTAAAGAAACCATGGATTCCACTGGGTAATACATGATACCTTCTGGATGTGTTTTCAGGTGTATCATGCAACCGGTCTTATGTCCACAAGTGGGCACCATTTTATCAGAAGATGTGTGGCACTTCAGAATGGTAGAACATTTGCTATCACCAATAGGAGTTCTTTGCATTTGTTCCTTCCAAATATAAGCTAGTGTGCAAGAAAGAAGACAGTTCGCAAAATACCCACTGAATCACATGCTAAGGCTGCCAGCCACAAATTCAGAGACATACAAATAACCACTGCTCCTCAAGTCAGCATCTGGTATACACAGGTGTCCTTCATACCCATTTTTCACTCTATATTTTACCATATAAATTGCTCTATACTCTGCTCATAATGAAAAACAATTGTAAGGTGCAGCTCTGTTGTTGGCTCTGAGTACCTAGGGTTGTTGGCAAACCTACAAACCAAATATATCTCTGCAACCAGGAGGGTCTAGCGGATGTACCAATATATTGCATTTGTGAATCGGCCATTGTGACATGACATCATAGATAAAAATGTTATCACAAATGGTTGTTTTTTTACTACTCATTGTTCTTATTCAATTAATTGAACACTCTGGCCCTCATTCTGACCCTGGCGGTCGGTGATAAAGCGGCGGCCAACCCGCCAACAGGCCGGCGGTCCAAAATATGCAATTCTGACCCTGGCGGGAACCGCCAACACAGCCCGCCGCATTAACACTCCGCCCGCCACGGCGGAACAAACAAACAGCGCGGCGGTCCCCGCCAACAGCCAGGCGGCAGACAATGTACCGCCCACCCTATCACGACCCACCAATCCGCCACCTTTTCCGGGGCGGAGATTTTGAGTACATGGATCACCGGTACAGTTAGCGGACATGACAGACACAGATGCCCCCTGCACTAAGTTGCGCACTTGGGGTCCGCTACGCATTCCGTGGAACATGCCCTACACGCCTAGAGTTGACAACTGCACCCATGGATGACACGGCCCAGGGATGGCTGTACTGACACACTACTGAGGGTGGTGGCTGGGGACACAGGGGCTTACAGGGGTGCCCAGCCTACAGATATCGCCCTGGCCTAGGGGGACCCACAGCCCTCCTTCCCCACCCAGACACCTCCACTGCGCGACAACAGAGTAGATAATGCTTGTACTCACCCCCTTGTGTCTGCTGTGCTGCCCTCACGCGCCCATCCAAATCAGGGTAGGCCACCGCCAGGATCCGGAACATCAGGGAGGTCAGTTGACGGCAGGCACCCCGCCTACGTTGGGAGGCCATCCCCAGCAGAGACTCGGCGGTCTTCTTGGTCCCGCGGCGGATGTCCTCCCACCTCTTGCGGCAGTGGGTGCCCCGTCGATGGTGGACCCCCAGGGTCCGGACTTCCTTGGCGATGGCACGCCAAATCCCGATCTTCTCATGGGCGCGGACCTATGTGACACGTACAGGGAGGGAGAAATACCACGTTCAAGTTTGTCAGCATTTTCGTTGCCAGTGGCCCAACGCCCCCCATCCACGCCAGGCCCCCCGCCAGGCCCAACATGCCCCCCATCCCCGCTAGGCCCCCCGCCAGGCCCAACATGCCCCCCATCCCCGCCAGGCCCCCCGCCAGCCCCAACATGCCCGCCAGGCCCCCCACCAGCCCCAACATGCCCCCCATCCCCGCCAGGCCCCCCGCCAGGCCCCCCGCCAGCCCCAACATGCCCCCCATCCCCGCCAGGCCCCCCGCCAGGCCCCCAAGCCAGCCAGTGGCCCCAAATCCATATTGAATTAAACTCACTTGTTGGTCTGGAGGACCGTAGAGTAGCGCATACTGCGGGAGGACCCCATCCACAAGTTTCTCCAACTCTTCTCCAGTGAAGGCAGGGGCCCTTTCCCCAGGCGCAGCAGCCATTGTCCCTTCCAGACCGAGGTCACAGCAACACTTGCAGTATAGGTCCTCTCCTGTGAAAGTTCAAGTCGCGAGTGAATAAGTAGATAGAAAATGGCGGTCACGCCCGCGGCGGTGCGTACCGCGGCGGTGCGTCCCGCCACCGCCGGCGCCCTTCGCCATTGGCTCCTGAAACCCATAGGCTTCAATGTTAACCAATGCGGCTTCGCGCCGCGGTCTTCGACCGCCGACCGCCGCGGTGTGCCACGCCAGCGCATTGACCTCACATCCCATTGTCACACTTCACAGGTCAGGCAGCCGCCATTTCGAGGGTCCACATGGCTCAATTTCAACTGCGTCACACAGGCCTAGGCCTTGCATAGCCACTCAGACACGCCATTCACTGCATAGAGAATCGTTTACTGTGCAAGCTGTGAGTACGTACCTGTGGGTTGCTTGACTCTGTGCTCCATGTTATCCTTCCTAGGCACCGTCCGCTGGGTTTGGCGAGGAGACGGATGAATCCTCGCGTGTACCGACCGCTGGTGGACCTGTCGACAATGGAAGAACGCCACATTATCCTGACCTACCGGCTTGACCGTGCCACTATACATGAACTGTGTGCCCAGCTGGAGCCCGACCTGATGTCCCCCATCCGCCAACCCACAGGGATTCCCCCTCTGGTGCAGGTCCTGTCAGTACTCCATTTCTTGGCAAGTGGGTCATTTCAGACAACAGTGGGAATTGCTTCTGGGATGTCTCAGCCCATGTTTTCGAAGGTGTTATCCAGAGTGTTGTCTGCCCTGATGAAATACGTGAGGAGCTACATCATTTTCCCTGAGGTGGGCGAATTGGCTACAGTGAAGGGTGATTTCTACGCCCTTGGACATATTCCCAACGTCATTGGTGCCATTGATGGGACCCATGTGGCTTTGGTTCCCCCAAGAGACAGGGAGCAGGTGTACAGGAACAGAAAAAGTTACCATTCCATGAACATCCAGGTGGTGTGTTTGGCTGACCAGTACATCTCGCATGTAAATGCCAAATTCCCAGGGTCAGTGCATGACGCCTACATCCTGAGGAATAGCAGCATCCCTTACGTGATGGAACAGCTAGAGAGACACCGTGTATGGCTATTGGGGGACTCTGGGTACCCCAACCTGTCGTGGCTACTGACCCCAGTAAGGAATCCCCGGACCAGGGCAGAGGAACGGTACAATGAGGCCCATGGGCGTACTAGGAGGGTGATCGAACGCACCTTTGGCCTCCTAAAGGCCAGGTTTCGGTGCCTGCATATGACAGGGGGATCCCTAATGTACTCACCGAAGAAGGTGTGTCACATCATCGTGGCCTGCTGCATGCTTCACAACCTGGCTTTGCGCCGCCAGGTGCCTTCCCTGCAGGAGGATGGTCGAGACGGTGGTGTTGTGGCAGCTGTGGAACCTGTGGAGAGTGACGAGGAGGAAGACGACGGTGCTGAAACAGACAACAGGGACAGAATCATTGAACAGTACTTCCAATAGGACACAGGTAACAACTCAAACATAATTTAGTAAATGTGAACTACTCTCCTGCATCTCTGCTGCCTGTCTATTTGCCCCAGTGTATGATGACTGAGTTGTGGCTTTTCCCTCCCTATTTCAGATCTGGGGTCCCCACTACGAGTCCTGTGCTTCGTTTCCCCATGGACTACAGCTTTGTGGCAGCTGTTTGTTGACTTCACTATGTACAAGGACATATTTGCAATGTCATGTCAATTACAATATTTTGAAATCACAGCCAGACTCCAGATAGTTTTGTGCAAAATAGGTGTTTATTTCAGTGCTCAAAATGGGATGGGTGGTTTCAAGTGGGTGGGGGCTATGGTGAAGGAATGTCCATGGCAGAGTCCAGAGTAACAGTCACACAGGTGCATTGTCCAGAGGCCTGTGGAGAGATGGAGCATGGGCAGTTCAAGGATGGACAGGGTGACAATGTGGGACAGTGGGCTGACATCAGGTGGTATCCTTTGCTGGCGGGGGTCTTGACATCCTACTCTGTCTTCTTGCGAGATCTCAGGGCCCTCTTGCGGGGTGGTTCTTCTCCTGCAGGAGGTGGGGGTCTGGTGGGCTGCTGTTGTGCGGGGGCCTCCTGTCCACTAGCGCCGGCGGAGGTGGTTGGCTGTTCTTGGTCCAGGCTAGTGGCAGGGGCCCTTTGTTGTTGTTGAGTGTCCGTCCTGGTGTTGATGAGGTCCTGCAGCAGCATTACCATGGTAACCAGGGTGGAGGTCAGGGCTCTGATGTCCTCCCTGTACCCCCGATAGTGTTCCTCCTGCCGTACCTGGATCTCCTGGAACCGGGCCAGTACCGTCGCCATCGTCTCCTGGGAGCGGTTGTATGCTCCCATGATGGTGGTGAGGGCCTCGTGGAGAGTGGGTTCCCTGGGCCCGTCCCCCCCCTGTCGCACAGCTGCCCTCCGAGTTGCCCTGTTTCCCTGGGCCTCTGCCCCCTGGCCGGTGTGCCCACTACCACTGCCCCCAGGTCCCTGTTGTTGTTGGGGTGGTGGGTTCTCCTGGGTGCCCTGTAGTGGTAGACACACCGCAGATTGACGCGCCCTGGAGACAGAGGCATGGGGCCGCTGGGTGGGAGCTGTGCTGGTGTTCCCAGAGGGGTTTGGGTCTGTAGTGGCCTGTGCCTGTGTGAGGGGAACCGACTGTCCAGAGGTCCCCGATGGTCCGGGCTGGTCATCAGTGTCCAGGTCGACAGAGCTGCTGTCATCGCTGACGGCCTCTTGGGTGGGGGGTGTGGAGAATTCTGGGCCCTCCGTGGCGGTGTGTTGACGGTCGGGTCCTGCAGGGGTATAGAGGTATGGTTATAGTTTCAATGTGTGGCATATGGGTGTATCTGTGGGTTCCCGTGTCCCCAAGTGCTGGCATTCGTGTGTGGGGGCTTTGGTGAGGGTGGCTTGTGGGGGGGATGTGTATATGCATTGGGCATGCTTTGGTGATGGGTGTCCATGCTTAGTGGACGCATGCAGGCCTAGGTTTTGGGATGTGTGGGTTGTGATGGTGAGACATTGGCAGGGAATAGGTGTGCTGGGGGTGGGGGTGAGGATGGTGGTGGGGGTGAGGATGGTGGTGGGGGTGAGGGTGGGGGTGAGGATGGGGGTGGGGGTGAGGGTGGGGTTCGAGGATGGGGGTGAGGGTTGGGGTATGATTTGGCATGCAGGTGGGGGGGAAGCAGTATTGAAGCTTCAACTTACCAGAATCCATTCCTCCGCCGACTCCTGCGAGGCCGTCAGGATGCAGGATGTTCAAGACTTCCTCCTCCCATGTTGTAAATTGTGGGGGTTGAGGTGGGGGTCCTCCGCCAGTCTTCTGCACGGCGATGTTGTGCCTGGATACCATGGAACGCACCTTCCCCCGTAGGTCGTTCCATCGCTTCCTGATGTCTTCCCGATTTCTGGGGTGCTGTCCCACAGCGTTGACCCTGTCGACAATCCTCTGCCATAGCTCCGTCCTCCGGGCAATGCTGGTGTATTGGACCTGTGTGCCGAAGAGCTGGGGCTCTACCCGAACGATTTCCTCCACCATGACCCTGAGTTCTTCGTCTGAGAAGCGGGGGTGTCTTTGGGGTGCCATGGAGTGGTGTGTATGATGTGTGGGGTGGAGTATGTGTAGTTAAGTGTGTTGAGTGTGGTGGTGTGTGTTGTTTTGTGTGTGGATATTGTGTGGGTGATGGTGTAGTGTGCCTCTGTGTGATGGTATTCTGTGATCGCTGATGTGTCTCTCAGTGCTTCTTTCTGAATTTTTGGTCGTAGGGGTTTGTGGGTGATGTGGGTGTGTGTTTTATATTGTATTGTGTGTGTGGGAGTGGTGTGTGTATGTGTATCAGGTGTGTGGAATTCAAATCGGCCAATGTGGCTGAGTTTTGTTCGTTTGTGTGTATTCTGACCGCGGCGGTGTGTCCCGCCAATGGAAAACCGCGTTTGAAAGACTGCCGCGTGGATTCGTGGGTCGTAATGGCATGGGCGTATTTCTGTTGGCGTGATGGTGGAGGTTTGGTCACCTCCACTTTTCCGCCGACCGCTGGTCTGGCGGTCTGTTGTGGCTGTCGGATTTTCGGAGGTTTGGCTGCTGCGGGTCAGAATGACCGTGGCGGGTTACCGCGACCGCGGCGGAATTATGGAGGATTTCTGACCGGCGGTAGGCGCCTTTTACCGCCGAGGTCAGAATGACCACCTCTGTTTCTTTGGGAACACATTGAGGGATCGACACAAATAACCTCTTGCCGAGTTCAGAATTTTCTATACTTTTCAGAAATGTATAGCTTTCCAAGAACACCTTTAGGTTTCAGGCCTGTTTTTGCCACAAACTGACAGTACAAAAATTAGGAAAATGGGCTACATCTTACTAAAATGCCAAAACTGTGGTATAAAAATGTATTTTTGATACATCTTGCTACTGAAAGCTGGGAAGATGGTGACTTTAGCACAACAAACCTTTCAGTAAAGCCGTTATCAGGGAAAAAACACACACTTTCTTGCACAGCAGTTCTTTTGCACCTTTCCCAAAAAATTTAGATATACTTTGATTTTTTGGCTATTTTCTCAGTCCCCTCCAAGGGAATTCACAAACCCAGGGTACCTTTGAAATCCCCATTGTGTTGGGGAAAAAGGACACACATTTGGTGTGGCTAGCTGATGTGGAAACCTTATGTGGAAAACAGTTATGAAGAGCGGTGTATCCCAAATATAAAAAAAAGGGCTCAGTACTGGGAGTGAAAAGCCTCAGCGGCTAAAGGGTTAAACAAACTTATCAACATTCATTGGTCCCCACATCTGGCCTTTGTGAATTTCTGTTCACTCTACACCAGTATTCCTAAAACTGACAGCATGAAATATAATTAACAGTGCCTTCTGCACTTGAGATGAAACACTCTAATAACATACCATAATGTTGCTAGGTATCATACCCCAGAGCCACAGGAGTAACATTTGTGACTTCTTTGTGCAAAGACTCAGTTCAATGATCCCTCCCACCCCCTGAGCATTGTGCGCCTGACTACTAACCCCCTGGTGCAAGGACTCCGTTTAATGCACCAATACAGCAATACTGGTCATGATCAGATGAATTCAGGAACACAGTGGAACTCCAAATCCTCTTTCGTAAATGAAAAACATACTAAAAGATAACAGTACAAAGCAGGGGGTAAACGTTCAAAGGTTAATATCTAAAACCTAAGTATAGTGCATAGAATATGGCTGGTAAACACACAGAACGATGAAACAAATCCTACAATGGTACAAGACAGCCAGCAAACACAATATGAACATTCCTAACATGGTTAGGAAGTCCTTAGCATTTCAACACCCTGTTGCTAAGCGCTCTGCTAAATATCAGCAGAAGCAGAAAACAGCAACAGTGTGAACTCTGGATTGATAGTTCTGTTGTGAATCCCTTAGATCAGGCAAAGGCAGAGGGCACGCCAGCTATGCTCTCATTATAGTCTTAGGGTTATGTAGGAACACATAGAAATCATTTATCATCGTGGTTTATTCATCCTCTTTACCATGTTTCATCTGCCTAATTATCGCAGCTCATTCTCCTTATGCAAGATTATGACTGATCAATAAATGTATTTATCTCTCGTAATTTGCCTGGGCATGCATTAGTAATTCAATAAAAGGATGACATCTGTTTCCACGACTTCCTTGGGAGTCAGAGTGTCATGTTCAGGTTGTTATAAACACCATTCACCCTGGCAGGGTTGGGCGTGTAGGTGAGGCACTGTGAGCTAGCCAGGAGCAGAGCAGGTGTCTTCTGATGGTGTGGATGGACTTAGGGCCTGATTTATATATCAGAGAAGGCGTTACGCTGTTGCAATGGTGACAGATATCCAGTCTGCTGAAATCTAAATGCCATTGTTTTCTATGGCATTTAGATTTCTGCAGACAGGATATCTGTCACTGTTGCGATGCAGTAACCACTCCACTGAGATCTAAATCAGGTTCTTAATCTCCCACATTCTGAAGTTCTGTAGTCCTAGTATGCAGTCCTATTATTTTAGTAGGAACTGTATAACAATGGTATCATATAATCTCAATACTATTCATAGACTTTTGCCATTGATGTTGAATCACTTGGTAAAACATAGGTATATTTATTGTGTTGCCTCAATACTTTTAGTTTGGCAAAGGGTGATGAAGGAGATGGGCATATTAACTGCAACAGATCTTGCAGATCCAGAGACTCCAAAAAGAAGAACATCTCTTGTGAATGAACTTTTGTCAGCATTGGTGATTGAAGCACTGCAGGTGTTGTTGGCTCGACTTCTGGAAGAGAAGTTTGTCCTTCATATTGCACTTGCAGGGGCGTGGTCATGGAGGAGACCAGACAAGACATGCCTCCCTTGAGCTTCGGAAGTACCAGAACAGTATGCCAAATCCAATCTCTGGTGACCCCCTAGAACAACTTCAGAGCAGCAGGAAATCCCTTTGGCACCAGAATCCTCAAACAACAAGCTGTCCTCAAAGAACAAGTTACTTACCTTCGGTAACGCTTTTTCTGGTGGATACAATAGCTACCTGTGGATTCCTCACCTTATGACATCACCCTTGAGCCAGCATCCGATGGAAAATCTTGTGCCCAGCGTCACAGTTGCATGGCTCCACGCGACTCCGTCTGACGTCACCCTGCCAATAAGAGGTCCTCGTCGGCGTGCTGATGTCAGTTTCACCCATTTTTTTCCATGCCTTTGGGGCGAACAGATGAAAACCGAGTCTACAATAACTCCAATAAATACATATATACATAAAGCCTTCATGATGCAACATAATCAAAACCATAATTTATATATATACAGGAAAAATATCAATATATACATACATCTATACAACCACATATCCAAGTGCAATCGGACAGGCAACAGGGAGGCGGGTGGGACTGTGAGGAATCCACAGGTAGCTATTGTATCCACCAGACAATGCTTTACCAAAGGTATGTATCTTGTTCTTCTGATGGATACAAACTACCTGTGGATTCCTCACCTTATGAATAGAGTCCCAAAGCAGTACCGCACTCGGAGGTGGGTGCCTGTCTGATTACACCAAGAAATCCTATAAGACAGATCGTGCAAAATGGGCGTCCCTCCGAACCTCAGAGTCCAAGCAATAATGCTTTGCAAAGGTATGGAGTGACGCTCAAGTTGCCGCCTTGCAAATATCAACCACTGGAACTCCCCTTGCCAGGGCCGAAGAAGCAGACTTAGCCCTGGTGGAGTGGGCTCCGATACCTTCAGGGGGAACCATTTTCGCCAACGAGTAGCAGATCTTGATACAAAGGATAACCCACCTGGAGATGGTTCTTTTATGGACTGCTCTGCCCTTCCTCTGTCCAACGTACCCCACGAACAGCTGATCTTCCAGGCAAAAGTCCTTCGTCCTTTCAATGTAGAAACGAAGCACCCTTTTAGGGTCCAACCGGTAAAGCCTTTCTTCCTTCTTCGAGGGGTGAGGAGGAGGCTAGAAAGAAGGAAGGGTAATAGTCTGCCCTATATGAAAAGGAGTGACAACTTTTGGCAGGAAAGCCGCCCTGGTTTTCAACACCACTTTATCTGGGAAAAACATGGTAAAGGGGGGTTTTACAGAAAGAGCTTGGAGCTCACTAACCCGCCTAGCAGAGGTTATGGCAACAAGAAAAACTGTCTGAAGCACTAAAAACCGTAACGGGCAAGAGTGCATGGGCTCAAATGGAGACCCCATTAAAAAGGTTAAAACAAGATTTATGTCCCACTGAGGCACATGAAAAGGAGTGGGAGGAAACTTATTAAGTAAACCCTTAAGAAACCTAACTACAATAGGTGATTTAAATAATGAGGGCTGATCCGGGAGGCAAAGAAAGGCTGACAGAGCAGCTAAATAACCAAGGGTATGGGGGGAAACACATAAAGCAACTGGTTGCACCAAGAGATCTGAAACGCATCCCCCAAAGCTCCTTGCACTGGATACTGGAGGCTGCAGAATGACGGGCAGTGCGCGTTCTCCCGAGTGGCAAACAGATCTATCACTTGCGTACCCCACATCCGAAAAATGTGCAGGACCAGATCCAGATGGTTGCGCCACTCGTGATCGGCCGAAAGGAGCCGACTGTGAGAGTCTGCATGCACGTTGAGCACCCCGGCCAGATGATTTGCTATCAAGCAAATCCGATGGTCCTGAAGCCAGGACCAGAGACACAGAGCTTCTCTGCAGAGAAGTTATGACCCTACTCCTCCCTGCTTGTTTACATACCACATCGCAGTAGTGTTGTCCGTCAGGACCTGAACTGACTGACCGCGAACGGATGGGAGGAAGGCCTTGCGAGCCAAGCGTATCGCCCGCAATTCCAATAGATTGATATGAAAAGTCTGCTCCACTGGAGACCAACGACCTTTGATCTCCAGGTCCCCCAGATGAGCTCCCCACCATAGAGTTGAAGCATCCGTCATGACCGTGGCCACTGGCGGCGGCAGTGAATATGGCCTTCCTTGCGAAAGGTTGCCATCAACAGCCCACCACTGAAGATCCACTGCAGCATCTCTGGAGATCGTTATTGAATCCTGGAGATCCCCTTTGTGTTGAAACCACTGCCTGTGGAGGCACCATTGGAGAGCCCTCATGTGCCAACGTGCATGAGTGACCAACAGAATGCAAGAAGCGAACAGACAGAGCAGGCGTAAGACCTTTAGGACTGGAACAACTGCTCCATTTTGAAACATTGGAATCAACAACTGAATATTCTGGAGCCGCTGAGGCGGAGGATAGGCCAGATTCAATGTTGTGTCCAGCACTGCCCCTATGAACAGGAGGCGTTGAGAGGGCTCCAGGTGAGATTTGGGTACGTTGATCGAAAAACCCAGCCTGAACAACAACTGAGTTGTCATCCGCAAGTGACGCAACAGAAGCTCTGGAGACTTGGCTTTGATCATCCAATCATCCAGGTAAGGGAATACCGAAATCCCCTCCCTTCTGTGACTTGCTGCCACCACTGCCTTCACCTTTGTGAAGACTCGAGATGCTGAAGTAAGACCAAACGGGAGGACCGCAAACTGGTAGTGTTGCGACCCCACCACAAACCAGAGATTCTTCATGTGCGACTTCAGTATAGGGATATGAAAGTACCCATCTTGCAAGTCGACAGACACCATCCAATCGTCTTTGTTCAACGCCAGAAGTACCTCCGCTAGAGTCAGCATCTTAAATTTCTCCTGTTTGAGGAACCAATTAAAAATCCTCAGGTCTAAGATTGGTCTCAAACAACCGTCCTTCTTGGGGATCAGAAAATATCTTGAATAACAACCCTGACCCCTTTCCTGCTCTGGAACCAACTCCACCGCACCTTTTAATAACAGGGTCTGAACTTCCTGTTGCAACAACAGGAGAAGGTCTTCTGAACAAAATGAGGGACGGGGAGGGAAGGGAGGCGGAAACTCCTGAAAAGGGAGAGCATATCCTTTTCTCACAATGTTTAGCACCAATGAGTCTGATGTAACTAACTCCCACTTGTGGAGAAAAAGACGCAATCTTCCCCTTACAGGAGAAGTATGGTCGACAAATGGGAGAAAACTGGGCTGCTTCCCTTGCTGTTGTCCTCCAGAGGAGGAGGATGACATAGGGTGCTGCTGGGTGGCCCCTCTCGGTCTAACCCTCCCCCGCCCTCTAAAGGACCGATATGGGAGGCTGGTAGGCTGCTGGACTGAGGACTGGGGTCTCCGTCGATAAACTGCCCCACGTCCAAACCCCCTGAACCTACAAAAGGACCTAAAAGGGGTAGCAGAGGAGGCTTGCAATCCTAAAGACTTCGCCGTGGCTCGGCTGTCTTTAAAGCGCTCTAGGGCAGAGTCTGCCTTATCTCCAAACAGTTTCTCCCCATCAAACGGCAAATCCAACAAGGTGGTCTGTACATCTGACCTTAACCAAGCGTGTCTCCTGGTAGCAATAGATGTACCCATTACCCTGGCCACTGAGTCCGTAGAGTCCAGGCCAGGCTGAATTATCTGCTTCGCCGCAGCCTTCGCATCAGACAGGAGTTCCCCAAAAGGCTTCTGTATATCCTGCGGCAGATCCGGAACCATGGCTTTCGCAAAGTCCATGAGGGCGTTGACATACCTACCTAGCACACAGGTAGCGTTTGCAGCCTTGAGAGCCATGCTGCAAGAAGAAAAAGTCTTCTTTGCAGATTGCTCCATCTGCTTGGATTCCCTGTCAGATGGAATCACAGGGAAAGAGACAGGAGCAGACCTTGTAGAGCAAGATGCCTGGACCACCAAACTTTCCGGTATAGGATGTTGCGATAAAAACCCCGGATCGCCAGGCGCTACTCTATATCTTCTTGCCACAGCTCTATTCACCACAGGAGACGAAACAGGCTTCCTCCACAGTTCTAAAACGGGTTCCGTAAGAGCCTCATTGAAAGAAAGAAAAGGGTCTGCAGAAGCCGAAGAAGGATGCAGGACTTCTGTTAATATGTTTGTTTTAACTTCTGCAGCAGGCAATGGAAATTCTAAAAAGTCTGCTGCCTTCCTGATTACCGTGTGAAACGAAGCTGCTTCCACTGTAAATTCCCCCGGGGAAGACAAGTCCCATTCCGGGGAAGTATCCAGCCCACTGGCTGACTCCAAGCCCTAATACTCTCTCAAGGGCTCGTCAATGTCTCCTTCCCCCAACTGCCTTTAACATTCCTCCTCTTCCAAGAGGCGCAAGGCCTTCCTGCGTGACCTCAAACGAGCCTCCAACCTCGGCGTCAACATGGAATATGCCAACGTCGAAGACACCGGCTTCAACACCTGACGAGGCATCGGAGAGGAGGGTTGACTCCGTTGGAATCCATCACCCAGGTCCGGAGCCGGCAAGGATCCTAATGGCGCGAAGATGCATGTGACTCCACCATCGGCGCCGGCTGACGAGGTGATGTTATCAGCGCCATAGATGTAGTTGGCGACATCATGGGATTCACAGGGCCTCGAGGCGATGTCATTGGTGCCAGTCCGGTACCCTCAGCCAGACAGAACTGCATAAACGGCGCCGCCTTGCATGGAGTTGGGGATCCCAAAGAAAATGCCAAAGGACCCATGGGACCAGCCGGTGCACCAGCAGGGGCCAGGGTGTTGAACATAGCAAACATGGCATTCAAAAATGCTGCCGGATCCGCTCCCAGAGCCGGGAAGGCAGGATACAACTGGTCTTGTTGCACCTGTACCAGCTGACCATCCTGAGCAGCAAGTGAAAACTGAGGACTGTCCTGAGGTGCCACAACCTCAAAGACGGACGACGCCTGAGAAGCCTCAGAACTCTGGGGTTGCTAAGTCCCGTCGGACTCACCTCCCACGTCACATGGCGCCGGAGAGATGGAGACCTTGATCTTGATCAGCTCCGAGCCGAATGGCACCAAGAGTCATGACGGCCCGTTTCTTATGCTTCTTCAAAGTAGCGTGGGAAGAGGATCTTTTATGGCTCCTATGACCCTTCTTTGCTTTTGCCAAAAAGAGTTTGGCCTCCCTTTCCTTTAAAGCCTTAGGATTCATGCTCTGGCAAGACGGACACTCCTCGACGTCATGCTCAGAGCTAAAGGCACCAAAGACAATCGTCATGCGGGTCAGTGACCGACATGCAACTGCCACACTTTCAGCAAGGCTTGAAACCGGACTTCCTCGGGGGAGATATTGTAACTACAAAGAGTAACAAGAGGAAACCTCCAACAGAAACAAGAGCTAGGAGAAAACCTTTAGCGTCGAAGGCACGGAAAAAAGGGAACTGACCACAGCACGCCGACAAGGACCTCTTATTGGCACGGTGACGTCAGACGGAGTCACGTGGAGCCGTGCAATTGTGATGTCCTCGTCGACGTGGCGCAAGGGTGCATTCATAAGGTGAGGAATCCACAGGTAGTTTGTATCCATCAGAATCCAGGTCCACTGACTATCCAACATGCCAATCCAGATGTCAGGCGCCATTCTAACACCCTGAGCCATAGCCGAAAGCAACAGCAAGGAGCTCTGCCTCAAATTAGGCCTGTGTTGCTGTGCGATGCAGGCCTATCACTCCTTGAGGGTTGGGGAGCAGAAGGCCACTTCAGCCAGTCCCACAGTGGTGACCATCATCCAGATGCCGATCCCAGCTCCCTCTGTGGTGTGAGACCTTGAGGGTGGTGCTGACAACGGGGGTTCAGCCAAGGCCCCCTGAGAATGGATGCTCTACGTTACTGTGGCTCTCATTCAAGGTGAGGAGAGTGGCAGCTGGGACTGGGTGGTGGCACATGCGGCGTGGGCCCAAGGACCACTGATAGCCAGCTAGTAAAAAGAGGCGAGGAGGCCCCTGAACCAGGCACTCAGGCGGTCAGAGGACACCTACTTACAAACCCACCTGAGGGCAAAGCAGATCCTGGGGCAAGGTGACCGGCAGTCTGGGACACACTGTGGAGACTTCATGGTGGCCCTTCGGCAGTATAAAAGAGAGTGGGCCTTTCAGCAAAGTCTGATTGAGACCTCCGGTGGCGTCTCCCTTGTGAGGACGTGGATGGCATCCATAGAAGTCTTTTTTGCAGACAGGTTAGGAACACTGGCCGGGGACTGGCACTCACCCCAAGAGAGAGCTGGAGAGTCCAACCTTCCAGCAATAATCCCATTCAGCAACCCAACAGAGCCGAATGAGAGAGTCCCCTCCCCCTACAAGGTCATGGCAATCTAAAAAACGAAGGGCACTAAACTTTCCACCATATGAGACCTTCTGCAGAAATCAGACTAACTTTAGCATGAGGGGAACAGTCCCACCCCACCCAAAACAAAGTCAATCACATATCTGAGTTCACATGCACCGGCATCAAAGAGTTCCGCAAAGACAGACATAACATCACTCAGACATGAATTTAGCAGAGCCCTATCGGACCTGGACCAATGCTTACATCACACAGTCACGCTTGAATAGCATGAAGTCCACTATGGCTGAGCATGCCCTGGAAAACATTGACCGCCCTTTCAGGCTGGACATGTTGGAGTGTCAACAGCATATGCTACAGGATAAGACTGACGACCTGGAAAATTGCTCTCACTGAAATAATATTTCAATCCATGGCATATCAGTAACTGTGTTGAAACCAGACCTTGAGGATCACCACATCAAAGCCCTGTTTGCTCACTTACTCCACCAAGTACCCTTAACATTCTGAGTTGACTCCATTTCACAAGATCAAGATGTGTCAGCCCAAATGCTAGTGAAACGGATATGAAAGTAAAGATCCTATTGGTGGCCACCAACAGGTATCCTTAACATTCTGCGTTGACTCCATTTCACAAGATCAAGATGTGTCAGCCCAAATGCTAGTGAAACAGAAGGACTCCTGCAAAATTACAAAGTGCCTTCAAACCAAAAAGATACCATATTGCTGGGGCTTCCTTTTTATACTTCTCTTTGCCTACAAGAACAAGCACCATGTGGTGAAGGACCTGCAGTAAGCAAGAGAAATTCTATTTCTCCCCTCCTCTCACCAGCAGTGGCCAAACTAGGAACAGGCCCCTGCAAATCTGACACTCAAGAGAGGCAGATGGTATTTTCAACCTTCAAGGTCAATACGAAAATCAATGCAGAAACTACGCCACCAGAAAAATAAGGAACAACATCCTCCCACCTCAGAAGACAACAGTCTGCCCTAACTGAGGACTTTCTGTACTTGTAGCAGCTAGCACATTGATTGGCTCTGGTCAATAACTATTTAATGCTGGTGCTAATGAATCATGCATCCTACAATTAAGGGTGGGTGGGGTGGGACCATAACAACATCCTTGGGGCCCGCACCACCTCGCAGGGTTAATCAAAGACCCTCAAAACTAATGTGTTAGAAGTTCCACCTGCAACCACTAGCTGTTATGGGAACTACCATTTTCCCCAGTCCCTTCTCCTGGTTCTTCTAGCCCTGTGGCAATAGGTTTCCCTGGCCCATACTACACATGAGTACAAACACATATCCACTTGCCACAGGGCGCAAAACAGATATAAGGCATCTCCACCGCAGCCAAAGCTCTGTCAGATCGCCATTGTTGGTAGTTTCTGAGACTTTATCTTTTCCAACTCAACAGGCTGTCAGGCACACTGTTCTATTTGAAGTCCCATCAAAAGTATTATACCACCCTTGAAAATCGTTTCATTAAATGTACAAGGCTTCAAATCACCAATGAAATGGCAAGCCTTCCTCCAATGGCTCAAACATAAAGAGTCTGATCTGGTGCAACCCCAGGAAACTCACCTCTTAAAGGAAGACATTAGATGCCTCCATTCTTATTGGTACCCCTCACCGTTCCACTGCACTCACACATGCAAGACCAGAGGAGTAGCTATTCTCATGTGCAGGGACCTTATCTTCCACACAGATAACATACATAGGGATAGTGAGAGCCGCCTATTGCGAATTTGAGGCACATTAGATTTGACTACCTTTACCATCATATTACTCCATGCCCCAAACAAGGAAAAGAAGGATTTTTACTTTGTCCTATTTCCTAGGATTTTGCATTTGCATTACGCAACATAATAATCAGAGGTGATTTTAACATACCAGTCAACCCTTTGCTAGATTGACCCTTTACCAGAGATGCAGATAAAACAACCCCCCTACCCACACTAGTCCAGAGAATTGCTGACCTCAACCTGATAGATGCCAGGCACCACCACAGCCCAGGCAAGAAGGACTATATGTTCTATTCCCACGTCTACAAAACCTACACCCGGATAGACTACTTTCTGACTTCCGGGCCTCTCTTGCCCATGATGGTGGATTAAACCAAAGATGTTAAATCTCCTTGAGACCACGCACCTGTCTGGCTCATAGTGTCCTTCCTGATACCACAGAAGCCATTTCTGAAACCCTGATTTATTAAGGAAATAGCATGGAGCGACCCAACCCTCAGGGACGTATTAATAGTACTATAGCATATTATTTTGCTGAAAATGATGGCGAAGAGGTCAATCACTCAGTTGTGTAGGATGCAGCCAAAGTGGTGTTCTGTGAAGAGTTGTTCTCCCACACGGCACGTTCAAATGCCTGGCCAAGCGACTAAAGCTGGCTTGGAAGAGCAGCTATCTCAGCTATCTCTTTCAAGCCAAGTTGAAACACAAACAAGGTGGTTCTGCAAGAACCATAAGAGACCTCTGCAGAATAAGGGGTGAGCTAGAACACCTCGAAATAGAAGACATAGCTAAGAAGCTTTTGTATATTAACCATATCTATTACAAAAAAGGTGATAAGGCGGACAGACTACTAGTCTACAAGCTTCAGAAGGATGCAACACGGAACCACATAAAGGCATTCGAAACTGACAATGGCCAGATTGTCACCCACACAGTGGAGAACACATCCATTTTTTATAACTATTACTCAAAGCTATTCCATAGTCAGGAGCTTGCTAATTCATCACAGAATGACTTACTTCAGAATTACTCTCTTCTGGACCTGGAAGCCAACCTGCACTCTTTAGAAGAAAATATCACCACAACAGAGCACCTCCCCACTAGCAGGTCCCTGGCCACAGATGACTTCACAGACACTGTTAATGAAGTGAATGCTCCCCTATTGCCTATTCCCAAAGCAAAAGTGTTTAATTATTTCCTGCCAAATGGAAGAGAAACAGACACTGTGATGGACTCCCACTTCATACTCCTTCTTAAACTGGATAAAGACCCCCTAAACTGTACATCGTACAGGCCGTCAGCCCTCCTCAACTGTGATGCAAAAATACTTACATCCATATTAGTCCAAAGCCTCCATCACATATGGCCTCACCGGGTCTCCCCTTACCAATCGGGTATCATCAAAAATCACCAAGCCAATGATAACACTCAATTGGTGGTTACTCTAATGGAAAATGCCGAAAGACAGAACCAAATGATTGTCCTCTTCTTCCTCGATGCGGAGAAAGCTTTCAGTAGAGTAGACTGAAACTATCTATCAAAATTTCTTACTAAGAGCCACATAGGCTCAAAAATGCTGACATTCATCCAAGCTAATTTCCAACAACCAACAGCTAAGTTCAAAGTCAACCGGGAATACACAGGTGGCATCCCCCTAACTAGGGGAACACAACAAGGGTGTCCCTCACTCATCACTGGTCTTTAAATTACCCAACACTACATGCAACCCCACCATTCATGGCCTGGAGGGAGCCAGGGAACACAAAGGGTCTTATTTGCAGACGTCGTCCTTTGCTTTGTGACTAAACCCGATCAAGCCCTACTAGCTCTCCAAGTGGATCTTGATCACTTCACACAGGATTCAGGTTTTAAAATCAACTACTCTAAATCACAGGGTATGGGATAGTGGCCATCCTTGAACTGATCCAGGTACGTCTTTATTGGAGTGGCTTTTCACGGGAAGGGACGGCCATTAGACTCCTAGGCATAGTCCTCTTAACCCACACAAAGTCACTATAATAACAACATTCTTCCTTTACTCACTCCATTTTTTATTTAAAGACCAACTGGAGATTTCCTGGTTGGGTAGGCTGAAAAGCCTGTAAACTAACCTTATTCCCCAAGTGCTCTAAACCTTGTAGATACTCCCACTACAATACCCAAGCAGCTGCTGCTACAAATCAAGAAAAAGATGTTGCACGTCATATGGGAGGGTAAATCACCATGAGTAGCAATCTAGACTCTATTGCAACCAGTGGTTGAAAGAGGACTAGGATTCCCTGAAGTAATGGTCTATACTTAGGTTGCACAGATTCGCCAGGCACTAGACTGGAACTATGAACCCGACCATAAACCATGGGTGCAGGTTGAACGTGCCTTCTCTTTCATTTTGCTCAAAGACCTGATAAGGCTACCGGCCTCGACCTGGACAAGCTCCCAGACTCTCCTCCCTACAAAGACAACACTACTCCAATACTGGTGATTGTTCTTTTGAAAAAAAGCATTTCCTTCATACGCTTTCCCTCTAAGTCTACTGACCAACAATCCAGACATCTCCCCGTCCCCCATAAAACATCCGGGATTCCGCATTTGATTTGGAAAGAAGAAAAGCCCCCCCACCACTGTCTACAGGAGTTCTTTACCGATGGTGAATTCTGAACCAGGGATGACTTAATTCAACAATTTTGTTGGGCAGAGGAGATAGCTTCAGATTACCGCAAGCACTAAACTGGATAGAAGTGAGACATCTCTGCAACAAATTGAGCAGAGAAGCATCACCCCTAGAATCCCTCTTCATGAACAATGTCCATGGAAGGGAATATCTTGGCTCTATAGATATATCATAGACCTATACCCGTAGAGAAAACACACCTATATCTCCAGATGAAAGCAGGACCTAGAGACAAAAATAAGTGACGAAACGTGGGAGTCAAAATGGAAGAGGTCTGGGATTTCCTCCAAATTGGTCTATCATAAATAGAACACCTATAATCTTCACAAGATGGTATCTCACACCTGCAAGATTACATAAAATGTTCAGCGCCCCAGACAAATGCTGCAAGGGCTACGGAGATTGTGACACACTACTCCACACTTGGTGGTCATGCCCACACATTCAAGCTGTCTGGCACAATATACTCCTACTTAAACGTGTCATTACGAAAATCACAGAAAGCCAAAGGACTCATTAATGATCTAACTAGGGTACCTTGGCGGCCAAGGACTTTATCCCCTGATCACTCTGCTAGGAACATTAATCAACCACTTTCTGCTGGCGGCTCAGATAAGCACAGCTCAATTGTGGAAGTCAAAGTGTCCTTCAACGCTCACTCTTTGGTGGGCGAAGGTGTGGTCAATATATGCCATGAGAAAACTGTTGGCTACTATTCATGATATAAAGCACAAGTTCAATAAGATTTGACGCCCTTTATGACTATTGTAAAAATGAACCACAGAGTGGGAGATGCCACAATGACTATGTCTCAAACTCTGTTGCTCTGACATGTGCGACATGTCCCATTCAGACAATAATGACAGCTCGGATGCCGCTGACCATTGACTATGTATACCAGAGATGGTGGTTTTAATGAAAGTTACATGTAATCCCTGTTTCCCCGATAACTGTATATCACTATCCATGATCTATCAATTTCCCCACGGATAATAAAAGCATGCAGTAATAACATCTGCTCATGTGTAACCCCTTCTCTCCCCCTATTTAATTGTTGTTATTCCCATAAATAAAGTTGTTACCCCCTTCGCTGCCAGGCCTTTTCCCCCTCAGATGGCAGGCCTTTTTTGGCTATTTGGGGCAGTTCACGCTTAGGCACTTACAAATGTTTGTCCACAAAAGCTACCCACGCCAAATTTGTGTCCTTTTTTTCCAAAATCATAGGGATTCCAGAGGTACCCAGAGTTTGTGGGTTCCCCTGAAGGAGACCAAGAAATTAGCCAAAATACAGCAAAAATTTAATTTTATTCAATAAAATGGGGAAAAAGCGCTGCAGAAGAAGGCTGATGTTTTTTCCCCTGAAAATGGCATCAACAAAGGGTTTGCGGTGCTAAAATCACCAGCTTCCCAGCTTTCAGGAACAGGCAGACTTGAATCAGAAAACCCCCTTTTTCAACACAATTTTGGCATTTTACTGGGACATACTCAATTTTTACTATTTTTTGTGCTTTCTGCCTCCTTCCACTTAGTGACAGAAATGGGTGTGAAACCACAGTAGTCAAAATTCTGAATTCAGCAAGGGGTCATTTGTGTAGATCCTACAAGGGTTTCCTACGGAAAATAACAGCTGAAATAAAACAATATAGTAATTTTCAAAAGCAATATACCATAACATCTGCTGGACTCTTCTGGTTGCGGGAATATATAGGGCTTGTAGGTTAATCAAGAACCCTAGGTACCCAGAGCCAATAAATGAGCTGCACCTTGAAGTGGGTTTTCATTCTATACCGGGTATACAGCAATTAATTTGGTGAAATATAAAGACTGAAAAATAGGCATCAAGGAAACCTTTGTATTTCCAAAATGGGCACAAGATAAGGTGTTGAGAAGCAGTGGTTATTTGCACATCTATGAATTCTGTGGTGCCCATACTAGCATGTGAGTTACAGGGCATTCCTCAAATAGACGTCTTTTTTACACACTGTCTTACATTTGGAAGGAAAAAATATAGAGAAAGACAAGTGCAATAACACTTGTTTTGCTATTCTGTGTTCCCTCAAGTCTCCCAATCAAAATGGTACCTCACTTGCGTAGGTAGGCATAATGCTCGCGACAGGAAACGCAACATGGACACATCACATTTTTACATTGAAATCTGATGTGCTTTTTCAAAGTGCCTAGCTGTGGATTTTGGCCTCTAGCTCAGCCGGTACCTAGGGAAACCTACCAAACCTGCAAATTTTTGAAAACTAGACACATAGGGGATTCCAAGATGGGGTGACTTGTGGGGCTCTCACCAGGTTCTGTTACCCAGAATCCTTTGCAAACCTCATAATTTGGCCAAATAAACACTTTTTCCTCACATTTCGGTGACAGAAAGTTCTGGAATCTGAGAGAAGCCACAAATTTCCTTCCACCCAGCATCCCCCCAAGTCTCCTGATGAAAATTGTACCTCACTTGTGTGGGTAGGCCTAGCGCCTGCAACAGGTAATGCCCCAAAACACAACATAGACACATCATATTTTCCCAAAGAAAACAGAGCTGTTTTTTGCAAAACGCCTAGATGTGGATTTTGGTCTCTACCTCAGCCGGCACCTAGGGAAACCTACCAAACCTGCGCATTTTTTTAAAACCAGACACCTAGGGGAATCTAAGATGGGGTGACTTGTGGGGCTCTCACCATGTTCCGTTACCCACAATCCTTTGCAAACCTCAAAATCTGGCAAAAAAACCACCTTTTCCTTACATTTCGGTGATAGAAAGTTCTAGAATCTGAGAGGAGCCATAAATTTCCTTCCAGTCTCCCAATAAAAATGGTAACTCACTTTTGTGGGTAGGCCTAGTTCCTGCGAAAGGAAATGCCCCAAAAACCTATGTGGATACATCAAAATTATCAAATACAAAACTAACAAGTTTTTTTCGGTGGGGGGGAGAGGTACCTGCGTTGTTGGTCCTGGGCTCAGCAGCCAGATAGGGAAACCTACCAAACCAAAACATTTCTGAAAACACGACACCAGAGGGAGTCCAGAGAGGTGTGTCTTGCGTTGATTCACACAGTGTTTTCTTACCCAGAATCCATTGCAAACCTCAAAAAACATTTTGTGTTCACATTTCAGTGATAGAAAGTTCTGGAACCTGAGAGGAGCCACAAATTTCCTTCCACAGAGTGTTCTCCCAAGTCTCCCGATAAAAATGATACCTCACTTGTGTGGGGGCCTAGGTGCCTGCAACAGAAAAAGGCCAAAAACCTGTAGAGATTGAAGGGATAGCACAGCGAGTTGATAAGCACATATTTTCCTTTTATACATCTTTAGGCTAACTCTGCCTTGGGGACCCACACAAGTGAGGTATCATTTGACTTGGGAGACTGAGGGGAACGCTGGGGAGTAGGACATTTTTGCTGCAGCGGTGATCCTACAAATAAAAGTGAGGAAAATATGATTTTTTAAGCAAAATTTGAGGTTTGCAGAGGAATCTGTGTAAAATAATGTTGAGGGATCCATGCAAGCCACACCTCCCAGGAATCCTTGGGGTTTCTAGTTTTAAAAAATGTCTGGGTTTGGTGGGTTTCCCTAGATAAAAAGGCTCTCTATCACTGACTCCGGAAATGTAACAAATTTCATCATCTCAGGTGAACAATCCTTGAGCACAATAAAATCATTAAAAGTTGCCAAATGAAATAAATGTATGGCCAACTTTTTATACCACAAGTATGAAGAGCAATGTAAGGTTCCAACATCTGATCTACTCTATCAACACCACCCATGTGCTTATTGTAGTCCAAAATGCACGCAGGTTTGCGCACTTTGGCAACCTGACCCCAAACAGTCACAGGGGAAGTACTCTCATCATGGATGGTAGTTAGAATGTACACATCCCTCCTGTCTGAAAATTTCAGAGGTAGCAGCTCATTATTCTGCAAGGCACTGCACTGTCCCCTCTCAAGTTTTTACAGACAAACTCCCCCTTGGATAGCCTTTCTGGATAGAACAGATTGTGCCACAAGCAACAATGTCCACTCTAAACAACCCCTTGAACAACTGCACTCCAGTGTAGAAATTATCTACATACAAATGGTGACCTTTGTTAAACAGTCATCTACCAAGTTCCCACACAATTTTCTCTGTAACTCCAAAAGTGGAGGGACAACCAGGGGGGTCAATGCTGGAATCCCTACCAGTGTAGAACTGGAAATTATACACATATCCTGTACTACGCTCTGACAGCATATACAATTTAATTCCATACCATGCCCTCTTGCTAGGAATGTACTGCTTAAAAACCAAACTGCCCTTGAACAGGACCAAAGACTCGTCCACACTTATCTCTTTGCCTGGAACATACACCTCTGAAAACCGATCTATAAAAATGATCAAGGACAGGCCTAATCTTAAACAGGCGGTCACAATCAGGGTGATCTCGTGGCAAGGCTAAAGCATTGTCAACAAAATGCAGCATCCGAAGAGGAAGCAAATAGCGATTAAGAGTCATGGTTGCAGGAAATATAGCCGTTGCCATCAAGGGACTAGTAGACCAATAAGAAGCCAGTGACGGCTTCCTGATTAACCCCATCAAAAAAGTCAAACCTAAAAACTTTGTCATCTCCTCCAGATTTGTGGGAACCCACTGGGTAGCTCTAGACTGAGGCCTAAGTCTGGTAGAGTTGTCCCTCAAATACTGCTCCGCATACAAATTAGTCTGCTCAACAATCTTTTCCAAAAATACATCGTCCATAAACAAGTGAAAGAAATTGACAGACAAAATGTTTTCCGTATTGACTCTAAACCCTGGGAGACCAGTAAATGCAGGTTACTGTGGCTGCACCATGTTTGGGGCAATCCAGGTGTGAGGTCTTCCAATGGAAAACCCTTCAGCCCCAGGCTGCTGCAATCTTGGCACATCAATGCCCTCCTCTAAAACAGGCCCTTCATCTGCACTGAGAGTGGCTTCCTCATCAGAAGAATCCTCTCGGACAGAAAACTCACTGCCAGAATCTCTCATTTCCTCCTCTGCCTTAGATGCAGAGTCAGTCTCATAATCATGGTCAGAAGACAACTCAAAAACCATGCCAACAACCTGCTGAGCGGTCACTCTGAGGCTAGCCATGATCCTTTCTAACAACAAATGGATTGCCAACAACAACGAGCACTGTCTAAAATAAGTAATAAACAAAGTGTCGCTTTATCAAAAAGAGTTATGTACTAAAAAACGATACCACTCACTTACCTGAAAAAGCTAGACTCACCAGCAACTATTCTGCACAGACACAGCAATCACCAATGATATCCGACTAAAAAGAAAAAAAGAAAAGCAAATTAGACATAAGACAACACAATTATCATTGTGCACAAATCTAAGGACAATTTCACATACAATCCTGCATTTAGTACACCACCTGCAAACATGTGATTCATGCATGTCAACAATACTCCTTTGGAGTAAATTGCTTTTACTTACCTAAAACATGCAACTATGCAAACCGCAAGACAACTACTGCCAAAACCGCAAGGATCCACAGCAAAGGAAGCAAAAGCTTTGAAATAGAACAAAAAGAAGAAATAAACTGTTATAATCACAAATACAAATACTTTGCCAGTTGATAAACACCACGCCACCAAGAACTTACACATTTTCCCTGGTGCTTAAGTGGCTTCGGCCCCCCTTGGGGGCAGATGGGCCAAAAAAAACTAGGCCCATCTGCCCCCAATGGGGGCAGAAATCGCCATCAGTAATGTGCCCCCTTTAGGGGTGAACCTTGACAAAGGGGCCGTCCCCCACACAAATCACACACCCAAGATCCCTGGTTCCTAAGTGGATTTTGCCTCCTTTGGGTGCTGAAGGGCCTAAAAAAAAAGGTCAATCGGCCCCCAAGGGTGGCAGAAATGGCCAACAGCTCTGTGCCCCCTTGGGGGGGGGGGCACCCTTGCCAAAGGGGGCGCCCCGGCACGCAAAAAACAAAGGGGAACAAAAAAAAAGAAATTCCCTGATGTCTTGGTGGCTTCTGCCCCCCTTGGGGGCAGATGGTCATAAAACAAATAGGCCGAGTTACGTACCTTCGTAACGCCTTTTCTGGTGGATACACTAGCTACCTGTGGATTCCTCACTCATTAAATTTCCCCCCTGCGCCAGCTTTCGCCGGAAATTTTCTTCCTAGTTTCTGCACGTCGACGAGGACGTCACAATTGCCCACGCGACGCCGTCTGACGTCATACAGGAAATAAGAGGTCCTCGCCGACGTGCCGACGTCAGTACCAACATTTTTTTTGTGTCTCTGAGACGAACAGGCAATTGAAACAAATACTTATACAACAATATTTAATTAAATCAAATAGATGAAACATCAGCTCAAATATGTAAATACGCAAAAATATATACATATATACCATGTATAGCATCTTCACAAATTCTTTTTTTTTTTTTTTAAATACATGTACATATATACATAAATATATACACATATACATGTGAAAATAATAAACTACCAACAGGAGCTCACCCAAGGATAACTTGGTAAGACCAGATAGGCAACGGGGAGGCGGGTGGGACCGTGAGGAATCCACAGGTAGCTAGTGTATCCACCAGAAAAGGCGTTACCGAAGGTAAGTAACTCGTTCTTTTGATGGATACAACTACCTGTGGATTCCTCACTCATTGAATAGAGTCCCAAAGCAGTACCGCACTCCATGGAGGGTGCCTGAATGGTCAAACCAAGAAATCCTGCAGCACCGACAGTGCAAAATGGCCATCCCTCCTAACCTCCGAATCCAAGCAATAATGTTTTGCAAAAGTGTGGAGGGGTGACCAAGTTGCAGCCTTGCAGATGTCAACCACAGGAACACCCCTAGCCAAGGCCGAAGAGGCCGACTTAGCTCTGGTGGAATGAGCTCTTATTCCATCAGGGGGTTCTTTCTTTGCCAGAGAATAACACAGCTTAATGCAAAGAATGACCCACCTGGAGAGTGTTCTCTTGTGGACTGCCCTTCCTCTCCTCTTTCCCACGTACCCGATGAAGAGTTGATCCTCCAATCTAAACTCCTTCGTTCTGTCTACGAAGAAGCTCAGCGCTCTTCTTGGGTCCAAACGATGCAGTCGTTCTTCCTCTTTCGAAGGATGAGGTGGAGGATAAAAAGAGGAGAGAGTAATAGACTGACCTATATGGAAGGGTGAAACAACCTTCCGCAAGAAAGCAGCCTTGGTCCTCAACACCACCTTATCCCCATAGAAGGATGTATACGGGGGCTTAACAGAAAGAGCCTGCTGCTCACTCACTCTTCTAGCAGAAGTAATCGCAACAAGGAAAACCAATAACCTTATGGGGCAAGAGTGCATCGGCTCAAACGGTGAGCCCATAAGAAATGTTAAGACTAGGTTTAAATCCCACTGAGGCATAATAAAAGGAGTCGGAGGATATCTATTAGTGAGGCCTTTTAAAAACCTCAATACTAAAGGAGATTTAAATAAAGAAGGATGGTCTGGCAGACACAGAGGGGCATATTTATACTCCGTTTGCGCCGAATTTGCGTCGTTTTTTTCTACGCAAAACTAACGCCATATTTATACTTTGCCGTTAGACGCGTATAGCGCCAAATTATGATGAAAGAACGTCATTTTTTTGCGTGAACGCCTTCCTTGCGTTAATGAGATGCAAGGTAGGCGTTCCCGTCTAAAAAAATGACTGCGACGCAAATGCGTCGTATTTATACTCCCGGGCGTGGGCGGGGCAAAAAACCCCGCATTTGCGCCGGATTTTAGCGCCTGGGTCAGGGCAGGCGTTAAGGGACCTGTGGGCTCAAAATGAGTCCACAGCTGCCCTCCCATGCCCCCAGGGACGCCCCCTGCCACCCTTGCCCACCCCAGGAGGACACCCAAGGATGGAGGGACCCATCCCAGGGACATTCAGGTAAGTTCAGGTAAGTATAATTTTTTTTTTTTTTTTTTGGCATAGGGGGGCCTGATTTGTGCCCCCCTTACATGCCTCAATGCCCAATGACCATGCCCAGGGGACATAAGTCCCCTGGGCATGGCCATTGGGCAAGGGGGCATGACTCCTGTCTTTACTAAGACAGGAGTCATGTAAATGGCGTCTGGGCGTCGTTAAAAATGGCGCAAATCGGGTGGAGGCGATTTTTTGGCGTCAACCTGACTTGCACCATTTTAAGACGCCCTAACGCCATTTTCCCCAACGCCGGCGCTGCCTGGTGTACGTGGTTTTTTTCCACGCACACCAGGCAGCGCCGGTCTGCTAGCGCCGGCTAACGCCATTCAATAAATACGGCGACCGCATGGCGCCTCAGAATGGCGTTATCCGGCGCAAAACTTTTTGACGCTAAACTGCGTTAGCGCAGTTTAGCGTCAAAAAGTATAAATACGGGCCAGAAAGGCTGACAGAGCCGACAAATAGCCCTTAACTGTAGCAACTGCACAACCCCTCTGTGCCAGGGACAACGCAAAAGACAAGATATCCGATAAGTGGGAACGTAAGGAATCAATTTGTTTCTCTCCACACCAATTCACAAATTTAGCCCACCTGCTAGCGTAGATAGATTTAGTGGAGTGTCGCCTGGCCGATAAAATAACATCCACTACCTCGGGTGGGAGAGAAAAGGAACTCAGGTTGCCCTGTTCAATCTCCAGGCATGAAGGTGCAGGCTCTGGAGGTGGGGGTGTAAAACCTGCCCCTGCGATTGCGAGAGGAGGTCTGCCCTGTGAGGGAGATGGAGCGGGGGCACAGAGAGAGTTGGAGAAGATCCAAATACCATACCCTCCTTGGCCAATCTGGAGCTATTAAGATGACTTGAGCCCGGTCTTGGCGAATTTTCCTCAGAACACGAGGAATCAAAGGTATGGGGGGAAACGCGTAAAGCAACTGGTCGCACCAGGATATCTGAAACGCGTCCCCCAATGTTCCTTGCACTGGATACTGGAGGCTGCAGAACAACGGGCAGTGCGTATTCTCCTGAGTGGCAAAAAGATCTACCCGCGGGATTCCCCACATTTGGAAGATTTGGTGGATTAGATATGGATGAAGACGCCACTCGTGATCGGTCGAGAAGTGCCGACTGAGACTGTCCGCACACACGTTCAAGACTCCGGCCAGATAGTTCGCTACCAAGCAAATCCAATGGTCCCTTGCCCAAAGCCGCAGAGCTTCTCTGCAGAGAAGGTACGACCCTACTCCTCCCTGCTTGTTTATATACCACATCGCGGTGGTGTTGTCCGTCAGGACCTGAACCGACTGACCGCAGAGGGAATGGAGGAAGGCCTTGAGAGCCAGACGTATCGCCCGCAATTCCAACAGATTTATGTGAAACATCTGTTCTGCTGCAGACCAATGACCTTTGACCTCCAGGTCCCCCAGATGAGCTCCCCACTCTATAGTGGAAGCATCTGTTATCACTGTGGTCACTGGGGGAGGCAGCGAGAACAGCCTTCCCTGGGAAAGATTGCCGTCCGCAACCCACCATCTTAGATCCACGGCAGCGTCTGTGGAGATCTTTACCGATCCCTCGAGATCTCCTTTGTGCTGAGACCACTGCTTTCGGAGGCACCACTGAAGAGCCCTCATGTGCCAGCGAGCATGAGTGACCAACAGAATGCAAGAAGCGAACAGACCGAGCAGACGAAGGACCTTGAGGACTGGAATGACCGCTCCACCTTGAAACATTGGAACCAACGCCTGAATGTCCTGAATCCGCTGAGGCGGAGGAAAGGCACGATTCAATGTTGTGTCCAGTCCTGCCCCTATGAACAGGAGGCGCTGAGAGGGCTCCAGGCGAGATTTGGGCACGTTCACCGAAAAACCGAGGTCAAACAACAACTGGGTTGTCGACTGCAGGTGACGCAGCACGATCTCCGGAGACTTGGCTTTGATCAACCAATCGTCCAGGTAAGGAAATACTGCTATCCCCTTCCTTCTGAGCTCTGCTGCAACCACCGCCATCACCTTTGTGAAGACTTGAGGTGCTGAAGTAAGACCAAACAGAAGGCCCGCAAACTGATAGTGCTGCGATCCCACCACAAACCGGAGATACTTCCTGTGTGACTTGAGTATCGGGATATGAAAGTAAGCATCCTGCAAGTCGACAGACACCATCCAATCTCCTTCGTTCAACGCCAAAAGCACCTGAGCTAGGGTCAGCATCTTGAACTTTTCCTGTTTGAAGAACCAGTTCAAAATCCTCAGGTCCAGGATTGATCTCAACCGACCATCCTTCTTGGGGATCAGGAAGTATCTTGAATAACAACCCTGATTCCGCTCCTGCTCTGGAACCAACTCCACTGCACCCTTTGAAAGGAGGACTAGAACCTCCTGTTCTAGTAACAGGAGATGCTCTTCTGAACAGTAGGATGGGCGGGCGGGATAGGGGGTTGAAACTCCCGAAAGGGAAGGGCATAGCCTTTCCCCACAATACTGGTGACCCAGGGTTCCGATGTTATTGCCTCCCACATGTGGAGAAAGTTCATTAACTTCGCCCCTACAGGAGTGGTATGTAAAGGAATTGGTGGATGACTAAGGCTGCTTCCCATGCTGCACCCCTCCAGAGGAAGAGGAAGAGGCAGAGTCCTGCTGGGCGGCTCCCCTGGTTCGGACCCTACCCCTCCCCCTGTATGACCTACAGGGGAGGGCAGTGGCGGCCTGCTGCTGAAATCTGCCCCGAAAGGACGAGGAGGAGCCACGACCAAACCCCCTAAATCTTCTGAACAGCCTGGAAGAAGCAGAAGAGGAGGCTTGCAAGCCTAACGATTTCGCTGTGGCTCTACTCTCCTTAAATCTTTCAAGGGCGGAGTCCGCCTTGGATCCAAAAAGTTTATCTGCATCAAAGGGAAGATCCAGCAGGGCTGACTGAACATCAGATGAAAATCCAGAAGAACAAAGCCAGGCCTGTCTCCTTGTAGCAACAGCAGGTCCCATAGCTCTGGCCACAGAATCAGTTGTGTCCAGCCCTGACTGGATTACTTGGGTCGCCGCAGCCTGAGCATCGGAAACAAGGCTCAACACCTCCTGAGACACCTCCGAATGAGACGACTTTATCTCTTCCTTAAGGGCATAGATGTACCTGCCCAAAATGCATGCGGCATTGGTAGACTTGAGAGTCATACTGCAAGATGAAAACGCTTTCTTGGAAGACTGGTCCATCTTTTTAGAGTCCCTGTCCGAAGGCACACCCGGAAAAGAGCCTGGAGCAGTGCGAGATGAACATGAAGCCTGTACAACCATGCTCTCTGGAGTCGGGTGCCTCCACAAAAAGCCTGGATCCGCAGGAGCCACACAATACCTGCGTGCCACTGATCTGTTAACAGCCGAAGATGACACAGCTTTTTCCAGATCTCTAAAATTGGGTCCAGAAGAGCCTCATTAAATGGCAGAAGTGGCTCTGCAACTGTCGAAGCAGGATGTAACACCTCCATCAATATATTGGGTTTTGATTCAGACACCGGCAAAGGAAGGTCCAAAAAGTCAGCTGCTTTTCTTATAACAAAGTGGAAAGAAGCAGCCTCCTCTGTATATACTCCAGGAGATGTTAAGTCCCACTCTGGAGAGGTGTCCAAACCACTTGCCGTATCCAAACTCTGGAGATCTCCCAGAGGTTCTTCAATCTCGCCCTCCTCCAGGGCCTGCTTCTGATACTCTTGCTCCTCAAGGAGGAGAAGAGTTAGCCTCCTCGAATGAAGTCTGGCTTCAATCCTCGGCGTCGACAGGGCGTCAGCCGACGTCGATGCCTGACCCCGTTCTCCGATCCATCTGACGCTGGATCTATCGGCGCCGTGGTCTTCTTCGGCGCCGACCGAGGCAAAGGATGAACAGGAGAAGAACTCACCGGTGCCGGAACAGCAGATCTACTCGGCATCGCCGAACCAGCTCCTCCCAAAGGAAGGAAGGGCATGAAAGGTGCCGGTCGTAAAGAAGCCGGAGCACCCATATTAAAGGCCAGTGGCCCCGAAGGAACAGCCGGTCCACCACCTGGAGCCATTTGTTGGAAAATGGCAAACATCGCATTTAGAAATGCGGAACTGTCAGCCCCTGGAGCCGGGAAAGCTGGATACTGCGGAGCCTGAACTCGAGGTGACAACGGCGCCGGCCCCGGCGTCTGAGATGCAGGTGAGAACTCCTGATGTTGAGGAACTTCGAAAACAGATGGTGGAGTCGTAGGCGAAGTCGGTGAAGTCGGTGATTCGGGAGGCGTCTGCGGCTGAGGAGTGATGGTGGGACTAACCTACCATGTCTTTCGGCGCCGAACCGAAGGCGACCTCGAGCGTGACCGCTCCCTACTCGACTGGCGCCGAGATTCACGATGGCGCCGGGAGTCACAGTGACGCCAGTGGGACTTAGGCGATGTTGATCTGCGCCGATGCCTCTTCTCCTTCTTTTTGGATTTTGCCAAAAAGAGCTTTGCCTCGCGCTCCTTCAACGCCTTTGGGTTCATACGTTGACAGGAGTCACATTTCTCCATGTCATGGTCGGAGCTGAGACATCCCAAGCAGTCTACATGTGGGTCTGTCCCCGACATCTTGCCTCCGCACTCCCTGCAGGGCTTAAATCCCGACTTTCGTTTAGACATCACGAAGAAAGAAACAGTAACTGTAACTACGCAGAGTAGAAACAGTAGCTCCCTCGAAAAATAACCGTTGTTTGAAGGCACGGAAAAAAGGGAACTGACGTCGGCGAGGACCTCTTATTGCCTGTATGACGTCAGACGGCGTCGCATGGGCAATTGTGACGTCCTCGTCGACGTGCAGAAGCTAGGAATAAAATTTCTGTCGAAAGCTGGCGCAGGGGGAAAATTCAATGAGTGAGGAATCCACAGGTAGTTGTATCCATCAGAAATGGCCATCAGTAATGTGCCCCCTCTGGGTAAAATGCATTCAGCGTACTCGGGGTGATGTATACCTGATGAACCACATTATACTGTGGCAGTTTGAACCTTGAATTTGTAGAGGTCCCCTTCACCTCCTCAGGAACTCCCTCCCATTCTTTAGCTGAAAGCGGAGCCCCCAACACCTTATGTCACCTGATGTGTACAGGTAAATCGCCCACAGATAGGTTCTCTCTAATCGCCCTACAGACATATGAGGTCAGTGTCTGGCCATAGCCATATTTACAAGTTTTCCCAATGTCACAGTTTCTGGTGGGTCTGATCAGGAACACCCCTTGAGTTCACCCAATATCCTAAAGAGGTAGTGTACTAGGGCAGAAGAGCAGCTAAAGGCATACTCAGAAAGG
Organism: Pleurodeles waltl; assembly: GCF_031143425.1. Lineage (NCBI taxonomy): Eukaryota > Metazoa > Chordata > Amphibia > Caudata > Salamandridae > Pleurodeles > Pleurodeles waltl. The sequence goes on from NC_090439.1 coordinate 237,597,684, forward strand.
ACAGCTATGGACAGACACAGGAAACAGGAAAGTAAAATCAGAGCAACCCTTGTGTGAACAAACATGAGACAGATTACTAATGAACAAACATGCTGGGGTTGTACACAGAGTAAGGCGCAGAACCTGTCACAGTAACAGGGAATGTCAATGCCTCTGTGCAGTTTGCTCTTACAGATAGTCACCCTGCTAGCCCCACAGAAAGGAGGCAGCAGAAGTGATTCTGTCTCTGGACCCTAGAGCACAAACAAGGATAGTACTTACATACACAAGACACGCTCTTGTGGGTCCAGCTGGAAACACAGTGGCGATTCCTGAGAAAACAGCAATAGCACACTGTCACTGTTAGGCATGAAAGACCACGTATAACACTAGACAAGGATGGGGGCTGGAATTGCCTCCTGGAAACCAGGAGCCAACCCCAGTACAAAGGAGGACACTTATACACTGGTGAAGACGGATAGAACACTTACCAGACACAAATAACCAAGAAGAAACGGAAACAGAAGGGAACAAACTAAGAGGCAGAGGCAAGAACTGTGAACAGGCTCAGGCTGAAGCAAAACCAGGACTAGGACTTGAAAACAGGGTGCAACCTTCTGGCTGGAACAAACAGAGATAGGACTGGGAAACTGAGAGCAGGCTCTGGCATGAACAGGCAAGGACAGGGCTGGAATACAGGGAGTAGGAATGAGCAGTAAACAGGACTGGGAAACAGAGAGCAGGTTCAGGCTGAAACAAGGCAGGGGCAGGGCAGAGAAACAGGGAGCAGGCTCTGGAAGAAACAAATAGGTACAAGGCTAAGAGATAGGAAGCAGACTCTGGCTGGAACAATCAGGAGCAGGGCAGAGAAACAGGAAACAGGATCAAGCTGGAACAAAACAGGAACAAGACTGGAACACCATCCAATAACGGGTCTGTAACACAAGAAATCGAACTTTAATGCACGACGGGGATCTTAAGGAAATGGCTGCTTATAAGCAGTTCCAAGCTGGGCTGCACAGGAGAGGTCTCAGGTGTGTGTAGTTTCAGATACTTGCAAGTCCTGGAGGAAAGGATCTGGTGAAAAGGAGCAACTGGACTTCTCCCATAGAAAACAATAGGAAACAGAATCCGGGCTTTCCTGACTACCAGGCTGTGCATTATGGGATTTGCAGTCCCAGGAAGCAAATGTAATACAACAAAAGTATACCATGGCGAAAAGAGAAACAAACGGGAGTCAGCAAGGGACTCTAGATAAGTGTTCGAGGTGATTCCCAGGCTTCCGACAGTCCCCTTGTAGCGCCCTCTAGAAATGGGACGACTGAGATTCCTGAGGGACCTCCGGGAAGGAAGGCCATATCTTGCCAGCTGTCGCTACAATGTTAGCAAACTGACTCAATCTAGAATAGCTTTAATGCTGCATTTTGCTTCTGACTTCAGAGTATATTGAGCTGGAACTGGAACTCAGGCACAATCCGTAAAGGAATGACATGTGGAATGGACTCTTTATGCCATCATGCTTGGTCTCTATACAGTGCTGGAGCTTATTTAAAGCTCACTCGCATGCGTATATTTTCAAGGATTTAAGGAGGAAAACACTAGCATTATTATCTTCTCGCCTTGTGGTGCATTCCTTCTAAGGACTGGAGGCCAGTCATTCTCTGCAAGAATAATATTATAAACACCTGGCCAGAACATCACCTCTATTGTGCATGGTGTATCTCCCTCAATGTGTAAGTTCTACATTATATATCTGGAGGATTTACATGTCCATCTGGAATCTCAACCTGTATAAATTCATCAGCAGGTCTCACTACTAGAAACTCCTGGAGAGAGTGGTGAATCATCATCACTTCTGCTGTAATGCCTAGATAATACACATGGTAATACTGCCAATGAGGGTATGCCATGTGTACTCCCATATATACAGGCAAATATACATACCCAGGTGTTGCACTCCTCTACAAGTGGCACCATCCCAAGGGGAAGAGACAGTCAGAATTCTATGTTTTTCTTGCGATGTTGTGTGGAGAAAAAATACTTCCAATTGTTTGGTCTTGGAAGCAGTCCATAACGCAATTTCATCATGATTTACAAGCACTTTGCCCATAATAGCTTTTATAGCCTGTGGATTGATGGTCAATTGAATGATTACCTGTACGGCAACCTGTGTTTGTGGTGCAGGTCCAATAGAAGCAACTCTACCTACTGTTGTTTGCAGGACATATTGCTGAATGTTCCTATGCAGAGCTACTATCTAATTCAATCTTACTACATCCCCAGCCTGCAAACTGGCTGGATGAGATATGGTGCATACATGGCCAGAGTGGGCAAGGAGGCCCCACATGTGTGTGTGTGTGTGCGTGCACCGGCACCCAGTCGCACCATCTATGGCATCAAACTCCACCCATGAATAAAACAAATTAAATGTAAATGTAGCATGTGCGACAAACGTTGTTGGGACGCCTCTATTTGTAAGATGTTTTGTAACTGATGTGCTGTAATTTATTCCTATTGCAGTAGAAACTGCCATTTTCAATGCACCGATTCAATAAATTTGAAATCCAAAATAAAACCACAAAATAGAGAAAAAACGTTGAAAAGTCATGCTTGACAATTCTGGGTTCACTTTACAATCTGGAGGAAGTAACCAATATTACAACAGGCATCTCTGTATATTTGTAATAGTTGTTTTTTGATTGTGCTATCCAAAACTACTTAAAGATTCAGATAATCAGACAATCCAAGGTCCACATTGCGTGCCAAATCATAGACCTCTAACCTCACCCTGCTGCAGTGATCGGGTTTCTAACCTCCGTTGCAAGGTCTCAGTCAAAGCACCAGTTTGAATTAGACACCAAGTTGGACTGCAACCCACACACAACCCATCGCCCAACACTATGCAGGAAGTACTTTCTGTTAACAATCAGTCCCAAAAGATGAGTTCATTTACACAGTCGAGCTACAAGACCACTTTCGTGAATGAATAACGCACTCAAAGGAGCACTGAAAACAGGGCATGTGTTTAAAAACATTTAATTTAAAATCCTAACTTACAGAATAAAATATGACTGCTAACCACACAATGCAAAATAGAATGAAGCTAAGCATGCCATGGACAGCAAAAACAGCATGGATATTTCTAACATAGTTATTGAGTTCTTAGCATCTTAACACCCTTGAACGATTTCTAGGTGCTTCGCCAATTCTAGCTGAACCAGTAAATAGCACCCTGTATTTGAGATGGATCACACTGCATACATGTGTTTTCGTTACGAAAGTGCAAGACAGGCATTTCCTATCACAGCTAGTTCAGGGCTGGAAATAAGCAGTGACAGGCTGGAGGCCACTTATTCCGTCCCCAGTGTCGCCTCTGGCTGAGGCTGGCTGGTGCGGCAAACTGGCTTGCCTTCTGGCGTGATAGTCCTGGCACGAAATTCCTCCCTATGGTTTAAACCCTGCATTTTTATTGTATCTGATAGCTGATTTTATCGTATATTATGAGAACAAATGCAGCACTTGCAGGTACAAAAATATCGATAAGCCAAACAATCATGACGACAAACGCTTCATCTTGATTCACATATTTCATTATATGCACCTATAACTAAAAGTAATAAAAGCATATCAGATTAGGCAGCAAGATGACATTACAATATGTCAATTTAGGGAGTAAGGGGACATAACAATATGTCAGCTTTGCCAGAAAAGAGACATGATATTATCCTTTCCACACTTGTCTTGAAAACTTCACACTTTTTATGAAAGAGATAAGAGAATCTGAGGATAGGACAAGAATAAAAACAGAACAGCCTGATAGAGCTAAACCATTGAAACAGAAGCACTTAACAGGAACTACCACAGTGTACACGACAGAACAAGACCTATCTGGTTCAGCCACCATTAAACAAATCGGTTCTGACAATTCTTCACATCTTACAAAGTAAGCTGTTATACACTTGCCAATCCTACATCACAACAGAACTAGACATTCAGATCGTTTTCTGGAATTGAGCATTCTAGAGACTATACCAGTCTGTTCCTCCATTATCCACCAGTTAAACTGCTATGGTTAGCCATGACAACATCTGTTTGGATGAAACACTTGGTTCAATAACTGTACTGGGTTAATTTAGGAATCTGCTCAGCAATGTTAGGATGTGATACAACACCCTACACTGCAATATGGCCCATAAAATTGGTCAGGACAGCAGTCTTTGCATGGTTTGTAATAAGGGTAAAATCACCACTCCTATGGCATTTGTGGGGTGTCACTGTGAGTTTGGCACTGGCCTTTTTCTCTTTGTTGATCACTTACAGTACGAGAGGATTCACGAGAAAAGTGTAAAGAAATGTTCTGGAATGGCTGCTCAAAAGAATACTTCCTTTTGGATGAACGTTTACATTGTGGCTTTTCCACTGTTCGCTGTTGCTAAAACAAATTCCACTTATAAGTGTACATCCCACCCCAGGACTGTGCTGGAAGGAACAGTCGGAAAAAGACTCCTATCATAAAGCTGTGACATTTTATGCTAAAGTTATCAGCAACTCCATTAGACATGCAGATATTCTTGTAGCGACTTCATGTGCAAGCAGGCATGAGGTAATCTGGTAATGCAACATCCCATTAATCTCAGCAAGGATAATTTATTTCATGCGGTGGGCCATTTGATGTTGGTCATCATACATCATTTCTTCTGAATGGATAGCAATCTCACTGATTTGGATTTTCATAGTTCACATTAAGGCCCAAAGTTGTTAACCACATTGTCTGAAAATCTGGCAGTCCTTTTTCTTGGACCTGCCTCTCATGGAGCAATGGATGACAATATGTTCTCACTGAATGCCCGCAGGAGGCCCACAATTGTTCATTGCACAGAGTGTCAGCTCCAAGTTTAATTACATGCATTTCATAATCAACATATACACCAACAGAAATAAACCATAAAAGGAAGTCCTTGTATATTTTTGTACATTTCAGGTTTTACACTAGTGGGATTAAACCATAATGAAAGACTCGTGCAACTACGATAGCAGTATTCATAGGCCTAAAGATCACACACATTTAAGAATACAATTATAATCTGGTTTGATACCACATTAAGGAAATGTTTCTGTCTTTGTTAGATTGCTGCTCTAGTAACAAATGAATAACAACCCAAAGTGATCTCTCATATTGCCAAAGCAGCACAGATTAACTAGTTGGCTCTCTTTGCCTGGAGAGGAAAAAGCTGCAGACATTTCACAGTAGTCTTTTCTTCACATCTGTTACAATTGCTGAATGAGTTGGTAGGGTTATTTGAAGGAATGGAAATTTGTATTCATGTGGTGGTATTTCTTGACGAGCCATTGGGTTGCTGCCTCAAAGATAGAGTGATCTTTAAATAACAGATTCAAGTATTCCTGACACAATCAGCATCAGGGATTCTGATGGAGATCCTTCTGAAGCTTCTCAAAGAACATTGAAGTACTTTCTTGAGGTATCTTGAGGTGTATGTTGAGCATTGTAGGACCTCTCACTAACTCCTCATAAAAAGTGAGGATACCATTAATTGGTGAATTTACAGCTGGAGGTGTAGAAGGTGACACTGGATTATATTCACTTTTTGAGGTATCTGAAGAACAATTTGTAGCTGCTCTTTTTCTGTCCGTCAGAGGGGTCCATGATTTCCCCCTTCTCAGAATTTTTGATCAATGTCTCCTTCTTCCAAAGTCCTCTTTGTGTGGTGTGCTAGAGGACTACCTCCTTGAAGAAAACTCAGGAGGTGCTCAAAGTATTGCTATTAATAGTAGTAGAAGAACTGTATGAAAAGCTGACAAAGATGCATCTGCTTTTCAATGCTTTAGAAACTGATGATTTTGATCAAGTATTATTGCTTCTACTCTCTTCCTCCACACTAAGTTACACTTGCCCAGCATATGGTATGAGACATCTGTGGACCCAACTCAACAGGAGACAATTTATATTCTGGCAAGCCCTGATAGAGGTTCCTATTTGGACCAAGTATGAAAAATTTGCAACTCAATGTAAATGTTGAGGACATACAGTGTCTCAATGTAATAATCTTTATTCTGATGAAATTCTGCCTCTTGGTATTGAGTGTTGTTGCATGTTCTGTGTGTAGATGTCAATCTACTACACATTGAAAGGTCAGATGTCCTATAACAATGAAGGTGCCGTAAGTAGAGCAGCCACTGCAGTTGAACCTAATGGTTTGACAGTAGTCTTGGCAATTAAAAAGATGTTGAGTCCCAGGCTGTCTTTTGAGACATAAGTGCCAACTGCGGCTCGATCTGTGAGTTTTCTGCAACCTTCTATGCCTGAGAAATCACAGAAAGCGCTGAGGTGGAGACACAAGCGCTCCTGTGCATTTCCATCTGTTTTGGAGCCTTTGCAGGTTTTAAAGATGATGGTCTGGAATGTTCACTAACTTTCAATTTGATCCCCTTTATTCGTTTTGATGTCCTTTTAGACATTTTAAGGTAAAAAACTACAAGCCTATATGTTGCAACTGTCAGGCAAGTCATGAGAGTTTTACTGTGATAACATTCTGTCATACTTGAGACATTTAACTAAATATGAAGGCAGAAAATGTTTTTGAAATGAGGAAAACACCCCCCCAGGATCATGCCAAGATCATGCCCAGTCATTGAGAGTTGCTCCAATTCTTTTTTATCAGCTTTAGGATTCTGCCTTTAATGCAACAATTGCCTCTCCTTCCAGCAGGGAAGATGGAATTTGTTCGCAATTTTACTGATAATTCACCTGAAGGAGAACTGAGATATCAGTGCCCCAATTATAGTATAGGCACACTGTTCTAGTCAAAAGCTGTGCTCGGTGGAACTGCTGATGTTGGAGTAGTAGAATGGTTTTCCTTTCTCCACAAACAAAATTATGATAGAATCTAGTTGCAGATCTGTTCTTCAGAAATGAGGATTATGATACGGAGAAGATGAAATTTTCGAATATTCAAAGGCAATGCAGCACACGAAGGATAGTACACAAAGAGTATCCAAAATTGCAAGAATCCTCAATCTCCTCTTCCTCAGACAAGTTCTGCTGACTCAACGTCATAGGTGGAATTGAATATCTTAATGTCAATAGCTCTGGTGGCTTAGACAGTAGGGGCCAGATGTAGGAAACGATTTGCGACTCGCAAACGGCAAAAATTGCCGTTTGCGAGTCGCAAATGTGAGTTTCCTATGCAGAAATGCATTTTGCGAGTCGGGACCGACTCGCAAAATGCATTTCCGACTCGCAACTACGAAGGGGTGTTCCCTTCCTATTTGCGAGTCTGAGTGGTATGCAATACCATTTGCGACCGCGTACGCGGTCGCAAATGGCATCGCAGTTACCATCCACTTCAAGTGGATGGTAACCCACTCGCAAATTGGAAGGGGTCCCCATGGGACCCCTTCCACTTTGTGACTGGACCCACAAATATTTTTTCAGGGCAGGGAGTGGTCCAAGGGACCACTCCCTGCCCTGAAAAAATACCGAAACTAAAGGTTTCGTTTTTTTTTTAAGTGCAGCTCGTTTTCCTGTAAGGAAAACGGGCTACACTTTAAAAAAAAAAAAACTGCTTTATTTAAAAGCAGTCACGAACATCGAGGTCTGCTGACAACAGCAGGCCTCCATGTTTGCGAGTGCCTATACTCGCTATGGGGCCGCAATTTGCGACCCACCTCATGAATATTCATGAGGTGGGTCCTTACGACCCCATAGCGAGTTGCAGTCGGTGTCTGAGACACCGTACTGCATACCAATTTGCGAGGTGCAAAGTGCGAGTCGCATGGACTCGCACTTTGCACCTCGCAAATTTTAAAGCTGCTACATCTGGCCCTAAATGCCTCCCAGACTTCAGGCTTGTGTGCCTTGAATGGCTCAATGTCAATTATGCTCTTGAGGGTGAAAAGGTGGCACTTTTCCCTGCCTGCAATGATCAGCTACAGCAACATTTTACAAGCCAGTACTGCTCTCTAGAAGTGCCTCAGGAGAATCCTTACAGAAGGAACAGCGAACTAGGAGTCCATATATCATTGTGGCTTCTCTGACCTCCTGGCCAGCATCTGTTGCCCTCCCTAGTGCAGCTCCTCCTGCTGCTGCCTCTGCTTTGGGCAAACTGCAAACCTGCCTGACTCAGTTTGAGCCTCACCTCCACCTGCAGGCTCCCGCCTGTGCCTCATCCCTGGTGATCTAGTGGGCTTCTGCATGTAAGTATCTTCTGTCTCTCTTTACTCCTGGCTTTTACTTTTGCCTTTATTTCTGCTTTGTTTCTGCTTTATAGTCCTTCTTTTACCCTGTTTATCTGTTTTCCTTCTTTTACTCTGTTTGCCTTCCCTCGTGTCGCTGCTGCCCGCCACTTCCCTTGAAGCGCTTTTCCCACCCTAGTGCCTTCCAGCTGACCGGATCCCCTGCCTCCCTCCACTTCTTAATGGCGAATGCAGGGATGCAGAGCTGTGAGAGGATGACCTCTGACCTCCTCGTCAGCGTCTGTTGCCCTCCCCAGTGCAGCTCCTCCTGCTGCTGCTTTGGGCAAACTGAGTCTCATAAAAATACACTAACTCTGGGGCTTAAATATGGAACCAGTGTTGACATAACGACCGGTGTGAGTTACTCATGCAGCAAAATAGAACAAAAGAAATAAGTTACTTACCTGTAACTGTAGTTCTCCAATATTGGAAGCCTTTATAGATTCACATACTTGAATACTTCCCCGTCGTCGAGATGGGAGTCCCCGGTGAAATGTACAACATAGGCATAAATGTATACCTACATTACATGCCTTAGGCCTTAGTTTAGCAACCTATCACAGTCATTTTGTAAAATAAACCCAAAGGTAAAAATGAATCAATCACATTGCCCTACCCCATAAACCTCCTGTGAGGAGCTGCCTTCCCTCAGATTTTCCGAGCATAAGTGCTGTGATAATAAAGAACACTGAGGAGAGAGAGAGAGAGAGAAGGTAAGCTCATCAGGGGAGGCGGGCGGGCCACATGTGAATCTATGAAAGCTTCAGATACTGGAGAACTACAGTTACAGGCAAGTAACTTATCTCTGACTCCAGTATTGGAACTTTCATAGATTCACATGCTTGAATAAGAATAACAAGCAGTTACTAGCACATTTTCTGTATTCATAAGAACACGCTCTACCATGTAAAATATAGCATCTGCGCTTAGATAACTGTATGTAAGAGAAATAACAATATTTAAACACACCAATAGATAAATCCATATGTATATGTTATACCTCACCATTAAACAGAAAATGTGGTGTTAAATAGCAGAAGCGGATGGCGGAAAAAGAGAAATAGCTCACCTTCATCGGAACAAATGACCAACTGCTGCATCTCTGAGCGTCTCAGCATCCAAACAATAATGCTTTGTGAAAGCATGTGTCGTTATCTACGTCACCGCTCGGCAGATGTCAGGCAGGGACATGCCTGAGAACAGTACACAAGACGTGGAAACTGCACTAGTTGAATATACACGCACTCTGGCGTCCAGAGGTCGAACAGCCTTTTGATGGCAGAAGGATATTGTGTTCGAGATCCATTTGGAAATGGTCTGTTTAGTGACAGAATGCCCTCTTCTGGGTGCATTAAAGGCTACGAAGAGTTGGTTCGATTTCATGATTGACCTCGTTCTTTGTAAGTAGAATTTGAAACATCTTTTCAAGTCGAGAGAATGGAACGATCTTTCTGCTCCAATTTGAGGTTGTGGAAAGAAAGTCTTAGGCACCACTGGCTCATTAATATGAAATTCTGATGGAACGTTAGGAATAAACTTAGGGTTGGTACACAGGATAACTTTATCCCCAGTAAATTTCAGAAAAGGCTCTTGGATGGTAAACGCTTGTATTTCACTGACTATGCGAGCAGATGTTAAAGCGCCAGAGGAGCGCCACCTTCCAGGTGAGGTATTTGATGTCTGCTTTATGGATGGGTTCACATGGTTCCTTCATCAGCTGGCCTAAGACTGTATTTAGTTGCCAAGCTGGATGCGGGGCTTTAACTGGAGGAAAAGACCAAAAAAGACCTTCATAGATCGCTTTATAAGTCTATGAGACCAGAGGGATGGCTCTTTAGATATTCCTCTGTATCTAGAAGTGGCTGCCAAGTGAACCTTGATGGATGCATGGGCAAGACCTGAACATGTGAGATGAAGGAGATAAGGTAAGACTTGCTCTGGAGTGGAAGAAAGCAGGTGAATGGCCCAGAGACACACCACAAGCGGAATCGTTTTCATTTTAATTGGTATGTCTTACATGTGCTATCCACACGGGCTTTAGCCAGAACGGTCTTGCAGTCGTTAGGAATATCTAAGTGGCTGAACTCATTGAATTCAGGAGCCATGCAAATAAGCAGAGAGGCTTGGGATCCGGGTGTCTCACCTGGCCCTGGTTGATGGTTAATAGTTCTGGAATCGGTGTTATCCTGATGGGTGGACATGACGACAGCAAGAGTAGCTCCGTGTACCACATTGATGTAGCCAGGCTGGAGCAATAAGGAGTATCTGACAAGGCTCCGATTTGATTTTGCTTATCACTCGTGGTAGTAGAGATATTGGGGGAAAAGCATAAGCATAAATCCCTGACCATGCTATCGAAAAGGCATTTCCCCACAACCCTAGTTGGTGATGCCAGCTTGCCTAAAATCGGCATTTTGCGTTTTGGGATGTCGCGAACAGGCCGAGATTTGGCTTTCCCCATTTGATGAATACTGAATCTAGCGTCTTCTGATTCAATTCCCGTTCATGGGAAGTTGTGCTTAGTCTGCTTAACGAGTCTGCAATGGTGTTGTGTACTCCTGGGAGGTGTTCTGCCGTTATGTGCCCCGAGTGCTGAATGCACCAGGCCCAAATGGTCTGCGCTTCCTTGGACAGTAGATGTGACTGAGTCCCCCTTGCTTGTTGATGTAGTGCATGAAGGTCGTATTGTCCACTGAACAGCCTCGGATACTTGGAAGAAAAGCCTGCAGCACCAGGTACACTGCTCTGAGCTCGAGGAGGTTGATGTGAAGAGTAACATGAGAAGTGGGCCACTTGCCACTCACTTGGAGGTCTTGCAGACACGCACCCCATCCCTCCATCTAAGCATCTGTTGTTATAGTTAGCGGAGGGACCTGGGTTAAGAATCCAAGACCTCTGGAAATGTTCCCAGGTGTTATCCACCAATCGAGGAAAGTTGACATCTGTGTTGTTACCTGTATAATGTCCTTGAAGGAGCCTTGTGTCTGCTTCCATTGCTTGTCGAGCTCCTTCTGGACTGGACGCATACGAAGGCGACAGTGGAGAATAAGATTTATACACAAGGTGTTCATGCCGGCGTTGGACATTGCTGGTGTCACCGGGGCTGAGATATTGCCACACGGGGTCTCAGACCACGCGCCACTACAAATTCGGTTGGGAGGTGCGGACCCTGCCCATCGCCCGATATGGCGCTTGAACGCTAGGCACCTGCAGGACAGTGAGAACACCCTAGCGGTTCGGGACCATCTTAACCAATACTTTGAGCAAAACTTAGGGTCAGTGCAATCGCCGGGTACGGTATGGGCTGCATGTAAGCCTAACCTACGGGGACACGCCAAGCATCTCCTTCGCATACGGGAACGTGCACGCAACTCACGGGTGTCAGAGCTTGAAGCTAGGGCGTTGCGACTTGAGCGCCGACATGCGGGCGCCGCCTCAGCCTCCATTTCGAGGCAACTCACCATGGTCAAGGATGAGATTAGACACTTACTGCTGGAAACTGTGAAACATCTCTGGCGAGCATCAGCAGCCCGGGTGTACGGCTGGGGGGACAAGAATGGGAAACTCCTACACTGCCTGGCCACTCTGCCCCTAGCAGATAGAATTATCTCTGAAATAACCGACGAGTCGCGAACTCTTTCCAGAACACCAGGTGACATCGTGCAGAGCTTTGCCTCCTATTATGCACAACTATATGCAGAGCGCCCCCGGCCACCGGCCGAAAGGGAGTCCCCTCTCCTGGATGACATTGTCCTCCCAAAGATTTCACAAGTGACCAGGGAAAGCCTGGACGAGGCCTTAAGCCTCGTAGAGATCAATGAGGCGATAGCTAAATTGTCACCAGGTAAGACACCCGGCCCAGACGGCTTCCCGGCAGAGCTATACGGTAGATGCAGAGATATCCTGGGCCCTCACTTGCTAAATATGTACAAGGAAGCAGAAAAAACAGGCTGCTCCCCTTCCGGGATCGACCAGGCAACTATCGTGGTGATCCCCAAGACTCAACCTCCGTCGCGACACTGCTCGGCGTACCGTCCCATCTCTCTCTTAAACACCGAGATTAAGGTGTTGTCCACGATTCTTGCCACCAGGCTGAGGGTGGCGCTTCCCTCACTGGTACACCCTGACCAGAGCAAGTTTATGCCCACGCGAAGTACAAGACACTGCATCAGGTGCCTGTTGTAGCCCTGGCCCACCGGGAGGCCCTGGTCCAGTCTCCCTTGGCTCTCCCCTTGCTGGACTTCGAGAAAGCCTTTGATACCGTGGATTGGTCCTACCTGGATCACGTCCTGCTAAGTAACGGATTCGGACCCAAATTCCGCGGCCTGGTGAAGCTCCTCTACTCTAACCCGACCGCCCGAGTCCAGGTGAATGAGGTGATCTCGTACCCGTTCCCCATCTGTCAGGGCACCCGCCAAGGGTGCCCACTGTCCCCTTTGCTCTTCGCACTCGCGATAGCGCCCCTGGTGAAGCTACTGAGAGAAGACCCTCTGGTTGAGGGTTGGTCATGGCCCGCTGGTCCGGAGGACCGCGTGGCATTATACGTAGATGACATGCTTATATACCTTTCTAATCCTGCCAAAAGTGGTCCCCGAATTTTGCAACTCCTGGGTCTCTTCTCCGAGGCCTCGGGCTTGACTCTGAACCCCAATAAATCCCTATTGGTCCCCCGCATCCCTCCGGAGACTGCATTGAGTGGCAACAAAACATCCCTATTCGACCTAACAGTTTTAAGTACTTGGGAGTGCAAGTGTCCCTGCTAACGGAGCTGGTGTGGGCGCTCAACGTCGTTCCGCTTACCCGGTGAGTTAAAGACGACCTCCAACGTTGGGGGGCCCTGCCTCTCAACCTGCTTGGTAGAATAGCACTCTACAAAATGATGATCCTTCCCAGGCTCCTTTATTTACTGCAGAACTTCCCACACCCAGTTCCTCTGAAAAGGTTCAAAGAAATGGACACAGTGGCGTGTTATTTCTTGTGGTGCGGCACCCGTCCTAGGCTGGCCCTTGATACCTGCCAAAGAGACGTCTATGATTGAGGTCTGGGAATGTCCAATATTTACTATTACCACCTCGCAATGGACCTACTTGTAATAAACGATTGGCTGGGGGAGGTTGGACGGACCCAGCTTACCGACTGGAGCTCCAAACGATGGGCTACCCCAGGATCCTCGACGCACTATATGGTTGCCCAATTCCGCGAGTGACACCCAAAGTGACTAAGGTGGTCTTATTGGGCTGGCATGAGGCCCAAAAGGTGTCGGGTTGGTGGGGCTGTCTTACCCAACAGACCCCATTGTGGCAGGGGAGATGGTTGGCAGAGACCTCAGCATTGGAGGGATTTCAGAGATGGGACAACATAGGAATTTCCACACTGGGAGACGTCTGGAGGGGGGGGGGTCACATATGTGATCCTTTGAGGAGCTTCAGCGACTCTTTTCACTGAACAAAACTCAATTCCACAGGTATCTACAACTTCGCCATGCATTACTGGTACACGTCCGAGCAGGAGAGACCATACCCGAGTACAGTCCCATGGAGGCGAAGGTGCTGATGGGGAGCCTGGGTAGGGGTGGGGTCTCACAGATTTATCGCTCTCTGATTGCTAACACCGCTCGTCCACTTGATGGGCCTCGCCAGAGGTGGGAGGAATGGGTGGGCCCCATGGAGGAGGAGGACTGGAGGGAAGCGTTAATAGCCCCTCGGACCCTAACCATGGCCGCCCGATTTAGACTGTAACAGTCCCTCTATCTGCATACAGCATACCTCACGCCCGTTAGACTACACAGAGTGGGCCTCTGGTCCCGGGCTGACTGTCCTCGATGCTCGGGCCTGGACACTGACTTTTACCACATGGTGTTGTCCTGCCCATCTATAGTGACTTACTGGAGGCCGGTTCTGACGGAGGTCTCTGGGGTCTTGCGGGGCGAGGTGGAAATGGCTCCGCTGCCACTCTTGTTGGGAGTCATGGGGGAAACGGGATTGAGAAGAGCAGATCGAATCTTTCTGGGAGTGGCATGCCTGGTGGCAAAAAGAGACATAATAGCGAACTGGAAGGCCGGGGCGGCACCGGTGCTGGCCAGATAGAGACGAGGTGTGGACTGGTGTGCCCAGTGCGAAAAACTTGTGTATGAAGCCAGGGGATGCCCAAACATATATGATAAAGTGTGGGGGAAATGGGAGGCCACGTGGTGCACTTGACTTGTTTGCGAGCTGCACGACCCACTGGGGGGAGCCTCCCTCCGGTACAAACTTGTGGGGGAGTTTTCCCACCCCTTTTCCTTCTCTCTCCCCTTCTTTTCTTCTTTAGCATGCATTCGTACAGCTGTATACTGACTGTAAATACTGAGTGTAAACATTGTCTATGGTAGCTTGTTTGGGGCTTGGGAGGTGACCATCTCCAGGTACCAGTTGGTGCCGTGTTGTGTTTATTTTATTCTTATTGTTTTTGCAAAACCAATAAAAGTTCTTTATAAAAATAAAAAAAATAGATTTATACACAAGGACATCATCCCCAGTAATGACTTGAAGCATCGAACTGAAAGAGACTTTCTTTGCTGAACTGTTCCTGCTAGCTTGATGAGATTGAGTTGTCTTTCCACTGCTGGATAAGCTTTTGTATGGATCGTATCCAGTATAGCGCCCAGGAAAACTATTCTCATGGTTGGCTTCAGCTGGGAATTTTCTCAATTGAGAGTGAGGCCTAATTGATCAAAAAGCCGTAAGGCTGCCTTGAGAGAATGGCATAGTGACTAGATGTCAGAGGCCTTCACTAACTAGTCGTCCAGGTATGGAAATATTTGATGTCTCTGTCGCCGTAGATATGCTGCAACAGGGGCTAGGCACTTCGTAAAAATTCAGGGAACGGACTTGAGCCCAAAAGGTAGCACCATTAATTGAAAGTGCCGTCCGGCTATTATAAATCTTAGGAACTTCCTGTGCTTCGGGTGAATGGGTATGTGGAAGTAGGCATCCTGCAAGTCTAAGGAAGTCGTGTAATTTCCTCTGTTGAGAAGCTGCAAGACATCCTTCAATGTCACCAGGCGGAAGGTCTGCTTCTTCAGATACTTGTTCAACTCCCTTAGATCCAGGATGGGTCTCCATAGACGAGATTTGTTTCTGATTAGGAAGAAGCGAGAATAGAAACCTTTTCCCTTTGGCGAATGGGGTACCATTTCTATCGCTCCTTTGGATAATATTACCTCCGTTTCCCAGAGGAGAAGATGGAGATGCTGTTTACTTACTTGGGAAGGAGGTGTCCAGGGGGCATACATTTAAATTTTAGCAGAATGTATTATTATGTCTAGGACCCACTTGTCTTTCGTTATCTGACGCCAACGCTGAAGGTGGTGTTTCAGTGCGGAAGGAGACCTAGCCGGCCCTTGGAGGTTGTCATTGTCTGTGGGGGGATCTTTGGTTTGCCTCCCTGACTTTCCTCTGTGAGGAGGCCTGCTATATGTAGCTGCCGGCGGTCGTCTTTGATGATATTGGGGTCTGGAGGATTGGAAGTGAGAGGAATAAGCTGGGTACCTGTATGGTTGGTCTCCTCCACGAAAGGAAGACTGTCCTCTACCTGTAGCACCTTGAAAGGGTGTGCGCTTATATTGCAGGGAGCCCAAAGTTCTGGCAGTATCGGTGTCTGACTTGATTGCTGGAAAATGTCGTCAACGTGTTTTCCAAAAGGGGCTTCTCCATTATAAGGAAGGTCCAGATTTTTAGTTTGGACCGAAAGTTGGTGGCCTTAAGCCATCTCTGGCACCTAACACTGCCGATTAGGCCAGAAGCCAAAAATCCATAGCGGCAATGTCTAACGCACAATCTATTACTTCTGAAGATGTCTGCTGTCCCTTTAGCAGAATCTTCATCGCTTCAGCCTTGGTAGAGTCTGGAAGGTCATCTAACGAGTGAGCGATTTCCAACCATAGCTGCCTATCGTACCTTCCCAGAATTGTCAATGAGTTTGCTGCGCGCACCACAATGGCAGATATGGAGGAAAACCTTTTCCCCAATGTTATCAAGGTGCCTACCACCCTTATCCGGAGGAGTAGTTAGAGGTGCTGAAGGGTTCCTCAAACGCCGTTGCGCCGCTTGTGAAATGACTGAATCCGGCTTCGGATGCCCTGAAAGGCAAGCAGGAGCATCATCTGTTGCCTTGTATTTTTTATCCAGCTTCAGCAAGACCGCTGGCACCGTAGCAGGGTTATGCATTATTTTTCAAACCCTATTTCCACACATGATCTATAATTGGGATAGCCCTGATAACCTTCCTATGAGGTTCCTTAAAGTCATACAAGAAACAATCTTATTGTGTCGTGGGCATTTGCAGTTCAAAGCATGGGGCTGCTTTCTCCAATAAATTATGGAAAGTACCAATATCTTGAGAAGGGGACTCAACAGAAGTTGGTTCTGGGGAGCCAGGCGCTGACAATACATAATCGTCCCACTCATCCCGCTCTGAAAGTACTTCCCCATTTTCAGCATCATCATCTGTCTGGCTTGCGGATCCTTCGGAGCAGTACGAGGAACTTGCAGGAGCACCGGAGTACTTGGTGCCGTAACCACTGTGTTAGGAACTACTGCAGGCTGTGAACGGAAGTTTTTTTAATAATCTGCTAGCATGGCTTGCAGGTCAGAAACCAGAGTAGAGGATAAGCATACCATTCCCTGCTGCTGTTGATGAGGGATTGGGTTGTAGTAGTGCTGGTCATCAGAATCCTCCTCATCATCACCATCCAAAAAGCATGATGGTAAAAGTCTTGACACCTTACTTGACAATGTGACAGACGGCGTCAAATGAGTTTTGGATATCCTTTAGAGAGGTGTATGTTCCAGTGACTGGTAAAGAGGTAATGAAGATGTTCTTTGTCTTTTTGTAGGTATCATCTTGACCGCTGACAACAAAAAGCCCACTGTCGTCGAAGGTGGTGTCGACGATAAAGTAGCCACTGGAAGCATCGTCGATGGTGTCAGCGACAGCGAAATTACCATTGACGTCGTCGGAAGCACCGTTCGACGAGGACGTCGTCGACAGAGGCATCGCCGGTGGGATCGTCATCGTGAGATCAACCATCGACGAGTAGAGTCCTGGTGACGAGATGGGTCATCCCGTCGACGAAGATGAAAGCGTTGTTGACGAGGATCCTGAGGTCGCCGCCGTCGATACAGTCGTTGATGAGAGCACCGTCGAGGATGGTGCTGCCGACGGTGCAGAACTTGGCTTCTTGAATTTATGTTTGATCTTCAGAGGCGGCGTGGAAGGCTCAGAAATAGTTTTTTTGAAGGACTTTTTGAGGGAATCTGACCCTTTCTGGATGCCAGTTTGCTTCTTCTTTGCAGGGATGCAGATTTTTTAAGAGCCCTCAGATGACTACTGTGAAACCTTCTTAGGTGGCTCTTGAGTATCTGAGGCTTCCTGATTCCTTTTGACAGGCATTTTAGAAACAGAGATAGAGGAAGAGGCACTGTCCTCATTAGAGGCTGAGTGGCGAGGCTTACCTTTCTGAAGCCACAAAAGCACACAAACCTTTCTGTCTTTCGAAGTCTTTGTAGAAAACATTCTACATATTTGGCAGTCCTTGGTCTTATGACTTGGGTATAAGCAGTAAATGAAATCCTCATGTGGATCATCCACATAAAAAAAAAATCTTCAGGCAGGAGGCACAGGATCTAAAAAGGCCCTTTCTTGGTGTCTCTGACATGGCAGCCAGTTTGAAGCTCCAAAGAAGAAAAGAAACTGCAAATTCTTAGGAATAAGCTTCTGAGAGAAAAAATCTCGAGCAGAGCCCACAGGAGACTCCTCAGCATGACGCGCAGTGGAAAATCTGAGGGAAGGCAGCTCCTCACAGGAGGTTCTATGGGGTGGGCCATTTGATTGGTTCATTTTTAACTTTGGGTCTATTTTACAAAATGACTGTGACAGGTTGCTAAAACAAGGACTAAGGCATGTAATGTAGGTATACATTTAGGCCTATGTTGTACATTCCACCGGGGACGCCCATCTTGACAACGGGGAAGTATTCAAACATGTGAATCTATGAAAGTTCCAATACTGGAGTAAACATGTTTCCCACATCCTTAGATTCCATCTGTGTTATAAATATCAATATTCAATAACATAAAAAGAGCTGGATACTTGAAAAGATCCTTACAGACCAAAGTGTTACAGGTTCCCAAGTGACTAAAACAAAGTACTATGCTCACCATGAGGAAACAAATCAATCCTCAGTGAATAACAATCTGTGCTAACAAAGATCTATATTTTTAATTTGTGAAAAGAATAAAAAGGATGAAAACCACACAAAACAACTAATCACCGTAACAGAAAAATGACTGCATCCCACATAGAACTAACTCTTCTAGGGACTACTGTTTTCCTAAAATTTGTCATCACCTGCTCTTACAGTTTAGCTATATGACGCATTACCAAGTTCGGGAAATATCGAACAAATCGACTCTCTGCAGTATTTAAAGATGGTAAAACGTCACAGAGCACAGGTCATTATCTGAAAGCATGCATAATTCAAGTTGATAGGTAACTGCATTTCATAATCTCGTATCACTCCAAAAACGTGTAGTGATCAATAATTGTATTAGGACCAGGGCTAGCTATTCCTCGGTTCATGTTAATCTCACATTCAGTGTGTTTACCTTGCAAACCCAGCACTTTGCATTTATACTTGATGTTGCCTTTGAACAAATGCATATGTATGAATATGTTTAAAATATTAAAACAACATCCTCAGTATCACAGTTGGCCACATCTTCTTTCGTAATTAGTTTACATAAGCAATATATTGAGCTACTATGTTGCATGGATGATGGAAATTGGTTACTGTAAATGATGCCCTTTGGGTCATGTTGTAGGATTTCACTTTTAGGAAGCTGGCATATGCGGTCCTAACCAGTTGATGCCTGTAGTCTGTATCCTGGGTCACATGACTAAATGTACTTGCAGGTTGGCCTTTGTGTATTCCTCCCAGACAGAAACACAAAGGGGGACTAGATGTTGGCTGGAGGGGCCATTCTGACAGGATGGGAGGAGTGGAGCTGTATACTGCCTCACATATATTTCAAAAGAGTTGCCTCAGCACAAACACAAGCAACTTTTCAGTAGCAGCCTTTTGTGATCCCAGACTCAGTGGGTCCTGGGCAGAGAGGCATCAAATTCCAGGAATTTCTGTAGGCAGAGGGGTTCTAAAAGTTTCTTCCACTTCAAAGCTAGCACCAGGTTCAAAATAGGACCCTTTGAAAAACTCTTCAGTTCACTTCTGGACTTGAGGACGACTCTCAGAGGATTTACCAGCTGCCTGTGGCCAGCTGTGTACTTCAAATGGCTGCCCGACTGCTGCAAGAGGACTGTCCTACTGCTTAAAGCCTTCTGTGCCCTCAGAGGGCTGCCCTTCTGCTTGGGACCTGATTTTTTGCTTCAACCAAGAACCACTAGAAAGATTTAAAGGGCTACTTTTCTTGCCTTCTATTAAGAGCTACAAGGACAAAAAGGGCCCAACAACTTTTAAAGTGCACTTTGAACCAGGCTGAGTGAGTCCTGACCCTCCTAGTGGTGCCCTCTAGGTTCTGTACCCTAGGACGTGGTGCTAAAGATGACCAACGAGTCAAAATACAAAACTAAAGCATGGAACATTTTCTGCCATAAAGTGCAGAGAGGAGACAGGTACCTACCTGCTTGCCAATCAGTCCAGGTGCATCGCCAGTCAGCCTAATGTCGCGGTAGCTTCCACTATGTTATTCTACGCAGCAGAAAATCCTGTTCTCTGGAAGGATATCCAGCCTCTTGGATCTTTCACCGGATAAAGCCTGCTGCTTTGTTGCGCTGGAGTTCTTACGACTTTCCAAAAAGAAACTTAGTTTGAAAGTAGCTATCTTCACCACAACCTCTTCCAGCGGCTTCCCAATGATGGTGACAACTCCATCTCAGACACCGCTGGATGCCTTGCCACGCTGAACTTTACCTTCTCAGACATTTTTGCTTCAAATTCTTCTAAGTCGGAAGGTAAGCAGAGATTAGGATCAATCCATCTCGTGTATCCGAGCCACGCTTACTCGCAGATGGCCATAACTTTCCACTTTGCCCCGATCTAGTACGACCAGATCTCTGTGGTTGGCGCTTCAATCTGTTAGGCACTAGACTGCACTAAAATCTTTAACAATTCATAATTCAGGTTCTACTGATTCAATTCTTGTCGGTTTGTTGCCAAATAATGTATTACATTTTACTCAATTTTTCTAAATTGATGTGGGATATTTCTTGTGTTGTGTTTTCGCTTTATACTTCTGAGTGCTGCACAAATACTTTACACATTACCTCTAAGTTAAGCCTGGCTGCTTTGGTGCCAAATCACCAGATACTTAAGCACAGGTTAATTAAGTGACTTTTTGTGGGTCATCCTGACAAGGATTGCGTCTGTTGTTTGAGAAGGGCTCACCCCTCTGCTCCCCCCCATCCAACACCCCAATTTCTAGCACTGGTGTACCGAGAGGGTCCAGAATTGGGTCAGGATTGGTGCAATATTGAATGCCCAATATAAGATGCAAATTGACCCACAGTTCTAAGCCCGCGTTCAGTACTTTCAGGTGGACTTTCTTAAAAAAAAAATTGGGTCTTCAAATTTGTATAAGAATAAGAATTTATACTACCCAAACTCCTTCAATATGGTAAAAAACACTCCACCTGTAAGAGTATTTTTTGTTTTGAGCAGCCATCATCAGTTTTTAAAATTGGAATGTGTACGAGTATAGCTGTAAATCAAGCAGCGCTTATTCCCCCTTTATCCCGTTTCCTCATGGTTTTAATCCAAGACAGTCTTATGCCTTTACATGCCCAAATACAGCTACTGATTTCCCACTAGACGCAAGATAATTTTCCCTTTTTTAAAAATTAGAAGAATGATGTTGATTAGAAAAGGTATGGTGGATTGACATTTTGATCAGATTAACTGGGCCATAGACAGTCAATGCTATGTTCTGTCATTTGTTCAGTAGATCAGCTCCTCTTTGCTCACCATGCTCAGGTTTATGGCAGGCAACTCTTCCAACGTATGCATTAAATTGACTTTAAGATATCTTGCTGCAGACTGGCAAAATTCCACATCATTATCTTTGTTTTAGTTCTACTAATTTGAAACACAGAGAATCTGTTAAACTCCTTGACTACCATTTTCTTGTGAAAATTAAATATGTGGCCCTGCAGTGTATAGAATGGTATTGCCTGCGTATAACACTATCCTGCTCACCAGACACTGAGATTTGAATGCGATGATGTCTTTATCTTTTGCCTGAGTAAGGGGCGCTTTATGTAGTTTGAAAACTATTGGGAATAATGGGTATCCTTGCATTGTCCCTCTTGTGATATTAAATATTACATTTCTTTGGCGGAGATCTATGTACCAAGGTTCGGGAGCTAGGGGAGTTGTATAGATTCCTTAATGTATTAATACATTTTCTTCGCCCCAATGTAGTTAATGTCTGTCAAAGAACTTGGTGGCATCCAGCATGGCTATTTCTATGGGGTTGTTATTCATTATGGCCATATCGACCAATCCAACTAACAGATGTGCTAACTGATGTAAATGTCTGCTGGGAATATAACCTTTATGATCTGTGTGTATCAGAGAAGAGATGGTGGCTGAGTCTATTAGCAAAGATACCAGAAAAGATTTTGAAATCACAATTTAATAAGGATATAGGCATATATGAGTCAATTTTTCATCTTGTTATTCAGTTTCAGCAGTAACACAATAGTAGCTTCATTCCAGGAGCTGGCTATTTCAGCATTATTTAGGTAGATTGAATTAAACATAGCTTTCCAGATTGGAACTATTATCTCCGAAGATTGTTTAAACAACTCGCCAGGGATCACATCTGGGCCTGTAGTTTTCCCATTTCTCCATCTATGTATTTATTTATTTTCTCATGTTCTGCGATTTCTCTTACCAGAATAAGCTTCTGATCCACTGAAAGTGTTTGGGGTTCCCTTTCTCCCAGCCATATCTTGATCTTATCTGAGTCCAGTGTCAATCTCTCTTCTTATAAAAAAAATACTCAAGTCTTAAAGCATCTGTGATTTATTTTCCATGCTCTCCTGAGCATTTCCTTCTTTTTCGGATACCTTATTGGTTAATGAGCTAATATTGTTAAAGGATCTGTCGGTCCTAGTTGTAAATGTCAGCAATACTCCACTTCTCTGCCCATGCTCAAGGTGCTGCAGCCTACCTGATTGCCAACAATCTTGCATTCTTTTCTCCAACAATGTTTTATATCTATTCTGTGACATATCTAATACTTGTCTCAGTCTTGTTACTGTTATTTGTTGTACTTGCGTCTTTTGGACATTGTGCATCCCTATATGCTTCTGTAGAATGCTAATGTCCATCTCCAACTTCTTCCCATCTTCACAAGCTATTCCATGTCTATATTCCCCTAATTACTCACTTTATATATACCTGGGTCGTATCACAGACTATATTATGTGTGGCAGTACTTCAAATAAGACTGAAAGATGCATGACCAATATTGTTCAGATTCTACATAACATCTTGATCTAGTAACAGTGTACAACAAAGGTCCATCTTTTGTGAATTGATATCCAGAACTGTCTCAACAGTGACCTGGGATGTGTCGCACACCTTTCACACGTTTGATTATTGATTGAGCTAAGATGGAGTAGACAATTCTTGATTAAAGGCCATGTTTTGTTTTACTAAAAAAAGGTGTAATCCTCTGGTTAAATTCTTTCAGGCTCCAAATATTGCACAAGCCAAGGATTTTAATCATGGTGTT
Source organism: Pleurodeles waltl (assembly GCF_031143425.1). Classification (NCBI taxonomy): domain Eukaryota; kingdom Metazoa; phylum Chordata; class Amphibia; order Caudata; family Salamandridae; genus Pleurodeles; species Pleurodeles waltl. The sequence goes on from NC_090439.1 coordinate 237,620,711, forward strand.
TATCGTTGCACTTACTTTTGGGGTATTAGTATAATGTCTTTTAGTTGACCTATCCTACGTCCTTAAATCAAGCTGTTCTGAAATCAAATTGGACTTACCTTTCATTATCTTCACTATACATGCACACTTCAAAATATATATACACCTCAACTACAAAGGCCACATTTATCAAGAAGTCATTCTCTCCTATGTTGCTGTTGTTGGCTGTTTATCTGGAGGCAACAAACAGTGAAGAAAATACTAGAGTTAACAAAATTCCTCGAGACCACAATAATGACAAAGGAGAAATGTGCGAAAAAGTTTGAGAAGTACTGACAAGAGTGATCTGATATCTTTATTATAATGAAAACAGTTTTCGGTCAATCCCATTGGACTAATTGATAGGTCCTCTGCCCCACAGAAAATTGCCCTCTGACAATTAGCAATAGATATATTATGTCTTGAAACACATCTTTAAGAAGTCCTTGAGGAATAAGATCCTCTAGAGTGCCTAGCAGCAAGAATGATGACATGACCATGATCTAGCAGCAAAACTTCTAACATGAAAATTATCTATAAGGAAATGGTGAAGGAGGTATTTATAGCACAATGGCAGAGCCATGTTTGTATCATATGCAATATTAAAGGTGGGAACGATGAAAGAGCCCACCATGAGTTATGAGAGGTGGAATGACCGGAGGTGGAGGTCTAGGAAGGGGTAACACCACAGTTGCAGTTGGCTGAGCAGGAAGAGTATCAATCAAAAAAGGTACTGAAGTTAGAGAGTCTAGTATTTTAAGAACTGGCATTGCTGGTACAGAAGGAGAGTAAGCTCTTAAGTACTCCTTTTCTGAGACAGAATGCAGCCTCCAAGACCTTTACTTTTGCAGCCAATCTACATACATTTGAAGAGAAGCTGAAGTATTTGTGTACCTTGATATAAAGTGGTGCTTTAACATAGTAGATTCACTTGATGTCAAACTGTGCTGCCTCCTCAACATCAAATACGTCCTCAATGGCAATGGAAGAGTCACAGTACCTTGTCTCGGCAGAATGAACCTCCACTGGGAATTGCACTGTTTTTCATGATATTTCCTATTGGATCTCCCCCTGGATGAGTCCTCAGATATACAAATTGGTGTATGCAGTAGAATGTTCCCCCTCTCCTCAGATCTTCCAGTTCGTCCTGAGGGACTCCTGCTGTTTGGGGTGTTCCCACTTAAGTCCATAAAGGTGAATTTTCTCTCTAGTCTTCAGGGTGTGACTGCAGTGCTTTCGTGAATGTGAGAATCGGGAAGGCAAAGTATACACAAATAACGAAAACCTGTTTTTGCCTTCTTTCTGGCAAAGGGTATGTCACAAAATTACATTTTAGTGAAAAAAAGGAAAATATTTTCTGTCAGAAAATCTCAAAGGATGTTAAGAAAAACAATTTAAAGAAGGTTTGGTAAGATTGTCAAAGAAAAAAAAAATCCAGAGTCGGAGCTGAGTGCAGCCAGGAGCAGGAAAGAATAACTGGGGAAACTGCCATTGTGAGATCGAAGTCTGTGGGATAGAGGAGTAGGACTAGGAGCCCTTAACGTCACAATATTTGTTTTTCAGTCTTACATGGCAGCAGCCTAAATGGCTAAGCTGTCCTATTTTTTCCCTTAGTTCCCTTTAAAAAATGCTTATGAAAGTGGTTTTATCCTTGTCAACTAGTTTTCTGGTGACGTTTACATATTTTAAAAATGGCTTGTTTTACTTTCACTAAATCAGTACTATGGAGCATATCTAAGCCCTCCAAACACTGATTCACATGGGAGAGGTATCACTGGAAAGGGGAGAATTTTCCTTTTCGAATAGTACATCTGTCCCGTGGATCCCTGCGTGGAGATCATCAAATTAGAGTGATCCCCAAGCAGGCATCCACGCACTAAACACAAACTTCAAGTCTCTTTAGGTCAATGACCCCTGATCTGCCCCACCACCATCACAGGGAGGCAGAAAGCCCCCTAGACCCCAGGCACTTTTTTAAATACAGATATAGGAGTGAGGGCTGCCCACCAGGGCATTGCCATGCACCCATCCTCACTATATTCAGAACAGTCTTTCTGCCCACCCCGATCTGCCCCCTTGGGTACAGAAAGCCCACTAGACATTAGGGATTGTGTTTTTAAAAAAAATAAAAATATGGAGTAGGGGCTGCCCACCAGGGAATGACTATGCCACCACCCCCAACAAATATGGAACAGTCTTTCTGCCCCCCCAGGAGGAACAGATGGGGTGATTACCCCATGTGACCCCCCAGGAGGGAGTGGGGGGAGGGCAGAAAGCCTGCTAGACACCTGGGATTGTTTTTTGTAATATATATATATATATATATATATATATATATATGCCAGGCCCCACGCCTAGTATATGTGGAACATTCTTCCTGCTGGGGGTGAGGGCAAATGGGGGGATTATCCCCCCTGGGGGTGCAGAAAGCCACAAGACAATAGGGTACAATTTTTAAAAAATTAACATAGGTGTGGAGGCTGCCCGTCAAGGGCACTGCCATACCCCACCCCAGAAAGGGAAAAGTCTTTCTCCCCCCTGTCTCCCCAGATGGGGGATGATTGCCTCCAACCTGCCCCAGGAGGCAGAAAGTACTCTAGACATAAGGGAAAAAAGCATAGGGGCGGGGGTTGACCAACATGGGCATGGCGATGCCCTGCCCCCCAAAAAAGGGCTCAACAGCCTTTTGTCTCCCCTTGGAGGTGGATGTGGGCACTCATCCCCAATTTGCTTTCTCTGGGGGGGGAGGGCGGAAAGCCCACTGGACAATAGTGCTGCATAAACCCTCTCGTCTAATGGGTTTTCTGCAGTATTGTTTTTGGGCTGAGGGACCCCTTGGGCACGGGCCTGTGCTATCCCCTTTCCAGGGCCCAATAGACCTTCTGCCACCTCTGTTTGAGGGAATGGACAGGGGTACTCACTCCCAATTTGCCTCCTATGTGGTGAGATCAGACAGCACACTAAACCCTAGGGATTTCAAAATGGTCCCATAACAAACAGAGGGAGGATTGCTGCCTACTCTGGCATCAAACCACTGGCCTGCCTCCAAAGGAGTAATGGTGTCTATCTGCCCCCATGGGAGCATAAAAGAAGTTTGTCCCAGTTGGGAAAGTTTCCCCAAATCTGCCCCCTGTTGGGGGGGGGGGGGTATTTAGAAAGCCCATTAGACTTCACGCATTTTGCACATTAGGCAAAAGAGAGGGGTGCATGCGTTGCAGTCTGGTAATGCCCCCACCGCAAAAAGGGCCAACTCAATGTTCTTGTCCCTCTCCCAGGGATAGACTGAGGGTTTGCCCCCAGGTACAGAAAGCCCAGTGGACGATAGGGCTATTTGTTTTAATAAAATAATAGGGTTGGTCTGGCCCATCTTGACACCACGCCTTACCCTCACCCTTACAGCCTCAACAGTCTATCTGCTCTCCTGAGGACTATAACATCACATCCCACAGGCAAAAGAAAGGACATTTGATTCTGTTGGGTGTTTTTTTTCCATACAGGGCTAAATCCTAATTTCTCCCCACCTACCATGGTGAGTGGCTGCACTTTGTGGGCTTCAGTAAGCCACCACCTGGAGAAAACTACCAGACTCAGAAAATATGAAAAGCTAGATATCGAGGGGAGTCCAGGGTGGTGTGCTTTACATGGATCCCCATGATTGTGGGTTCTTACCCACAATGCCATGCAAACCTCAAACGTTGCCAAATCACAAATTGCCATTGCATTTCTGTGATGGAAAATTCTGGAACACTGGGTGTATGGATTTGGGGATTCCTCCTTATTCCAGACGTTTACATCACAGAAATGAAAGAAAAATGTGTGATTTCAGGCAAAGTTTAGGGTTTGCAGGGCATTGTGGGTAAGAAAATCTAATGAGATTCATGCAAGGCACAACACCCTGGAATCTCATGGTTGTCTTGTGTTAACAAATGTCTGGGGTTCATAGGTTTTACCATGGGTGGCACCACCGCACGGCCCAAAAGACTGCAGCTACCAATGTTGCTTATCTATCAATGAAGCACTTTAGTGCATTCTGTGTCATGGTCTCTTGGCCCACCCATACATGTGGGGTACCTTTTAGACCTGACAGCCTTAGGTGTGGGAATCCTCCAACTTCTTCCTGCCTCCCTCCACTTTTCTGACCCTGTTTTTGCTGGTTTCAGAACTCTGCGCAATTTTCCACTGCTAACCAGTGCTAAAGTGCATAGGCTCTCTCCCATAAACACGGTAACGTTGGTCCATCCCCAATTGCTATATCTGATTTCCTTATACACAACTAGTAAATGCACTACATGTGCCCAAGGTCTGTAAATTAAATGCTACTAGTGGGCCTGCAGCACTGATTGTGCCACCCACATAAGTAGGCCCTTAAACATGTCTCAGGTGTGCCATTGCAAGGCCTGAGTGTGCAATTTCACTGCCACTTCCACTTGGAATTTAAAAGCACTTGCCATGCCTTAAACCCCCATTTTTCTACCTATAAGTCACCCCTAAGCGAGGCCCTAGGTAACCCACAGGGCAGGGTGCTATGTAGGTAAAAGGCAGCACATGTACACATGTTCTATATGTCCTGGTAGTGAACAACTCATAAATTCATTTTCCACTAATGTGAGGCCTGCTACCTTCAGAGACTGGCATTAGGTCTGCCCTCAGATACTTTTGAGTGGTAGATTCTGATCTGAAAGGGGAAACCAGGTCATATTTAGTGTGGCCAGAATGTTAATTGAAAATCCTGTTTATTGGCGAGGTTGGATTTTATATTACTATTTTATAAATGCCATTTTTAGAAAGTGAGCATTTTTCTGCACTTAAAAACCATCTGTGCCTTGAAGCCTGTCTCCAATCAACATCTAGGCTGGGCTGGTTGACAACTCCCTTGTGCATTTTACCCAGACAACCACAAACACACCTGCACTCATCTGCATATTGAATAGGGACTACAAAGACCTCCACTGCTAGCTCTGTGCTAGTACACCAACTTCAGCGTCTTTGGAATGACTTCAGCGATGCCGCAGCCTGCTCCCGCTCTGTGGACTTCGCTGCACGCAACGACCTCGACCTGCAACACAAGTCTGACGTTGTCGTGACTCTGCTGACATCACACAGGGTCATCACAACCCTACGAAGTCGACACATCACGTCGTCACGGACTGGAACCAGCAACCCCGCTGGCTAACAAGGAATCAACACATTGCGGATGATGACACATTATATCCTCTTGCATCCAGATGGAACCGGCGCCACACCTCTACCTGCTTCCCAGTGCAAAACCGACGCCTCTTTCCTTGGAAGCCGTAAAGGACTGATGCTGCAACGACTCCACCATCGCCTCTTTCCGACTCCTTGCAACGTCCTTGTTTTTCGTTTTCAAAAGTTACTGTACCTGAGGGTCCGTGTGACTCAGAGACCGGCACTGGTGGTGTCGGATTATTGGGAACAACTTTGTCAATGACACCGTGATAGCCCCAGTTGGAGCTATTGTGTTTTCTAGGGGCTGAGGTTGGATTTGGTCTTTAAAAATTCATAACTTTGCTTGTGAACATTGGATTTTCATTGTTAAAACAGCATTTTACTCAGATAAGTATTATCTATTTTTCTAAACCTGTGTGGTGTATTTTTGTGGTGTTTTCACTGTTACTGTATGATTTATTGCACAAATACATTACACATTGCCTTCTAAGTTAAGCCTGACTGCTCAGTGCCAAGCTACCAGAGGGTGAGCACAGGATCATTTCGATTGTGTGTCACTTACCCTGACTAGGACTGTGGTCCCTACTTGGACAAGGGTGTATACCTCTGCCAACTAGAGACCCCATTTCTAACAGTACCGTTCTTATCTGGGAACATGTTGCAACTCAGAGTGGTAGGAAGTTTGTGACTCCCCACAGATTCCAGAACTTTCTGTCAAAGAAATGTGAGGAAAATGTGTTTTTTTAGTCTAAGTTGGAGGTTTGCAAGGGATTCTGAGTAAACTGATGAGAGCCACGGAAGTCAACTCACCCTGGATTCCCCAGGTGTCTAAGTTTCAAAACTGTACAGGTTGCTAGGTTTCCCTAGGTGCCGACTGAGCTAGGGCCCGAAATCCACACCTACGCACTTTTCTAAAAAAAAAAAAAAAAAAAAAAGGGTCAGTTTTGAGTGTAAAAATGTTGAGTACCTATGCTGCGTTTTGGGAAATTTCCAGTTATGGGCACCAGGACTACGCACCATTTTATTGGAAGACTTGGTGGAATGCTGGGTGATGGAAGTTTATGGCTCCCTGCAGATTTCAGAACTTATCATGACAGAAATGTGAGGAAAATAAATTTTGTTTTGTCAAAAGTTTGCAAGGGATTCTGGGTAGAAAATCCAGTAGAGAGCCAGGCAAGTCAACCCATCCTGGATTCCCCCAGGTTTTTAGTTTTCAAAGGTGTGCCAGGTTGCTAGGTTTCTATTGGTGCCATCTGAGCTAGGGCCAATAATCCACAACTACCCTCAGTGGAAAAATGTGATGCATCCATGTGGTGTTTTGGCCAGTTTCCTGCTGTGGGCACTACGCTTACCCACACAAGTGAGGTCTCATTTTGATTGGAAGACATATGAAAACAGAGTATAGTAGAACATTTCTTATTACCAATTGGATTTTGCTGCATTTATGCCTTCCAAATGTAAGCCAGTGTGTAAAAATGAAGATATTTTGAAAAATACCCAAATCATTTGCTAGTACTGGCATACACAAATTCAGAGATGTACAAATAACCACAGCTTCTAAACTCCTTATCTTGTGCTCATTTTAGAAACATGTAGATTTTCTTGATACCAATTTTTCACTTTACATAATTCATCGTATGAGTTAGTCTATACTTGGTGCACCATTAAAAAACATTGTACAGTGCAGCTCAGTTGTTGGCTCTGGGTACCTTGGGTTCTTGTAGAACCTACAAACTCTATATATCCCCACAACCAGAAGGGTCTAGCAGACGTACTGGTATACTGCTTTTGTAAATCAGCCATCATGAATAAAAGTTATAGATGAAGGCGTTGTCACAAATGGTCGTTTTTTCATACTCATTTTCAGTATTTCTTTATTTCAACAGTAAGGTTCTATGGGAAAATCTTGAGGGATTTACACATTTCACTCCTCGCAGAATTTGAAAGTTTTCCTACTTTTCATAAATCTATAGCTTTCCTGGATCACCCAAGGGTTTCACAGTGGTTTCGACCACAACCTGGAAGTAGGTTGAGAACACAAAAAATAGGAAAAATCATCTACCTCTTTGAAAAATGCCACAAATTAGGTAAATAAGAGGTTTTTTTTAAATTCAGGCCTGCGTGTTCCTTCAAGCTGGGAAGGCAGTGACTTCAGCATGGAAATCGTTTTTTGGATGCCATTTTTAGGGGGGAAAAAATCCGGAGTTCTTATTTCCTATTTCTCGCAAAAAAAAATAATCTAAATTTAAATATACTTTGCCTATTTTCGCGATAACCTCCATGGGAATGTACAAACCCTGGGTACCTTTAGAGTCCTAAGAATATTTTGAAAAAAAGGAAGCAAATTTGGCATCAAAACTTTATGTGGAAAAAAGTTATAGCCGTAAGCAGGAACTACCCTAAATAGCTAAAGAGAGCTCAGCACTGGGAAGGAAAGGCCCGGCAGTTAAGGGGTTTAGCAACAAAATAAAAACATAGATTTCGCGAACAGATACATTAAAAATGCATGTTGGTCCATTCACCATTACTGACCTGAAGAAATCGTCTCTAGCTTGCCTCTACCAACCCAATTATTCCATATTAGTATCTACCTGTGGTGGAGATTTCCATCTTGATGGTGAAGATGGCATGGGAGCGCGAAGAGTCCTTGTTCAACAGGGTGTAGCCCACAGATCGGTTTCTCAGTCCTATTGCCATGATGTTCTCACACTCAGCAACACTGTGCATTGTGTGCATAGACAGTGCCTTCACATAAATCCCCAACTCAGGGTGCTCCTTAAGCTGCAAATGAAGAACAACAAATTAAATTAAATCAATGTCACTATGAGAGAACCCCAAATGGGATCTGGCAGAGGATAAATATTGCTAAGCAAGGATTGTATTGTCAATACAATGTCTGCAAAGCATTCTCCTTGAACTACTGCCAATAGAGATAACTAGTACTGAAGTACCTTGAGGCACTGTATATAAAGACTCTATGAAAGTGCAAACACAACAACTTACTCACTATTTTGAACCTTCGGCTCATAAAAATGAAGTCTCATCCTCAATATCATGGAACAGACAGACATTTAAGGGGGTGACCCAGACAAACTCGCTCTTTGATTTTTTTGGCAGCGGTTCATCAGTACTAAGGTCTGGAACAGATAAACGGGAAGCTCTAGAATGACAGGTTTCAGAAGGATCTTAATTTACACCCAAAAGTAAACATTTCTTGAAGATCCTGGACAACTCCTTACAGAAAATATTTATGATTAAAGACCTTAAAATGTGGTAAAAATGCAAAGAAATATTTCACCCTTAGATGCACCAAATGGGCAGTCAGAGGAAGGCTAATATGATGCCTGTGGCACAGAGGCTTTCAGACAAAGCTGAGACTTGAACTTTTAAGGATCTGAATAACAGAATTTGCCACCAGCACCTATGGAAAGAAACAACAACTTATGCCAGAACCCTCAATAAAGCTTAATAAACAAGATGGTTGAGAAGTCTCAGCAAAAAAAAAAAATACATTGTTCAGGGCTGCATTGTTTTGAATCTACCATCTGAAAGGGAAAGCGATCTGAATGCCAACTTCCAGGTGTAAGGTATCAATAAAGATACAAAGCATCTTTTTGACTGTTCCTGTCAAAAATGTGAATGAAGGCCAGGTTAATGCAGACTAGTTTCTGGCCAGCAATCCTTTTGTGAAGAAGTGGAATTGGGGAGTTTTCTGAAAGATAAAGAGTTTCTTAAACCATTTTTAGGTTGATAGTGATTTATTATAGTACTTCTGCATGCACAGTAATGTAGGAAGGCATCAGAAGAATTGATCTGAGACACTAAAGAGGATTCTTTGTTTCATCTCACTCTCTGGTTGTGTCAAGATTCACCTATGAGCAAAGCCTTCTCTCATGCTTGGAATGGAGTGGATAGGCTCAGTTCTAATACGCTGTTATGTCCTGAGTGTGAGACACAGCAGATAAGAATGTAGAACTACACAGGACATTTATATCCCACACAGCAACCCTCATTCTCTTAGGATCCATTCTCTCTTCCCCTATTTCTCTTTGGTTCCTTGATATTATATATGCATGAGAGAACAGATCCTATGAGAGAAGCTGTGGGGGAAAGAAATGTCCTGTGTAACTATATACATCAGAATTTCCATAGGAAGAGAGTTTTTTGTTTCACTGAAAATTTTGGTGCTATTTGACAAATAGTGACAAAACTGTCCCCCCAAAAAGTTCACCTACATTAGCTCCTTTCTCGACCTTTTAAGGGTGATTCATCAAGTGGGGGACAAGAAAAAGTGGTGTTCCAAATGTTAGATTTCCTGTGTTAATTACCGTTGGAAGTTTTGGGAAGCATTACAGAAAAAACAGCTGAACAAAGTGACACCAAATTTGTCAGTAAGAACTTTACTCGGAAAGCTTGTGATTTGTTCACTCAGTCGTTTGAGAAATGCACATTCACATTTAAAGAGTTGCTTGGGTGGACATGAAAAGGTTAAAAGGTTAGCTATATTTAGACTGCTGGTGTACAGATATGCTCAGATTGTTCCCTATAAAGGGGACATGTCAATTCGAATTGGGTGTCCACAACCTGAAAAACAGGTTGTGGCCTGCCACTACAGGACTCATGAGCATCATCCCTGCATTCAGAAAATTAATTTAAAGGAAATATAAGAAGGCAGGATCAGCACACTTACTCAAGGACCACCAGGACAACATTGTGGAAGCCATTACAGGGCTCCAAACATTGTCCTCATTGAAAAGCATATATCCGAAGTTTGATTTGGAGTGTGATAAAAAGAAACACATATAAAAGGTATAACTGATTTTAGTCCCAATATAATTCATTTGTTGGTGTACCATACTAATTTTAGGGATTTTGGTAGGTTCTAAGGTGATTTTACTCTCTTTAAAAGGATGTTTCTCTGCTGGGATTTGATGACAAGTACTAGAGAAAAATGCTTTTTATCATGATTTCCTCACAGAGGATATGGAAGGTGCTGCAGAAGCATAAATAAGCACACAGATGCTATAGGTTTGCCCTATCTTCGTCACACATGTAAAATACAGTGTAATTATCTGAGTAAAACATGTACTTTCATCAGCAGCCTCTGCAGTCTATCAGTTGATTCCTCAATGTTCTAAAACAGCTTTCCACAGTTCTAACGAACAACTAGAGTCATAATGGGCCAGATGTAGCAAAACTAGGTTTTGCGACTCGGAAATTGCGACTCGGACCGACTTGCAATTTCCGAGTCGCAAAACCATATGCAGAATGGTATCTCAGACACCTTCTGCGAGTCGCTTTGGGCTCAATATTAATGAGGTGGGTCGCATTTTTAAATAAAGCAGTTTTTTATTTATTTTGCAGCCCGTTTTCCTTAAAGGAAAACGAGTTGCAAAATAAGAAAATAACGAAACCTTTTGGTTTTGGTTTTTCAGAGTAGGCAGTGGTCCATTGGACCACTGCCTGCTCTGAAAAACCCTTCTGGCAACATTCACAAAGGGGTAGGGGTCCCATGGGGACCCCTTCCCTTTTGCGAATGGGTTACCAACAGTGTGACACTGGTGGAAACTGCGAATTGCTTTGCGACCGTGTTCGCGGTCACAAATCAATTTAGCATAGCAATGCGAGTCACAAATAGGAAGGGAACACCCCTTCCTATTTGCGAGTCGCATTCACAATTTGCGAGTCGGTTCTGACTCGCAAATTGTGAATGTGCATCGCAAACAGCATTTTGCATGGCGCAAACTGCGATTTTCACAGTTTGTGCCATGCAAAATGCTTTTTACATCTGGCCCAAAATTCTGTATTTATTATACAAATGTGCCACACCAGAAACCATACACTTAAAGGGCATTTTCTTTACAAATAAACACAATGTTTTTTTAATACTAGAAATGATGCTTAGTACACCAGAAAGCTTAAATGAGGGCACATTTTCTATGATTTCTCAAATAGCTTCTTCATCTGTTTCAGTACAACATTCTGGCGGGCAGGCTGAACCATGTGCTTTCAGCACCAGCAGCAGCTTGATCAGTTCAATCACTGGTGATCAACTCCAGATTTACCACAGAGTTCTAAAAAGCAACTAGAGAGCAAACATTTTGTTTTCACGTTAGAAGTGAGATGCTTCTGAACACCATTTTCTTGGATTAAGAACTCTTTTCTTCAAAGCCTTTCTGAATCGCAGGGTGAAGTAAATGAGGATTAACATGTTACTGCAGACATAAAACTATTGGGCTAAAAATGTGAGGAGAGGTGTGGGTTTTTAGTAATTAGAGGCAATTTTTTAAAGGGGCTAAAAATAGTTAAAGGGAGATACGTCTACATACGATTCCCTCTCAACATGTTTATATATATATATATATATATATATATATATATATATATATATAATCTAGTGGCAGTTGCCACTAAGTAGTTATAGTTAGGACCTAGTTTCTATAGCCAAAACGTTTTTGTTTTCCTGACTTTGGCACTTTTTGATGAATCTTCAAGAAATGTTCCCCAAAAATACTATGCTTACTTCAGTGTCTGTCTGGAAAGTTTCAGAATGATCCGTCAAGCAGGGGCCGAGAAAAAGGGGAGGGGGTCCCAAAATGCCTTTTCCCCATGCATTTTTACACAGGAAATTTGAACAGTGATAGCACCTGAACCTCTGGGCGGAATTACACCAAATTTGGCAGAAAAGTAGCTCTTGGTTCAGAAAGAGCCCTTTTTAGATCAAGCACGCAGGCGCTTTGTCCTTTTGTAAGTACTGTGGGCTTTTAACCAAGCCCATCGCATGCCCATCACTTTCACTCGTTCGTGGGCTTGCCTTTCGAAAATCGTTTGTTATCATTGGTAAATGCTTTACGTTTGTCCCTCCTTTGGGCAGTTTTGTTACAGCCTTGCAGACTGCCCATTACATGGATAATTGCACGATTGCTGATACGTTTCACTGTGAGCAAACTTCTTTTTCCTTCTGTATCTCTTCTGTATCTCTCCTTCACACTCATGGAGCTTTGAATTGCCTCATTTATATCAACTGTTTTACTTTTCATTTCAATTTATGTGGCAAGAAAAGTCCTGTTAGGAATTTACAACATTATTAGCTCTAACTAGAGCAAATGCGAGATCCATTGCTTTGCAAATGCTTGTTGTTAGTTGGTGTAAAACCGTTGTGCAGTTTTTGAGAAATAAAAGAAAATCCAAAGTTATATAAATAGGGATGTGAAGGCTCTGCAAACTCTCCCGATCTTGTGCTGAGATCTGACTGGCTGCCAACACTTCAACAAGAAAGTGTTGGCAGCCATATTGGGACTCAGCTTCACATATTATAATTGAATTAGTACTACCCCTGTCGAGTAGCACTGTACTCCGGAACCCAAGATGAATTAGTGGTGGATTAGTATAGGGAAATATGAGTACAGTTTTAGTATTATTATGAGTTAATTTGAGCAGAGGATATGTGAGTTTGTTAGCTGGACTGACTAGTGTAATGGAGGGCTAAAGGAGGGGGGAATCCAGAAGCGTTAGTTGGGAGTTTATAGTAAGAGGATAAGGCTTGGGATGAGTAAAGGAGAGATGAAAGAGGGAAGAGTCTGTGGAAAGGGTTATGGAGAATCATAGTCGCAGGAGGGGTTTTGGATGAGTCAAAGATTAGATAAATAAGGGAGAATTTATTAGGGTTGTTTGGAAGATCATGGTAGTAAACTGAGGTTTGGGTGAGCTAGATGTGGAAGATGAGGGAAGAGCTTAAGCAGGGTTTTTCGGAGATGAAAGTAGTAGAATGGATTAGGGATGAGTCAGAGTGGGGATGGAGGATAGATTGATAGAGATATGTCATATGGTGATGGGTAGACAAAGTAAAGCTTACAAGAGAGTAACATTTGTATTATTTTTATTTATGTATAATTTTATTTATATACATATATTCTTGTTTAAGCATTATTTTTATTTATTTTTAATTTATTTATTCATTATTATTATTATTTCTTTACTTTAATTTATTTATTTATAATTTGAATTTTATTTATAGATTTTATTTTACATTTTTCTCTAGTACAGTAGGGCTACAGTAATAAATAAATAGATATGTAAATACGTAGTAAGGAAATATATGTTCAAGGAATATAATAATGGGTATATAAATATGAGAAGAAAAGTAGTATTGTAGGAACACAGACTTTCAAAATTTGTAATATTTGAAGTTAATTAATAAGTGTACTTTTCTAACATTTATTTATTTCCTCAATTTTTGAATAGTGAAATGCTTATGATAATAAAACATTTGATCAGTATGATATAAAAACAAGAGCAGAGAATCATAAGTATCGAATATAACAACTTACCTAGGAGCTATGCAATGACCTATGAACATGTTAAGCATAGAATAATAGACACATCTATATGTATATACACACACACACATATATACACATATGCATAAACACACACACATATATATACATTCATATACATATACATATTTAATCGTGAGTAAATATACATTTGTTAAACAGGTTTAAAAAGCATATAATTTATTGTTATGACATAGTGGTGATACATATTTCCTAAAGAACTATACATATCTAAAATATACACATAATCAGATTAAAAATATTTATCAACTCAGGTATATGCAGTCCATTGCTGTTTGAATATGGTGGTTCTGAAGGAAAAGGATGGAAAAGGATGTACCACCTACAGTCTTTTTCTTGTATGGTGGTGTTCTAAGGCGGGGTGCCAATCTTGAGCGGAGGTTTCTTTGTTGAATGTATTTGGTTATTTCGTTTTTGATAAAAGAGGTCCTGTTCCATGTTTAGCTTTGTGGGTGATACAAAGCAGCTTGAAAGTGGATCTTCAGGCAGTTGGTAACCAGTGTAGTGCTCTCAAGGCAGGGAAGATGTGGGCTTGTGGCTTTACATGTAATAGTAGTCTGGCAGCGGAGTTTTGAATACGTTGTAGTTTTTCATAATGGATAGAGATGATCCATGGTAAAAGCCATGGATATAATCCAGTTTGGATAGTACGAGAGAGATAGTAGCCTGCACCTTATGTGGAAATCCGACGTGGGGGAAGATGCGTCACAGAGTCTTCATGGTGATGAAGCTTGTTTGTGCTAATTTGTCCACTTGGGCATTCATTGTTAACTTGGAGTCCATGGTTATTCCAAGGTTTTTAACTTCCTCAGATAATTGAGGAGGTGGTCTGAGATCGTCAGGCCTGGTGCACAGTGGGTCATAAATTTTCCAGTCATCACATATGAGTATTTCCGTTTTGAAGGCATTTCAGTTTGAGATGGCTCCAAGTCATCCACTGATCAACGGCTCTGAGGCAACAGAAGATTTGTGAGTTTTCAATGTCTTTGGGGCATTCCAATTTAAGTAGTATTTGTGAGTCATCTGCATAGTTGTAGCATGTGAGTTGAAAATCATTGGTCAGTTTTGGTAATGAAGCAAAGGTGAGATTTTTGATCCTTGGTGGACCCCTGCTTTTGTGAGGTAGGGTTTGGATGAGAAGGGGGATAATAGATACTAGTAGTTCTGTTTTGAAGGTAGGATGTAATCCAGTCGAGAGCAGTCCCTTCTAAGCCGGCTTCATGGAGTCTTTGAATTAGTGTGTCATGATCAACCAAATCAATGGCAGCTGAGAGGTCCAAGAGAAGTAGTGCAGCAACTCAATTGCGGTCAACTGTGTTTTTAAGATCATCCCAGATTGTTATGAGTGCCAATTCAGTGCCTCTTCCTGGGAGGAATCCACTTTGGTAGTCTGAAACTATAGAATTGTCTTCAATGAATTGTGACATCTGGGCGAATGCTGATCTTTCTTTCAGTTTTCCCAGGAAAGGTCCATTTGTGATTGGTCTGTAGTTGTTGGGGTCCTGTGGGTCTAGGTTTGTTTTCTTTAATTATGTATGCCTTTTTCAGGTCTTCAGGAAAATTTCTTATAGTTAAAGAGTTGTTGATAATTCTTCTTACAGGTGCGGCAGCAGAAGTAGATAAAAGAATGTTCTTGAAGATGTGTGGTGGACAAGGGTCAGATGGGAAACCGGAAGGCCTGCTTGCTTTGACCAAATCCATAAATTCACCTTGTGATATGTGTTTGAAGGACTGTAGAGGCTGGGTTGTTTTACTCTTAGAGGGGATTTTAGGAAAGGGGTTGGTGCTGATGGTTTACGTCTGTTTTAAATTGGAGTCCAATGTGTCTGCCTTGGCTGTGTAATGAGTTGCTTTTTTGTCTGTGAAATTTCAAGTAGTGGGATGACTTCCTTCCATGCATTTAGGTTTTCGAAATTTATTGAGAATTTTTTTAAATGTTTTGGTTGCAGATTTAGCATTTTGACTTCTGTCTGAGTAGAACCTTTTTTAGTTTTTTTGATTGATGATTTGTATATTCTTTTAAGTTTGTGTAGCCGCAGTTTGTCTTGAATGTTGTTTGTTTTGAGCCAGGTCGGCTGCAACCTTCTGATTTGTTGTTTTATCTTTTCAAGTTCTGTGTTTCTCCAAGGTGTTGGTTTTCTTTTGTCCTGTTTAGTTTTTCTGAGTGGTATTAGGATATCAAAAGCTTTGTGTAGCTACTCATAAGGGTTTGCAACAGAATTAATTGTATCAGATCTGTGTTGGCAGGTAGTTGTGTTTCTAAGTCATCAAAATTGAGCTTGCTCCATGGTCGATAGGTGCATGTATGTAAGTAGTTGTGGAGTGTGTTGAATTGTGGTGTTTTATGTTGGAAATTTATCAAATGGTGGTCTGACCATGTGATTGGTGTAATGCTATGAACATTAACTAGTTCAGGCTTAGCTAAAATCACATCTAGGATGTGTCCAGCGATGTATGTGGGATTGTGTACAATCTGATGTAGGTTCAATGCGACTAGGCCAGTGGTGATAGCTTCTGGATGGGGCATATTGGGTTTGTCACCAAGCATGCATAGGTTTGACTACAATGTAGTAAGGTTTGAGACTGTATCTAAAAAAGGGACTGGGAATGTTGAGTTGTTAGGTGAAGGTCTACAAAGGAGAAAAAAGTTACAGGAGGAGGTTGGAGTAGGGTGGCATCTGGTGAGCAGGGCTTCACAACATTGTATGGAAATGTTGTCTGTTTTAATCAGATTCATTGCTTGTTTGAATATAATAGCTTTTCCACCTCCTCTCTTACCTATACGGTTTTGTGTGATGGTTTGATAGCCCGGAGGAACGGCTTAATGCAACACTGGTGCCATGTCATCTCCCAACCATGTTTCTGTTATGAATAGAAAGTCAGGTTGTGTGTCTGTGAGTAGGTTATATATTTGGTGCTTGTTTTTTTAGAGTGATCCAGCATTTATGAGCTGGCAGTTTAGAAAAAGTGTGTTGTTTTGTTTAGAAGTAGGGTGTGCTGTATATTTTGAGCTTGTAGCAGGTATGTTGTTAGTTGTGATAACTGTGTGAGGGTTGCAATAGTCCTGTTTTTATGTAGTGCTCCTCTTCCAGCAGGCTTAGGAGGCATTTTGTTGGGTCTGTGTTTGTCGGTGGTGGACTCGGTGGCTGAGAGAGACATGAAGAGTGTACTTTTTTTTGTAGGGTGGCTTTGTTATGTAATAGACAAGGGGATGCGAAGTTGTTAGGAGTAGCATGTTGTTTATTTTGTTTGTGTCTGTGGAAGAAGTATGGGTTAGGGGTGGTGGAGGAGCATGTAGATCATAATGTAAAGCTCTAAATTGTGCAATAGATGAGAGGCGGGTGAATGAATGTTGCTGTGTTGGGGTGCATGTGGTAGATATTTGTGAAGAGTTAGAATGTAGGGGTAAAGATTGGTCAGGATTTGTATTCTTTGTGTAGTCATGAGGGTGAGAGTGGGTGTGACGAAAACTATAATGAAAGTTTGTGTTATTTTGATATGGTGATGTGTGTGGTCTGTATTGTTTTTGTGGAATAGTGAGATGGGATATTGATGCAGTGGTTTTCTGTGAAGGACTGTGATAGTGCTGGTGAGTGATATTAGAGTATTACAGGGGGTGTTGATGTCTTTTGGAGATGAGTGTATGATGTGTGTTAGATGGGATGGATGTGTGTCAGAGGAGTGTGTGTTAGTTGTGATGACTGGAAGAGGTAATATGTGTGGTGGAGTGAAGTGTGAGGATTGTTTGCTTGTGTGTAATTGGTGAAGAGAGGGGAAGGGTGTTTGTAGATGGTGTGTTGGAAGGCTGAGTTTAGGTATTGTCATGATAAAAGTGGGTCTGGCAGGAGCAAATAGAGGATAGTGTTGTTGGTTTGTAGGAACAGGGAGTGTGTATCTAGATGGCTGAAAGTAATGTATAGTGTGGTTTTGTATTGTTTGGGCGATGGCAAGCTGTGTTATTGGGAATGGACAGAGTAGTGTTTTCTGTGAGAATTAAGGTGTCATACTGTTGTAGTTGTGGTGCATTTGTGTATAGGTGTGGCATATGTGTGGCATAGGTGGTTTTGTGCTGGTCGATGAGACATTTCAGTCTGTATGAGGTCAGTTTGTGATGCAAGAGTTGGATGCCTTTGCTGATAATATATTTGCATGTTGATAGATGTGTAGGGAGTAAGGTCCTTTCTGGTAAAATGGGAAAATTGGGCAGAATTTCTGGCCCTAGCCCCAAACAGGCGACTGCCCTTGTCCTCTCTGTCCTTGGCCTTGATGGCCGAGCTGAGACGCCCAAAGCTCTCGGCTTAAATAGCCCTACTGGCCAATAGAAATCTAGTCCTAACCCTAACCAATCAGATTTGTAACCCTAAATCTCACAACCAACGGGAGACCCAACCCTAATCACCAATCATACCCCTAATCCTAACAACGAATCACAACCCCAACCCTAAAAACCAGGAATAAATAGGAATCTCAACACCAGTACCAAACACAATCCCTACCCTAAAAACCAGGAGCCAACAGGAATCTCAACCCTAGTACTAATCACAACACCATATACAACAACCAATAGAAAACTATATAAGGGCCACGTTAACTGAAGCCCAAGTCGCAGGTGTGGGAGGAGGGATCAGGTTGCCTCGGACTCAGAGAGCCAATTAGTAAGGCCCAGCCCCTGTGGGAAGGGAGGAGGGAGCTGATACTCTATTCAGAATCTCCTTGGATACAAACAGGCTGAATCCACACTTCCAAGCTACCAGAGTCTACCTTCCAGGGAAAGGAGAGACTATAAAAACACTGAACTACTGCTTGTCGTGCACTCACAAATTTGGCTTTTTCAAGGCAAAAACAGGTGATGCAGACAGTTTCTAAATACAATTTTAATCACAGAAACAGATTAAGCAGTCTCCTAAACACACTCTGGTTAACCACTGAAGTGTATGTAGCCTTTTTACTTAAAAAAAGGGGGGCTCTTTATGCAGTCTTTTGCCACAAACTAGGAGGGACATTTCAAACAGTCAAACCTAAAAAACAGCACTTTAAAAGGGCAAGCTGCCTGAAACACAGAGAGTCTACAGTAAACAGGCATGGGCAGCAGTAGAAAACACTTTTAAACAAATAATAAGATTTCCCAGAAATGTCTGGGGCACCTTACCTAGGTCTCTTAGGAATCCCAGATCACTGGGCTGTATTAGGGCAGAGGGAAAAATATGGGTTCACAAAATGGAGGTGGCTATCTTGGGGTTCCCTCCACAAACTAAAGGGGCCACGGTAGATGTGGGAGGAGGGCTCAGGTTGCCTGGGATTCAGAGAGCCAATCAGTAAGGCCCAGGTCCTAGGAACCCTTGATCCCTGGGCTGTATTAGGGTACAGGGAATAGTTTAGTAAAACGTGAAGAGGGAACACCAACTTACCTCTAATAATAAAAATACCTCTGCTGATTCACTATCGACATTCCCACCAATCCTCTGGACAGATCATTTCTGTATACCTCTAACTTTTATTCTTTCAAAGTAGACAAATCTACCCATCCCGTCCCTGACCCCATCTCTGCTACCACTGTAGCCTAGCCCTAACTATTCTAATTTAGCTAATTACCACTAATGATTAAATCAGCTTGCAACCTTGTTACTTCTCTTTTTCATATCCACTCTTGTAGAGTCATCCCATCCATCCTTAAGTATACAACATCAATAAAGCCATCAACAGAACCAGAAAGCTATTCAAGGCATCACCTTCCTGCCAGACATACTTATTCCTAATTCCACAGAAAAGTGCAATGCCATCAACCTCTTTTTCCGTGAAAAAATAGACTATCCAACAAAAAGTGGACAATACCAAGCCTGCTTCATTACCTTCAACCATCCCTTCCCAAATAATTCCACAATGGTCTGCCTTCAAAGCCCTATCTCTGGAAGCTTACTTGTAATCTGGAATCCAACTTTAGAATTCTACTGAAATGAAGAGTCAGAACCAGCTAGTCGAGAGGGCAAGGAAACAAATGAAGGAACACACCTTTGTTGCGATGCATCCTCCAACCAGACTAAAGCCTTTATATAGTACCAGAACTATAAAACGAAATTAAATCACACACCACATGACAGGAAACCTTATGCATTGTGAAAACCTGGTGGAAATCAAGGAAGAAGCCATCATGATGGAAAAGAAAAGAGAATTAAAACGTGAATTAGATCAACTGCTGAGCATCTTTAAAAGACAGTTGCAAACCCTAAAGGCAAGTAACCCTGGAGCTTCAGAAAAGGCAGCCCCAGCTGAGTGAACCTCACAGCCAGCAGCTGCGGGCAACTTGCGGTGTTTTTTTAGGCCGAGAACTGTGGGACCATGCAAGGTACTGCAGTTCTTAGTCACCAAGTCGGCAGAAGACACCACACAAGTGATTGTATACCCACTCTGGAGGCCACAGGCTTGTTAATAAAGGCAAAAATATTGCTGGACAAATCTGGGGCATGGACTGAAAGGCAACAACCCAAGAACGCTTGCTAGCACAGTAGCCTATCCATTAAACGAAGAACTGCAACCTAAATCTGGCACTCACAGATCTCACTAACCTTGTATTCTGGTTCCCCATCCACCAAAACAAAATGAGGAGGAGAACTTCCATGAGAAGAATCAGGCTCATAATTATTTGCTGGGAGACACGAAGAGTGAGTTGAATCTTCCAACAATTGGGAAGATGGAGTGCAAAGGCAACTGTATTGATTTGTTTGGATACTACAAAGGGGCCCAAATATTGAGGACAAAACTGGACTGGCAAATTACGAGTGGCAAGAATCTGGAAGCCAGCCTAATATTATCTTTAACCTTAAACTTTGGGACCAATCATTCTGATTTATCGGTTCTAGTCTTCCAACCAGTTTTTGATACTTGTAAATTCTGGGAAATTACTATTTTTTCAGTATCAGGACTCTGAAGAAAGGCAGCAGCAGCAGGCTTCAGAGGAATTGATAGTGGCAAGGATGGAAAATACAAGAATGGAATTCCAGGATACAATTTGGAATCAGAGAGAACAGAGCTGTTAGTTGAAAACTCTGCTAAGGGTAAGCATTCTTCCCCATTGTTTTGAGTGCACTGCAGAAACACCTTGCTGTTCAAGGCTCTAGATGACCCTCTCAGCCTGTCCACAGGACTCTGCATGGTAGCCTGAGGACAGGGCTTGATGGATACCCAAGGTAGAATAAATGAAGAGTCAGAACCTAGAAATGTATTAACAGCCCATCTGAGATTAAACGTTTCCCTTTCATTATGCTGGCTCATGAAAGATTACAAAACAAAGAAAAAACAGCAGTCTTGGAAAAGAGGTCTAAAGTGATCAAGAAGGTTGTAAGTTCACAATAAATTTGGTGGAAATCATGTGCTACGGATGGGGACACACAGTCAAAGGCTGGAGAAACCCAAATGCCTTATTGTAAATGCCCTGGATTGTGACAGATAACTTTGTTGGGAAGCATAAGGGCAGGTGTGTCAGAAATCTAAGCCATAATGTCCTTTGAGAAAATGCATTAGCAAGATTTTCTATGTGGCAGAAATGTAAGTATCATATTAAGAACAGACGTAGCCCTAACAAGGTTATCTGCTGTTTCTATTTTGCTGTTTCTATTTTGCAAGCTCTGCAAAGACAGGTGATTCCAATGGTCCATCCAAACCTCAAAAGGTTTGACTACTCTCATTAAAAAATACTGCCACTTCACGCAGGCATGGTTGAGGGTCAAGAGCTTGCATTCCTGTGAAGAAAAAGAAGAGACATACCACCGGCACCCGCACATGGCTTGCAGTGGCTATGGACTCTTTCCCCGAGAGGCAGCTAAGACACGAAAGCCTCCTTGTCCACCACCATCTTGTTCTGGGCACGCCAAGAGCCAAAAAAGAACTCCCACATGTGAGATTTTGGCATACAACACACGCAGGACATCTGCCATAAAACAATATATTACAAGACACAATTATATTGTTATAGATATTTTGTTACCTAAAGAAATAACACATTATGCATCTTTTTGTCCCAATCCAAGATGGCTGTACTTTTATGTGTTTTTTTTAGGTCAATTCCTGCCTTTTCCCTATAAAAAGAGACTCTGGGCCTGACTTAGATATTGATGGATGGATTACTGTTTCACAATGATGACAGATATCCTGTCTGCCAAAACCTAAATCCCATTATTTCCTCTGGGATTTAGATTTAGGCATATGGGATATCAGTCACTGTTGTGACGGAATAACCCATCTGCCAATATCTAAATCCGGCCCTCTATTGAGAAGCCAGTTGCATCTCAATTCTTTCTTCATTGCTCCCTCCTGCTTGCCGTGGACCTCAGCAGACTTCATTATTCCCTTCATCATTCATCTTGGCAGTTCAATGTATATTTTCTTGTACCTGTTTCCTGTTAAACCAGGCTAAAGGTTTCTGGATACCATTTTTTTAATCTTCTTGCTGGTGTTTTCCTGGAGCAGTTTTAGACTCTTAACTCCATTCTGGCATCAGTTCCTGCCTCTTGAGATAAACAGCCTTATCTTCACCCAAAGAAGCCATGACCAGCTTAGGCAAAAGGACCAGCGCTTGACAATTCCAGAACTGAATTCAGGACATGGGAAAGATATAAGCTTTTCCTCATCCTAGAGCTGAAGCAGAACTGCCCCAACAGCAACATTTGAAGTGTCAGTAACCACAATGAATCACCTGGATGGGTTTGGGTGCCTGAAAATAGAAGCTTGGGTGAAAGCCTTATTAAGATTAAAAAAGCCATCTGTGCTATATCTGTTCAAGACAAACCTTTAGTTAGACACTCCTTGACCTAAGAGGCAGATATATGGCTACTCATACCAGTAAGGTTCTTGGAGAATTCCGCTAAAATTTTGCCAGCCCCAAGAAACTCTGGGTTTCCTTGATGAACTTAGGAGTGGCTAGTCTAGGTGGCAGAGATTTTATGACTGTCCCTTGACAGTTCACTTGCAGAGAGGTGATACCTCAGATACTCCACTTCTATTTTCTCAAATTCACAATTCTCCCCTGTACATGATAGTTTTCCCTGAGACTCAGAAGAACAGAACTAACATGGACTTGATTCTCTAGAAGGAAAGCAGAAAGGATCAGGATATCCTCCAGGTACACCACAAGAAACTGCTTCAGGATGGTAATGAATATGCTGTTAACAAATCTATGAAAAACTGCCAGAACATGGGTAAGGCCAATGGGCATGACCAGATATTCATAGTATACAAAAGGCAGTCTTCCACTCATCTCCTTTCTTTGCATGGAGCAGATAATAATCTCCACAGAGATCTAGGGGGTCATTCTGACCTCAGCGGTAAAAGGCGCTTACCGCCGGTCAGAAGACCGCCATAACACCGCCGCGGTCGCGGTAAACCGCCACGGTCATTCTGACCCGCAACTGGCAAACCGCCAAAAACTCGACATCAACAAAAGTCCGCCACACCAACGGCCAGTGTAAACTGTCGATGACCAAACCTCCACCGTCACGCCAACAGAAATACGCCCATTCCATTCCAACCCACAAATCCCCGCAGCGGTCTTTCAACCGCGGTATTCCATTGGCGGTACACACCGCTGCGCTCAAAATACACACACCTTTACAAAACACAGCCACATTGGACAATTCAAAATACACAACCCTGAGACACATACACACAACACTCCCACACACCCAATACAATATAAAAAACACACCCACATCACCCACAAACCCTTACGACCACAATTGCGACTGAAGGCCAGAGAGAGACAGCACAGAATAGAGTACACCATCACACAGAGGCAAATCACAACATCACCCACACAATATCCATGCACAAAACACCACACACCACCACACTCACCACACTCTACAACACATACACCACCCCACACCTCATCCACACCACCCCATGGCACCCCAAAGACACCCCAGGTTTTCTGACGCAGAACTCAGGGTCATGGTGGAGGAAATAGTTTGGGTAGAGCCCCAGCTTTTCGGGACACAGGTGCAGCACACCACCATTGCCAGGAAGATGGAGCTATGGCAAAGAATAGTGGACAGGGTCAACGCTGTGGGACAGCATCCACGAAATCGGGACGATATCAGGAAGCGGTGGAACGACCTACGGGGGAAGGTGCGTTCCATGGTATCAAGGCACAACATCGCGGTGCAGAAGACTGGCGGCGGACCCCCACCTACTCCCCCAGAATTTACAGCATGGGAGGAGCAAGTCTTGCACATCCTGCATCCTGAGGGCCTCGCAGGAGTAGCTGGAGGAATGGACTCTGGTAAGTCAAATCTTCACTACTTCATTCCCCCCACCCCACCTGCATGCCAAATCATACCCCCACCCTCACCCCCACCCCCATCACACCAACTCCTTGCAAATGGCTCACCATCACAACCCACCCATCCCAACACCTAGCCCTGCATGCGTCCACAAAGCATGGACACCAATCACCAAAGCATGCCCACTGCACATACCCATCTCCCCCACAAGCCACCGTCACAACAGCCCCCACAAGGGAATGCCAGCACTGGGGTACACAGTTTAGATACAAACAAATTGGAATACAGTAATTTAGTATCGGTCAATAACATTTGCTTATTAGAATACGGTGCAACTTTAAAATAGTAGGACTTAGCATTACGTTGATCATGCCCAGAAAAATATGCAAATTTATCATAATACGTTTTCGAACTCCCTTGTGGAGGAGTCGAGCAATGTTCCCATTGCACATAATTAAACATGGGCTTAGGGCTACTAGCTTTATGAATAAAGTGGTGTCCATAATAGTTGTAACAAAACATGTCACCATGATTATCTCTAAACTGGTAAGCATCATCATCGTCATAGACAGTATAATATTGCAAATCCGTTAGCATAGAATCTACTGTCTTCACATCCCAATCATCAGAAACAATGCCAGGTATAACAATATCATTCATTGATAATTTGAGGACATACGGTATTTGAATCAATTCAGTGGGACCATATATATCAAACATTACTTTATCCCACACAATTCCATCCGGAACTGGTATTGCAGAAATGTTTACAGTGGACAAGTCTCTTCGAACCATATGAGACGAAAAATGCGGTTTTAACACAGTCTCCACGTGCTCAATGTCAGATCGATCAGGAAGAAAATGACCATGTATTATCAGAAAAAAAGTAACCACAAATCCCAACCATAATAAAAGAGTCATCACGGCCAAAAACAGCTAAAAATAGTTCCAAGGAAAAACAAAATATGTGCGTTTAAGCCAACCCAGTAGCCGTCGTGGACCGTGGACAGAAGACATCGAGGACGAGGAGCCGGACACATCATTATCAGCGTCGTTGAAGCAGCCAGAAGCAGTTCTAGCAAAAGGTGCAACAGTGAACAAAGAAGCAGATGGAGGCTCTCGCTGTGGCACGCTATAAACCACATGTTCAGAAACATCAGTAGAACGTACAGCAATTTGATCAAAAGATTCCATATTAATAGCCGTTGGTGGAACAATCGCAAGATCATCATCCACCCTCCCCAAGCTCGGAGAGGAAACAGTGTCGGTGAAAATCACCTGCAGCAGGACTTCTTCCCCAGTAGTGAGAGGGATTCCGGAACTACTGGGTGTCCCTCTTGGTCTGCTGTGCAGAATCGGCCACATGTTGTAACTTGACATTATCAATGGAAACAAAGCGATTTCCTTTGGCCCCTCGCAGCGGCGGTAAAATCACAGTTCTCGTGCCGCTCACCCCCAACACAGGGACAGGTTCTCGATAAGAAGGACCAAATTCTTTTTTAACTGTGACCTTTTCACGCACTAGATCCCCAATCCTGGGTATCCAACCAGTAGGTGTTACTGGCTCATCCTTAATTCCTGAGGAGGCAGCACTGGCAGAAGAGTTATCTTCACAGAATTGTTGTAAATCCTGCAAAAAAGTGACACGATCATTTATGTCAAAGGGCGTATCTGCCGCCTCCACACCAGGACCATCTAGATCAGGAACATACATTCGTGTTCCAAACAGGCACTCATATGAAGTACGACCCCCCAGTGACCTTCTAGGCAAGTTATTAAGTGCTCTCTGTACTCCATATAGGTGGGCTAGCCAACCACGACCCGTACCTATAACTCTGGCCGTTAAGGACTGCTTTAAATCACGATTTAAACGCTCCACAACAGAATTTCCCTCGGGATGAAATGGAGACGAGAATTGGAGTTGGACCCCCAACGAAGCCATGGTGTCCCTGAATGCCTTAGAGGCAAAAGCAGGGCCCTGGTCCGAATGAAAAGCCGCAACTGCAAATATATCGACAAAGATGCGCAAATCTTTAATAACGGTTCGAGCGTCAGCCGAGCGTTGTGGCCATACCCACACAAATCTGGAGCACGAATCTACAGCAACCAATATATATTTGAATGCACTATCTGGTGTCAGCGGACCACAATGATCCAAGTACACACACTGTAATGGTCTATTTGAAATCAGAAGGGGCGTCTGCTGCGGGCGTCTAGCCGACGATGCTTTAATTTGTTGACAAACGTCACAACAAAGGACATATTGCTTCGTCTCTTTATAGAGACCAGGCCACCAGTAACGAGCCTGTAACAGTGAAATCGTGGCAGCCACCCCAGCATGTGCAGAAGCCACCCCCTCATGTGCTGCAGAAATCAATCGAGGTCTCTCAATTTTATTGGGAATTTCACGTACACCAATGCCTGGAATTGTAACAGTAGCATTCAGCGCACCATTCAAGCAGTAACTATATTTTGAAGGAAATCCTTTAGGAAAGGGCGTGCCATCAACCGTAGCCTTTATGGCAGCCGAAATTTCTGTGTCTGGTTTGGAACTCGAACGAGTCACTGCGGCCACAATGGCGACAGCCACTGCCGATTTCGCGGCTTCATCAGCCAAAGTATTCCCAGCAACGTGTATTCCAACGCGCTGGTGTCCAAGTGTATGCACAACATGGACTTTAGGAAGCGTTTCCTTCAGATCGCAACCTTACCCCACAACATTTTATGTTTAATGGTGTTGCCTTTAGAATCTCTGAACCCATTCATCTTCCAATAGTGTAGATATTCGTTGAAAGACTGCACACAGTAGTAGGAGTCACAGACCAGCAAGGTTAAAAGCGCCGGATCCTCGTGCTCCAACGCTAACAATAGAGCTTTGAGCTCAGCCAGCTGTGCCGTGCAATCTCCCAAGGTTTTAGTATAAGTATGTCTGGGGCAGAACACGTCCCCCTCCAAAGTGCCGCTCACCACCGCACAAGCAGCAGAATACTGTTGTTTAGTCCCAACCGCTGGTTGCGCAGAGCCATCGGTATACATGACCACCTGATATTGGTCAATAGGCAACGTACCAGCAGGAACAGGGTATTCCATTTCATATTGAAGAAATTCTTGAGTCTGCAGTTTAGGGTCAAATATGTAATCTACATCAGTGGCTGTCAAAGACGTAGCCCATTGTATCCATCGCGGGTGCAAAGCTTTCGAATTTGGAACACTCGCTTTTGTAACTGCCTCTAAGGCCGGAATTGGGGAAACGACAACAATGCGTTGACCCTGGGCCAGCGGTCTTTCTTTAATAACAGCCATCTGTACTGCAGTGAGAATTTTCTCAGTCTGTGCAAAACGTTGTTCCGCAGCAGAATACAAGTGAGACTTGTATGCAATCGGGACTGTCTCCCCCTCATTAAAGGTGACATAAGTAAACCCAACAGCCCCAGGTATCACCCTGATGACTAAATGTGTCTTATTGTCCCGTGTGTGTAAGTGTTTAACTGCTAAGAGATCACTTTGTAATTCTCGTAGTATGTGTGTATGTTCAATCGTCCAAAATCTACTCGAAAAATTCGGGCGAATCAACTCGTAAAAGGGTTTTATACGCGTCGCATATTCAGGAATGTACGTTCTGCCAAAATTCAGAAACCCCAACAATGACTGGAGCTTCCGAACCATATTAGGAGGCTGCAATAAAGCACATTTCTCTAAAAAATGTGGCGCTAAGCTCTTGCCCTCACTCGACAACTCACATCCCAGGAAAATGACGCTGAGAAAGGCAATCTTTGATTTCTTAAAATTAAATTTATAGCCAATATCAGCAAACCCCACAACAATGCGCGATACACGCCTTAGATGTTGCAGAATCTCATCATCCGTCAGATATATGTCATCAACATATGACAACGCTTCAGGGTCGAACTCATGCAGCATTTTAGTGACACGAGCCGAAAACAGTCCTGGGCTATTCTTATACCCCTGAGGCAAACGAAAACATTTTTCTGAGAGCCAAACGCACTGAAACAGGTATAGTCCCGACTCTCGGGCGCTATATTCTGGCAGAAAAATCCATTCGAGATATCTAATGTTGTCTTGTATTTTTTACGCACTATATTATTCATAAGCGCTGTGTGAATTCTGTATTGCATATGTGCGTGTATGACTATTCAAATGTCGGTAATCCACCACTATCCTATATGAATGGTCCGGTTTAGCAACCGGAAACAAGGGATTATTCATCGGCGAGACACAGGGCTCAATTACACCCTGATACTCCAATTGTGTAAGAATTTTCCTAACCGATGCCCTTGCTTCAAATTTGATAGGATACTGCGGTTGTGGCTGAGGTTCGCCCTTTATCGGAATTACATGATAAGGTGATTGTCTGTCCCACCCCACGTTATTTCTATACAAGGCGGGAGCCTGTGCTAGAGCCCATGATTTACTACAGGACTCCGCTAGTTCTCTTGGAACAAGTGGTGGGAAGGAAGGTGTTATAACCTCCTCCGCAACCGGACAGTCGCGAACAAAGTCAGGTGGCCAATCCTGTTCGGCCAGCAGAACATCATATGATTTTACCACATGGTCCCAAAAAATGGCGTTTATAATATGGTCAATGTCCCCTTCCAATCGCAGAGTCACTTCATATACTCTATCAGGATCAGAGACTCGCATATCCGCCGTCTCGACTTGTATGAAGTCATCAGTTGCTTTCACCTCCAGATGCTCTAGAAGACTCCGGCGAACTATTGTGACCTCTGCCGCGCTGTCTAACAGTGCTAACGCCCATGTCTTGTTCGTCAAGAGAACTCTCTTCTTGAGCGGCATGTCTAACTGAGACTGCTGCCACTTTCTTCTTTTTAAATTGCTGTTTTTGTTGCAGCGGTTTCTCTTCTTGTTTAATAGAAACCTCCGCTGAGCGTTGTGAATCCTGTCTCGGTTTCACGTACTCCGTCCTCCGCTCTGACCGCCCACCTCTATCACTTCTCTTTTCCGAGGAGTCCTGAAAGGAACGAGATTGGCGTGTATCAGTATATTGATATCTATCAGGCGTCTTCAAAGTATCCCTATTCCTGAGATTATACTTATTCTGTGGGGTCTCCGGTTGCGGAGACTGCCCACCATCTTTCTTAGGTGTTTGCTGTTTCTTTTCCCAGCACTTTTTCGAACCCTCAGGTTGTTGCTGTTTAGCATTATCTTTATTATTTTTACCCTGTAACTGGGTTTTTTGTGGTCTAGCCCCTAGGCTATCACGACCAATACTAGAATATGTTTCCGCTATTATTCTCGGAAGCTCCCGCTCCTGATTAAGCAGCGGAACATCCCGAAGACGCATTCGCACTGCTAGTGCTACTGCCTCTCCTTTGAGATTACTCAAAATAATAGAAGAAACTGTGGCAAAATTGCCCAGCAACTGCATGCCCAAATCTAAGGCAGGGGCAGCCCCATATTCATCTTGAATCCGTTTAAGCACGTCCGGTAAATTAGCTAATTTCGGTGTACCGTGTGCCGTAGTGTAGAGCGCGGCAAACACCGTGCCCCAGGTATTACAAAGGTCCACCGGAGGAACCATCCCATACGGCAAACACATCGTCAAAATTCTATGTTTATCCTGAGGTCCCGTATGGGGAAATACTGCTTCCAGCGTATTAATTTTTTGCGCCAGCCAAAATGGAGTCTCCTCTCGTTTAGCCGGTACTTTACCCATAACAGAGTGTACAGTGGCCGGATTAATACCCTGAACCACTGCCTGTGGGTGCGCTGGAGCAGCATGCGCTGCGTTTGTATTTAGTATCTTCATTACAAACTGAACTAATCGTCTATATGTAGCCGTTAAGTCTGTATATAAACGACAAACTTCAACCACTGCCAATTGAGCAACCGCAGGATGCGGTGTGTATGTAGCCAATAAAGGCCAGGTAGGACCATCATTACTCAGCGGACCTAACCTAACCTGTGCTACTGTGTGTGGGAGGGCGCCATCAAGCCAATTATGGTGTTCTTGATAAGATAGAGGTATTTCTAAATAAGCGTAAGCCCTGTATTGTCCAGGGACATTCGCAACAGTGTATTCGTGAAAAGTATTTGTTCCCCCATCCACTGCTGGAAATCCGACCCAAGAATAAAAAAGTTCCGTTCTATAGGCTGCATGGGCGTCCACCACAAAAGTGACTGGACCCCCCTGGACTGTCAGTCCATGTGTCAACAGATGTCCTGTGAGCGGGTGACGCATATTAATTGCTATATTCACTACATTAGGATTCGCCATTTTATAAAAAATAGCTCCAGGTCAGAGAAGGCACACCAATATCGGGGTTTTCCTTTCAAAATTCAAGCTTGAACAACCAACCACTAAGCAATAGGAAGCACCTATGCCGTGGCGGCGGAAACCCTCAGCCCCACGGACGTCTCCGTATACTGAACCGAGGAGTCAAAATATATATGAGACCAAGAGAGTCAGTCGGACCTAATCATTAGAGCCAGACCAAACGTTGGCGGCGCCATGTCTCGTGGGCTCTCATTATTCTAAATGAGACTACTGGATTTCTAGGTAGCAGGATCTATAACGGTGTGGGGGACTGAGTCTGACCCACGTGTAAAGAACTCTGTCAGCCTAAATCCGGTTTTTGCTCCGGCTAACTAGCAGTGCCTCATTTCTCCCATGTGGAAGGAATGATTCGGCAGCCGAGCGCATGACATCTTTGGAACTTCTCAGGGAAGTCGTGGTTACTCAGATCCAAACCAACTCTCTTATTTCCAATATGATCTCATATACAAATGACAAAGACAGTATAAGTTTTATGAAATGTTTTTAATAAAACGACTGTATTTTAGATATTAAGGCGTGAGCCGCAATAACCAGAACAATACAACACAGTAGGATTGAAATAGTCACCAGGAGAGTAAAACATAAGAACAAAGCTATCATATTGTCTAACAGTTTCTACTCTCCCTCTGCTTGTTCTATTTAGAGCACAGCATGTTAAGCTTCTAGCTTGCCTACTAGAATCACTGTGGAGACATCAGCCCTCATACCTGAGCAAAGACCTGTGATCTTGGTTCAGCATCTGCAACGAGGCAGTCAGCGTCTAGTTGTGGTTCCCTGGTCGGAATCTCCCTCTTGCGTGTATTGGGACAAGGAAGTGATTTTATAACTAACATGTCATCGTGATCACAAAATGTCCCTACGCAGGAATGCCAAGTCTAAACTCCTACCACATCTATCGGCAATGTACCAGACTGTATCCTTGACTGAAGCACAGAGTAAATATGTTATGGAGAACTCCAGTACTGAAGTAGGCAAAACAGTGTGATATGAATAAAAAACAACACCGTAGAACTGGCTATTTGAAAAATAACAGTACGAAGCCTAATAAAAAGCATGTAAAGCAAAGTGCACAGAGGCTCTAAGCTGTCAGCAAATGAATAAAATATATTCAGGGCAAAGTGCACAAAGGCCTAAAGCCTGAAGCTAAAGCGCAATGAATACGTAAAACTAACCACACTACAGTATCAAAGCACAACATCGCGGTGCAGAAGACTGGCGGCGGACCCCCACCTACTCCCCCAGAATTTACAGCATGGGAGAAGCAAGTCTTGCACATCCTGCATCCTGAGGGCCTCGCAGGAGTAGCTGGAGGAATGGACTCTGGTAAGTCAAATCTTCACTACTTCATTCCCCCCACCCCACCTGCATGCCAAATCATACTCCCACCCTCACCCCCACCCCTATCACACCAACTCCTTGCAAATGGCTCACCATCACAACCCACCCATCCCAACACCTAGCCCTGCATGCGTCCACAAAGCATGGACACCCATCACCAAAGCATGCCCACTGCACATACCCATCTCCCCCACAAGCCACCGTCACAACAGCCCCCACAAGGGAATGCCAGCACTGGGGTACACGGCCACCCACCCATTGCACACTATGGCACACACAGAAGCAATAACCATACTCTTATACCCCTGCAGGACCCGAACGCCACCACACAGCCCAGGAGGGTCCAGAAATGTCCATCCCACCCCAGAAGAGGCCCCCAGTGATGACAGCAGCTCTGTCTCCCTGGACCCAGATGACCAGCCCGGCCCATCGGGGATCTCGGGACAGTCGGTTCCCCTCACACAGCCACAGGCCACAGCAGACCTACCCCCCTCTGGGAACACCAGCACAGCTCCCACCCAGCGGGTCCATGCCTCTGTCTCCAGGACACGTCAATCAGCGGTGTGTCCACCACTACAGGGCACCCAGGTTGACCCACCACCCCAACAACAGGGACCTGGGGGCAGTGGTAGTGGGCACACGGTCCAGGGGACAGAGGCCCAGGGAAACAGGGGAACTGGGAGGGCTGCTGTGCGACAGGGGGGGGACGGGCCCAGGGAACCCACTCTCCACGAGGCCCTCTCCTCCATCATGGGAGCATACCACCACTCCCAGGAGACGATGGCTACGGTACTGGCCAGGTTCCAGGAGATACAGGTACTGCAGGAGGAACAGTACATGGGGTTCAGGGAAGAACTCCAAACCATTAGTTCCGCAATGGGGACCATCGTCGTGGCTCTTAACCAGATTGTCACCACATTGCGGGACCATGTGGCACCACAAAGGGCCCCTGTCACTAGCATGGACCAAGAACAGGCTACCACCTCCGCCGGCGCTAGTGGACAGGAGGCCCCCACACAACAACAGGCCACCAGAACCCCACCTCCTGCAGAAGAAGAACCTCCCCGCAAGCGGGGCCTGAGATCAAGGAAGAAGACAGAGTAGGATGCCAAGACCCCGCCAGCAAAGGATACCCCCTGATGTCATCCCACTGTCTCACATTGTCACCCTGTCCAACCTTAAACTGCCCCTGCTCCATCCTTCCACAGGCATATGGACAATGCACCTGTGAGACTGAAAATCTGGACTCTGCCATGGACATTACTCCACCATCACCCATCACCGATTTTCAACCATGTCCCTAAATTTAGCACTTAAATAAAATCACTTATTGCACTAAAATTATCTGGAGTCTGCTTGTATTTTGAACAAATGTATTAGACATAACGGTGCCAAAATGTTCAGTTACATTGTGATGACAACATACCACTGTCACACAGCTGTAGTCCATGGGCAAACAAAGCAGAGGTCAGGCAGTGGGGCCCACATCTCTGAAAACGGAAGGGAAAGTCACAACTCAGTTAACATAAACTGGGGGGAAACTCAGACAGTAGAGAGGCAGGAGGCTGTAAGTACATGTAAAATGGCGGTGTTGATTCGTACCTGTGTGTTATTGAAAATACTGTTGTATCACTGTGTCCCTGTTGTCTGTGTCGTCCCCGTCGTCTTCCTCCTCTTCACTCTCCACAGGCTCCACAGCTGCCACAACACCACCCTCTGGACCATCCTCCTGCAGGAAAGGCACCTGGCGTCGCAAAGCCAGGTTGTGAAGCATACAGCAGGCCACGATGATCTGGCACACCTTCTTCGGTGAGTACATCAGGGATCCACCTGTCATATGCATGCACCTAAACCTGGCCTTCAGGAGGCCGAAGCTCCGCTCGATCACCCTCCTAGTCCGCCCATGGGCCTCATTGTACCGTTCCTCTGCCCTGGTCCGGGGATTCCTCACTGGGGTCAGTAGCCACGACAGGTTGGGGTAACCAGAGTCACCAATTAGCCACACACGGTGTCTCTGTAGCTGTTCCATCACATAAGGGATGCTGCTATTTCGCATGATGTACGCGTAATGCACTGACCCAGGGAACTTGGCATTTACATGGGAGATGTACTGGTCAGCCAAACAGACCACCTGGACATTCATCGAATGATAACTTTTTCTGTTCCTGTACACCTGTTCACTTTCACTGGGGGGAACCAAAGCCACATGGGTCCCATCAATGGCACCAATGATGTTGGGAATATGTCCAAGGGCATAGAAATCACCCTACACTGTAGCCAAATCGCCCACCTCAGGGAAAACAATGTAGCTCCGCATGTATTTCATCAGGACAGACAACACTCTGGACAAAACCTTAGAAAACATAGGCTGAGACATCCCTGATGAAATGGCCACTGTTGTTTGGAATGATCCACTTGCCAAAAAATGGAGTACTGACAGAACCTGCACCAGAGGGGGAATCCCTGTGGGTTGGCGAATGGGTGACATCAGGTCTGGCTCCAGCTGGGCACACAGTTCCTGTATAGTGGCTCGGTCAAGTCTGTATGTCAGTATGACATGTCTTTCTTCCATTGTCGACAGGTCCACCAGCAGTCTGTACTCGGAAACATTCCTCCATCTCCTCGCAAGTCCCAGCGGACGGTGCCTAGGAAGGACAACATGGAGCACAGAGTCAAGCAAACCACAGGTACATTCCCACAGCTTGCACAGTACACGATTCGCTATGCATTGAATGGCTTGTATGAGTGGCAATGCAAGGCCTAGGCCTGTGTGACGCAGTAGAAATTAAGCCATGTGGGCCCTTGAAATGGCGGCTGCCTGACCTGTGAAGTGTGACAATGGGATGTGAGGTCAATGCGCTGGCGTGGCACACCGTGGCGGTAGGCGGTCGAAGACCGCGGTGCAAAGCCGCATTGGTTAACATAGAACCCTATGGGTTTCAGGAGCCAATGACGAAGTGCGCCGGAGGTCGCGGTACGCACCGCCGCGGTACGCACCGCCGCGGGCGTGACCGCCATTTTCTATCAGCTTTATCACTCGAGACCTGATCATCCACAGGAGAGGACCTATACTGCAAGTGCTGCTGTGACCTCGGTCTGGAAGAGACAATGGCTGCTGCGACTGGGGAAAGGGCCCCTGCCTTCACTTCTGAAGAATTGGAGAAACTCGTGGATGGTGTCCTCCCCCAGTATGCGCTACTCTACGGTCCTCCAGACCAACAGGTTAGTACACTGGGACCATGCTTTGTGGGCAATGCCTGGGTTGAGTGGGGTGAATGAACGATGGTGCGGAGGGGAGCGTATGAGGCATGCATCAAACGACAGATGAGAGCATGTGCCACATGGCAAGGGTGGGGATGGGGGGACACTCACATCGAGCATGCAGAAAATGATGATATTTTATTTTCTCTCCCTGTACGTGTCACATAGGTCGGCGCCCATCAGAAAGTCAACATTTGGCGTGCCATTTCCAAGGACGTCCGGACCCTGGGGGTCCACAACAGACAGGGCACCCACTGCCGCAAGAGGTGGGAGGACATCCGCCGCGGGAGCAGAAAAAACGCGGAGGCTCTGCTGGGGATGGCCTCCCAACGTAGGAGGGGTGCCACTCGTCAATTGACCCCCCTGATGTCTCGGATCCTGGCGGTGGCCTACCCAGATTTGGATGGGCGCGTGAGGACATCACAGCAGACACAAGGGGGTGAGTACAAGCACATTCTGCTATCTTAGCGCGCAGTGGAGGTGTCTGGGTGGGGGAGGAGGAATGTGGGTATCCCTAGGCCAGGGCGATTTCTGTAGGCTAGTCCCCTCCGTAAGGCATGGCCCTGTGCCCCCGCCCTCCACCTCTGTAGGATGCCAAGTACAGCTATCCATGGCCTTGTGTCACCTATGTGTGCAGATGTCGTCCATTGGCTTGTAGGTCAAGTCTCACTGATTGAGTAGTGTACCCCAAGTGCGCGGCGTAGTGCAGGGGGCTTCTGTGTCTGTCCTCTCTGCCAACTGTGTTGCCAATGCATGCACTCAACATGTCTTTATTCCCCACCCCCCCTTTTTTGGTCTGCTCTTCCTGTTCATGTGTGCATTAGAATCATCTGGCGGAGGAGAAGTGGCATTGGAGCACGAGGGAGCTGCATCTCACATGGCCCCGGAGGGCCATGCAACAGACTCTGATTTCACCAGTGAGACAGAGGGCGAGGGGGGCTCCACAACGGGGACACGTGGAGACATCAGCGACACCGACACGTCCTTGGAAGGGAGCTTCCTTGTGGTGGCGGCAACATCGGTGCCCACCGCAACAACAGGTACAGCCGCCACCCAGCGCACCAGCTCCGCCCTCCAAGCAGCCCCTCAGCGTTCGCCCCGTGCCCGCTCGCACACCAAGGCGGCCATCTCCTTCGCCCCAGGCACCTCATGCCCTGCCCCAGTTACCCCTGCTGCCCTCAGTGAGGAGGTCATTGACCTCCTCCTGATGCTCATTGTTGGGCAGTCTACCCTTTTGAATGCCATCCAGGGGGTGGAAAGGGAGGTGCATCGGAGCAATGCATACCTGGAGGGCATTCATTCGGGTCAGGCTGCCCATCAGCGATCGTTCAACGCTCTGGCCTCAGCACTGACGGCAGCCATTGTCCCTGTCTCCTGCCTCCCTCCTCCAACTCCCTCCACCCAGTCCCACTCCCCTGTTCCTCTGCCTATCCCAGACACACCTACAGACCAGCCTGCGCACACCTCATCACCCAAGGTCAGCTCATCCAAACATAAGCACCACACATCCCACAAGCATTCACACAAGCAACATCCACATGCAGACATGCCAACAGCCACTGCCTCCTCTGTGTCCCCCTCCTCCTCGTCTCCCTCCTCCCTCCCTGTGACGTCTCCACTCACACTTGCATGCACCACTTCATCAGCCACTACGTTTATCACCAGCACACCCACCAGAATACTCCGCACACGTGCAGTCACCACCCCCACTGCCATTTACACGTCCCCTGTGTCCTCTCCCAGTGTGTCTGTCACCCCCTCTTCCAAACCACACAAACGCAGGCCACCCACCCAACAGCCATCCACCTCACGACAGCCTCCGTCACAAGCACCTGCACCCAAAGACAGCACACTTGACTCTCCTACAACCACATCCTCTTCCTCCACTCCCATACCCACTGCACCTACCCTTCCCATTGCTTCTAAAAAGTTTTTCCTCTCCAAAATTAACCTCTTTCCATCACCAGACCCACCCCTCCATCTCGTAAAAGTCCAATCTGCACCTCAGCCACCACAACCCCTGGACCTACAAGGACCATAGTCCAGGGATATTGGAGTCCACCACCTTTGAGGGCAGCTACATCGGCCAGCAGCAAAGGGACAGCCAGCCCACCCCCTGGGAAAAAATCCAAAAAAGGCAAGGGCCGGCGTGAGAGGACAGAGACGGCAGCCTCCACAGGCACCACCCTGGCACCGTCAGGAAGTGGGGTGCCACCTGGCACATCTCCAAAGGGAGGCAAGGGCCACAGAGGATCAGGCAAGGATGGCAAGGGCAGCACGGCCGACAAGTCCGGCAGCAGGCGAGCTGCCCAGGAGGGCCCCACCAGCCCCATTCCGGGGGTGAAGGAGTACACCCACGGGCACGGGACACCAGCACAGGAGGGCCCCGCAAGCGAGAAGTCAGATGGCGAGTGAACACCATATATTGGCCGGATCTGGTGCCCTGGAGACACATGTGAAGAACCGCTGAACAGGGCCCTTCAAGACAAGCACCGCTGAACAGGGCACCGCCGTCTCAAGAACCGCTGAACAGGGCCCTTCAAGACAAGCACCGCTGAACAGGGCACTGCTGTCTCAAGAACTGCTGAACAGGGCCCTTCAAGGCAAGCACCGCTGAACAGGGCCCTTCAAGACAAGCACCGCTGAACAGGGCACCGCCGTCTCAAGAACCGCTGAACAGGGCCCTTCAAGACAAGCACCGCTGAACAGGGCCCTTCAAGACAAGCACCGCTGAACAGGGCCCTTCAAGACAAGCACCGCCGAACAGGGCACCGCCGTCTCAAGAACCGCTGAACAGGGTCCTTCAAGACAAGCACCGCTGAACAGGGCACCGCCGTCTCAAGAACCGCTGAACAGGGCCCTTCAAGACAAGCACCGCTGAACAGGGCCCTTCAAGACAAGCACCGCTGAGCAGGGCACCGCCGTCTCAAGAACCGCTGAACAGGGCCCTTCAAGACAAGCACTGCTGAACAGAGCCCTTCAAGACAAGCACCGCTGAACAGGGCACCGCCGTCTCAAGAACCGCTGAACAGGGCCCTTCAAGACAAGCACCTCTGAACAGGGCCCTTCAAGACAAGCACCGTTGAATAGGGCACCGCCGTCTCAAGAACCGCTGAACAGGGCCCTTCAAGACAAGCACCGCTCCGCTGGGCCCTTCCTCTCAAAGACCGCTCCGCTGGGCACTTCCTCTCAAGCACCGCTCCGCTGGGCCCTTCAACTCAAGCACCGCTCCGCTGGGCCCTTCCTCTCAAGCACCGCTCCGCTGGGCCCTTCAACTCTAGCACCGCTCCGCTGGGCCCTTCCTCTCAAGCACCGCTCCGCTGGGCCCTTCAACTCAAGCACCGCTCCGCTGGGCACTTCCTCTCAAGCACCGCTCCGCTGGGCCCTACCTCTCAAGCACCGCTCCGCTGGGCCCTTCCTCTCAAGCACCGCTCCGCTGGGCACCGCCGTCTCTGCACCGCTCCGCTGGGCCCTTCAACTCAAGCACCGCTCCGCTGGGCCCTTCCTCTCAAGCACCGGTCCGCTGGGCCCTTCAACTCTAGCACCGCTCCGCTGGGCCCTTCCTGTCAAGCACCGCTCCGCTGGGCCCTTCAACTCAAGCACCGCTCCGCTGGGCACTTCCTCTCAAGCACTGCTCAACTGGGCCCTTCCTCTCAAGCACCGCTCCGCTGGGCCCTTCCTCTCAAGCACCGCTCCGTTGGGCACCGCCGTCTCTGCACCGCTCCGCTGGGCCCTTCAACTCTAGCACCGCTACGCTGGGCCCTTCCTCTCAAGCACCGCTCCGCTGGGCCCTTCCTCTCAAGCACCGCTCCGCTGGGCCCTTCAACTCAAGCACCGCTCCGCTGGGCCCTTCCTCTCAAGCACCGCTCCGCTGGGCCCTTCAACTCAAGCACCGCTCCGCTGGGCACCGCCATCTCTGCACCGCTCCGCTGGGCCCTTCAACTCTAGCACCGCTCCGCTGGGCCCTTCCTCTCAAGCACCGCTCCGCTGGGCCCTTCAACTCAAGCACCGCTCCGC
This sequence comes from Pleurodeles waltl, assembly GCF_031143425.1. Lineage (NCBI taxonomy): Eukaryota > Metazoa > Chordata > Amphibia > Caudata > Salamandridae > Pleurodeles > Pleurodeles waltl. The sequence goes on from NC_090439.1 coordinate 237,659,482, forward strand.
TGGGCCCTTCCTCTCAAGCACCGCTCCGCTGGGCCCTTCAACTCAAGCACCGCTCCGCTGGGCACCGCCGTCTCTGCACCGCTCCGCTGGGCCCTTCCTCTCAAGCACCGCTTCGCTGGGCACCGCCGTCTCGGCACCGCTCCGCTGGGCCCTTCAACTCTAGCACCGCTCCGCTGGCCCCTTCCTCTCAAGCACCGCTCCGCTGGGCCCTTCCTCTCAAGCACCGCTCCGCTGGGCCCTTCAACTCAAGCACCGCTGACACATTGGCAGAAGGGGCAGGCCCGGATCAGTGTCGGACAGGGCTGCACAATACAGTCTGGGCACCAAGACTCCTCCAGTACCGCTGGAGTCTGTCATCCACTTGAGAGACTGTGGCTTTGCACTCCCCAGGATGGCACAGTGGGCAAGCCACCCACTGTAGAGACTTGAGAGACTGTGGCTTTGCACTCCCCAGGATGGCACAGTGGGCAAGCCACCCACTGTAGGGACTTGTGAGACTGTGGCTTTGCACTCCCCAGGATGGCACAGTGGGCAAGCCACCCACTGTAGGGACTTGTGAGACTGTGACTTTGCACTCCCCAGGATGGCACAGTGGGCAAGCCACCCACTGTAGGGACTTGTGAGACTGTGGCTTTGCACTCCCCAGGATTGAACAGTGGGCAAGCCACCCACTGTCTGGACTTGAGAGACTGTGGCTTTGCAATCCCCAGGATTGAACAGTGGCCATGGAGGCCCCTCGTGGATCTGGCGTCGTGGACTCATGTGGATGAGGTGCCCCCCCTTCCCTTCCCCCTGAGGTGCCTGTAGTTTTCCTATCTGATGCCCCTGCAGTGTTCTCTCCAATGGATTCGGGTCTCATGTGTGGGCTTTGCCCATGTGTTGAGGACCATTGGCCCACGTACAATGACAGAAATCCAATTTTGACGGGACAATTTACATATGTGTATATAGTTATGGGATGTTCGACTTACTTATTCACTTAGCCTTACAATATATTTGAATTCCAATAACATATTATTTTGCCTTTGCATTCTTCCGGGGGGTTTGGGGGTGTCACTCTGAGTTGTTGCTCTGCATTGGTGTGTAGGTAGTTGGGGAGGAGGGGTGTCGCGTATGTGTGTGCCCGTATTCTTCTCTCCTCCCCCCTCCCCTGTGTCGTAGGTGCAGTACTCACCGTTGTCTTCTGCGCCAGCGTTCGTGCTCCTGGTAGAGGAGCACGTAGACAATTGCTGGTAGGATGTGTAGTTCTGGTTCCATGCTGTCCAGATTCCTCGTGGTGTGTAGGGTGAGCGTTTTCCCGTTCGTAGTCTGTTTCCGCCGTGTTTTTATCGGCGGGGCTTCCGCCCCGGAAAAGGTGGCAGATTGGTGAGTTGTGATAGGGTGGGCGGTACATTGTCTGCCGCCTGTCTGTTGGCGGTGACCGCCGCGCTGTTTGTTTGTCCCGCCGTGGCGGTCGTAGTGTTAAAGTGGCAGTCTGTGTTGGCGGTTCCGGCCAGGGTCAGAATTCAATTTTTTGGGCCGCCTGCCTGTTGGCGGGTTGGCCGCCGCTTTAACACCGACCGCCAGGGTTGGAATGGCCCCCCTAATGTTGTAAAATTCTTAACATCCTGCATTGACTCAATTATGTTTCTGAAAGCAGGTAACGGTTCCTAATGGTGACCTTATTCAATCCACGGTAATTAATACTTGGACTTAACTCTTTGGAATTTTTTGGATAAAGAAGAGGGGAGCTTCAGGGGGAGCCACTGGCCCATGCCATTTCAAAGATTTTCATGTAAATATTCCTTGAAAAGCTTCTTCTCGTGCAGGAAAAAAGAATATATGCTGCCGTAGGGAATTATGGATCCGGGTACAGTCGGAATGGCACAATCCAAATCCTTGTGAGGGAGTGATACAGAAGTAGGCTTCTGAAAAAACATCAAGAAAACTCCTTATGAGCCATACGGATTGATGTCTGCACAATAGCGGCACAAGACTAGTCTTTAGAAAGTTCTTATACTACTGGGGACAAATAGCTTCTGTCAGAATAACAATTATTTTCACAGAACTGAGAGAGAAATGACGCAACCATAGTCTCTCAAGGGATTGTGTTGTTCCGTTCAGGGTATCCCAAACAACTGTGGCAAAGTGAGGAGGCATGATTAGATCAAAGGCAATCATCTATTTATGACTGTCACACAAGATCAGATAACAATGAAGATTGTTAGACAATTTGTAGAAGATCCAGCAGATACTTCTTCCTTATTGGAATTTGGAGTCTTTGAGTCAACTCAAGCCATTTACATTTTGGAGGCAGCAGACTCTAAAGGGGCTGGAAAAGAGACAGACTTGCCAAGATGGGCTTAAGAATTAGATTTAACATGAACAAGCAAGCCTGAACTGGACCCGTCAGAGGAATTGATCATTTTAGGAAGAGTAGATTCTCCTGACCCTTGCTCCCTCATCAAGGACACGATCTGGTGTTTCCCTGTGGCCTCAAAGGTTGTTCTGCAAAATCTTGCAGCAGGTGATTTAGGCATGCACAACAGAGAAACAAGCCTCCCTTATGTCTTCAATCCTTTTTTGTGCTGGACAGTGGTCCTTTTGCACAGCTGAGCTGCACTGGTTTATCAGGCATGTAAGGCAAAGGATCAGTAGGCTCAGTCACCATACAAATCTAGGAGGAGGAGTAGAAATTAATCTTGATCTCTGCTTTTCTATTCTCTTGTTCAGTTAGCATTCTATTATGAGAACTTGCTCCAGAAGTACAGCAAATGAGGAAACCAGAGGATTTTTTGCTTGCTCATCCTGTCAAACTGCTTCCTCCAGATAACAACTTCAAAACTGCTGCTGAAGCCCTAGCACTCTTGCATATGGACGGTGGTAATGCCCTAATCTATGGCTTTCCAGATTCCACACTAGCACCCATTAGGGGCATCCGACATGACAAAACATGATCCTACACAATACTGCGGGTCTCATTCAGAGTATGAAGTAAAATGCCTGCATCACCCCCATCCTCTTCCGACCCCCACCATCTTCAAAAGCAGCGGCATCATTTACAAAGCCATCACGGCCAGTATTCCCACTTTTCTTGCAGACAAGCTCACCATCTCGGGTGATTCTCGGCACAGCCAGGACACCATCAAAATGCCGACTGGTGTTAAAAAGAAACTGCCCCTTCCACCTATCCACCTATGCATGCAGGATCTGGCACAGCATCCCCATATCCATCAATAGTGCCCCAAGGGTGTGCCAATTTAAACCCTTAGTTGCTACCCCCCCACCCACTCCCAGTGCGGAGCCCTTTTTTGGCTATTTGGGGTAGTTCGCGCTTAGGCCTTCATAACTTTTTGACCGCATAAGCTATCCATGCCAAATTTACGTCCTTTTTTCCAATATCCTAGGGATTCTAAAAGTACCCAGAGTTTGTGGGTTGCCCTGGAGGAGACCAAGAAATTAGCCAAAATACTGCTAAAATGTTGTTTGTTTCAGAAAAAAATAGGGAAAAATCGCTGCAGAAGAAAGCATGTGATATTTTTCCTGAAAATGTAACCAATAAAGGCTTTGCGGTGCTAAAATCACCATCTTCCCAGCTTTCAGGAACAGGCAGACTTGAATTAGAAAACCATATTTTTCAACACAATTTTTGCATTTTACTGGGACATACCCCATTTTTACTATTTTTTTGTGCTTTTAGCCTCCTTCCAGTTAGTGACAGAAATGGGTGTGAAACCAATGCTGGATCCTGAACAGCTAAACATTTCTGAAAAGTAGACGAAATTCTGAATTCAGCAAGGGTTCATTTGTGTAGATCCTACAAGGTTTTCCTATAGAACATAACAGCTAAAATAAACAAGCATTTGTAATGAAATGGGTCTCGCATTTTTGAGAGTTAGAGCTATTGGCGCTGTAAATGTCAATGTTTTTTACTTATGTGTTTTGGTTTAGAGTGTAGTGGATGTATGTGTGTGGAGTGAAATTATGTGCATTGTATTGGAATTGTTAATTGTGGAATTGTTTGGGGTGGAATTGTGTGGTGTGGTGTATATTTGTGTATTGGAATTATGTGGCATAGTGAATGACAGAAGCCTTACGCACTTATGACTATTGTGATTGCAACATTATGCCTGATGAAAGCCTGGGGGAGTGTAGGTACTGAGGTATCCTCAAGTGTTTCAGGTGAGTTGTGCAGTCCAGAATGTAGGGGAAGTAGGGACTGGTTAAGGTGGGTGTATAGGTATGTTTAGGATCGGTAGCGTAAGCTAAGGTTTCCTCTCTCTGCCTTCTCTGTACACCTCAGAGGTCTGTGTTCTGTCCCCACCCACCTCTTTTGCAAGGGTTTCATAAACAGAGAAGCAGATCTTGAATAATGACTCATTAGGGTTTGAAGCTGCTTTTTGGGGAGTCAGTAACTCCTCCTGTGAGTTAGGAATCTGTACTCCATACATCAATATCCCTCTAGCTCAGGAAGCATAACTTTATGAATGCCTTACGTGTAATTGGAATATTTACTACATATTAGAGTTGCATCTTTGAATAAATCATTTGTACTGCGTTGCTTTGACCCAGAAATCATAATTTGACCCGGAAATCCAACTTAATTTAATTTAGGCATCGGGAATCAGTAACATGTTCCTACTTTGAGCTAGGATTAGTGATCTCTTTTGAAGAGAACCAGAATAAGCAATGGTTCACAAGTTCTTCCTGTGTACCTCGGCTTAGATATTTTCATTGTATAGTGTTGGTCGTATATTTTTTACCCACTAGTAACTACGCCAACTTGCAACAGCAGGTTTAAATCCAGACAGTAAAAACACATCTGGCTCTTCGTCCATTTATGACAGTGCAAACTTTAAACAGCAGCCATCTTTTAGGGCAGACAAACCTCTCCCATGTGAAGGTTTGGTTAGATGCCATAAAAATGCTTTACAGTGAGCTGAGCAAACACAGATTCCAACAAGTAGGAGTAGGTAGCAGGTAAGCAATGGTAGGAGCAAGAGTAGCAGTTGAAATAGCAGGTATAAGTAGGAGTATGTGAAAGTAAGAGAGGGCATAAGGGGAAGTAAGCAAAGGAGAAAGAGTATGGGTAATTCGAGGACTAAGAGTAAGTATGAATCTGTGTAGGGTAAGAATGGGGTAAGAATTTAAACAGAAGTAAATTGGATTGAGTGGGAGCAAGATCAGGAGGATGTATAGATAATAGTAGGAAGGAGTGGGAGCAGGAATAAATGTAAGCATAAATTTGAAAAGGTAGGAGCAGGTTCAAGTAAGAGTGGAAATAAGTAAAATAGGCATAAATAGAAGTAATATGCAGCGTGAGAATGAGCAAAAAAGGTCTAACCATCAAAGTAGGCAGGAGTAGAGAGAGTAGTTGGAAATAAAAACTAAGAGTAAGAACAAGATGGTAAGAGTACGTAGGAGTAACAAAAAGTAAAATTATGGATAAGATGGGCTAAGAGTAGCTGTAGGAGTATAGGTAAGCAGGACTAAGTAGACATGCTAGTAGGACTAAGATTATGTGTAGGAGTAAGAAAAAGAGCAAAGATTAGAAGTAATGAAGAACAGTAGTAAGCAAAAGTAAGATGAGTTATTAGAGGTAGGTAAAAGTACGTGGGAGTAAGTAGGACTACGTAGGAGTAAAAGAATAAAATGCAAACAAGAGTAGGGGTACAAGCATGAATAAGTAGTATGTAGCAGAAAGTAGAAGAGTGGGGGGAAAAGTAGGAGGAAGTAGCCCAAAAAATATAAGCATTTAAGAGTGTAAAGGTTGAAGAATGGGAGTAAATAGAAGCAGGTAGGAGTAAGCATGAGTAAGAATAGGCATACGAAGGGCTAAGCAGAAGAGCTGAAGTATGTAAAAATAGTAGAAGGTAAGTTCAAGTAGGAGCATGTAGGAGTAAGAGTGTAAGTAGGAGTAGGTAAGACTAAGTGTAACAGCAATATGGGAATAGGAAAATACAGTAGTAAAAGTAAAAAAGAAAGAACAGCAGTAAGTAGAAATAATAGGAGAAAGCAGATAAATGAGTAGGAGCAGGAGGAAATAAGCGTAACATGTTGTAAGAGGAAGCAAGGGTCTGTAAGAGCATGTTGGAATAATAAAACATAAGAGTAGGGACAAAAATGAGGTGTAAGAGAAAGAAGTAAGTAAAATTAAGAGGTTAAGTAGCAGAGTAAGAATGAAACCTGTGAGTAGAAACAAAAATCAGTAGGAGTGTCTTTAGGAGTAACCGTAGGCATTAATAGGAAAAGTTGGTCCTGGTAGAATTAAGTGTAAGAGTAATGAAAGTAAGATTGAAAGAGACAACGATGCGAAAAGAAAGATGAAAAGACAGCAAATTCTTTCATATTCTTCTAAGACTCCAGTGCTAATAAAGCCTGACATGCTTTTAATTTTATGCACACAACAGATGAAGAGCAAACATTAAGCACTATCGTAACATATTTCTTTTGGTCACGTGTGCTGAAATTAGTAAAATTTACGTGTTTTATAGTGTTCACAAACAGCAGAAGCGTGTTACTTGGCGCTATTTGAAATCAGGTTACTGCCATGTTGCCGGCAGAGGTACAATTATTTTCAATAATGGGTTGCACACAGACCTGGTCTCTGTAAAGTGCTGTGTGACGAAGAAGTGAAAGAAACTTTTTCTCAGTTCCACATGAGCAGCACTTCTAAACTGGTTGGATAAAGCTGAGATGATGCCCGGGAACAGAACAGTGATTTTTATGGGTCTCTGACACCCTGTAGCAGTGCGTTTGACACATCACACATGTTTTCACTTGAACTCACCATTATAGAGAATGTATAGAACGCGTGCAACAAGAGTTGCCAATCCCTGCCCCCTTTCGCTGCTCTCCCTGGCACTGGTGGGAAGTTGATAGGAAGGAGCACTCTATCCTTCCAAAACAGCATTACCACAGATCTGCGCCAAAAACAATACAAACGCTCCTGGTATCTCAGCTCATGTGCCCTGGTAGACGTGAGGCTGCGAGCTGATAAGAGATTTACAAGCACAGTGAGGAAGTGGCTGCATGCCCTGGGTTGGAGCAACAGCAGTAACAATTCCGAGACGTCGACAGCCATGGGGGACAGGTCTCCTCAGCTCTGAAGTGTGAGTCCGGCACGTGGGAGCCATGCAGCCTTTGGCAATGCTTCTGAAGCAAGTAATCAAGCATTGGCAAAGGCAAAATAAAACCAAGCTAATGCCAACTACTGGGAAGGATTGGCTGGAGGCTGTTTGGGGGAGGAAGAGGGTGTGGTAAAACTAGGGGCAGGAGTAAACATATCCTGCACTGGGAAGTGTTGTGAACAGAGAAAAGGGACGGTGACAGTAAGGAGGAGAGTTTACAGCTGGGACTAATTAAAGTACTTAGGGGCATATTTATACTCTGTCTGCGCCGAATGTGAGTCAAATATTATGACGCACATTCAGCGCAAACTTTGCCCCATATTTAAACTTTGCCGCCCGAGCCCGCGAATGACAAAATTCCACCGTATGCGTCATTTTTTGGATGCGGCAACCCGCCGTGCGTTAATCATATGCAAGGTAGGCGCTCCCGTCCAAAAAATGACTTAAGCGCCCGTGCGTCGTATTTATGCTTTCAGGCAAAAATGACGCACGGCGGGAGGCAGAGCCGGAAAATGACGCACAGCCCGATTTGCGTCAAAATGTAATGCCTGGGTCAGGGCAGGCGTTAAAATGGGGCAAACACACCTGTATTTAATCAGAACACACAGAAGCAACAGCAGACCAGCAGAGCAGCAAAAGGGAGACATGTAGGTGATTCTTATCTAGCGTGCACGCAGACACAGAGCCCAGCCGCTACAACAGCAGCTACCACAACACCAGCAGGGACCCCAAAGGCAGCGCAGAAGTCAGGAGAGGATATTCCACCCCAGAACAACCCTTCATGGCCTCAGGGAACACGATATCATCCAGAGGTACAGGTTGAACTGGCAGGCCATTCAGCAGCTGCTGCGCAACATTGAGCCGCAGTTGGCACCCACTTTGCTGACACCCCGCACCATCCCAACAGAAACCAAGCTGCTTGCCGTACTTCACATTATAGCAAGTGCTCTTTTCAAACAACTGGTGCCCTGGTTGCCGGAATATCACAACCATCATTCTCTGCCTTTTTGCCCAAAGTACTGGATGCCATCATTGGACTTACAACTCGCCACATCTGCTTCCCTAACACACTGCAGAAGCAGCGGGAAACAAAACAGGGATTCTACCTCATTAGTGGCTTGCCACACGTCCTTGGTGCAATCGACTGCACACATGTACGCCTTGTGCCACCTGCTGCAACTGAACACCTCTACCGCAAGAGGAAGCACACACATTCCATCAATGTGCAGGCCATTGTCGATCACCAAGGATTGATCACCAACATCGTGGCCAAATATCCTGGGAGTGTCCATGACTCATTCATCTTCCGTCACAGCACCATCAATCAACACTTCCAGGATGGACGGTATGGCAATGGACTACTTGTTGGTAAGTACAGAAACCTACTTATATACACACTACTCAGCAACCCTCTAGGACACACAACACATTCTCCACAACAGCAACATGTCGTCAGGAACACACTGAGGTCGTGACACCGCTAGGCATGTTTCTTAGGTCACCATTGAACCTGTCATACATCTGAAATGAGTGTACAGTCTAATGTTAAGACGTCAAAGATCACAACGTTTGGAGTTGGTTGCCTAAATGTCACCTTGCAAATTGTAAGTGTCTCAATGACGTTTACATTAATCCATTGCATAAGTCTAAAGGTATGTGATGTCCAGGGTACATTGATATGAACGTGTTAACAACACTGTCAAAATTAATATGTGTATGGAACTATCATCTCACCCCCAGTGAAGACACAGGAACACCTGTATCATAAGTCACAATGCTAGTGAGGGCACACTGTACTGCAAATCCCAAAACATACTGCTGACAACCGGTTAGCAGCCAAACACTCGTTCAGCCAAGGAAACAACACAATACATTTGGTACATCCTACAAGCCTAGGATGCAACATAATAACACAAAAGCGTCACAGACAACACAAGACAACTACTGCCATGAAAGGTGATTTCAATAGGGCTAGCTACATCAACATGATCCCATTAATTTTCTCTTTCAGCTTATCAGGGGTATGGCACCCAGCCAGGTATAATGACACCTATTGGCAACCCGAGTACTGCAGCAGAGCGTGCCTACAATGACACACATAGGAGGACACGCACCATAGTCGAGAGGACCTTCGGCATCCTCAATTCAAGGTTCCGGTGCCTCAACATCACTGGTGGTAGCCTCCTATATTCCCCGGAGATGGTCTGTAAGATCATCCTAACATGTGCTATTCTGCACAACATTTGCATAAAAAGGAACATTCCCCTCCTGGAACCCGAGCCACACATGCCTGAAGAGGAGGAAGAGGAGGATGGTGGCTTGCAACATGAGGGGGAACAACAGAACACGGACGCTGGTTTACGCAGGCGGCAACATATTGTGAACAATTTCTTTTTAATTTTAATATAATCACCATCACCACTTTATGAACTAATTTAAATAAACACCTATAATAATCACCATATCATCGTTTGGCTATTCATTTTTGCACACCTTCATCTTTAACTATCAGAATAAGAGTGTTGCCTCATGGAGCATTGCTGATATACCGATTAGGACACTGAAAATCCCAGAGCAAATGTGATGCGTATCATACAATGGTCACATACCCACACACTGTAAATGACATATATCCTGTGCAGAGGACCACACCTATTTCACACATACATGTTGAAATCATGGTTCATAGCAGTATATGGCTCACAACTAAGACACCATCACTCAATAAGGGGAAAACAAGCCTCATACATGAGGCAGTGGATGTGCTTTTGCATCAGTAACAGGAATGTCTGACCAGACCCTTGACAGCAGTAAGTCCAACTGCATCCAATATTTGCAAGGACTATCTGTGACCAGAGTTCCATAGAAGCAGTACATAGACAGCACAAGTGCCACACATATGACAAGCCTTGCGCACATGACATTCCATGTACATGTCAGCCCATTTCCTAACTCCTGACACACCCATGCACCTGGTCACAACCCACCTGTCTGAAGAGGTCCATGGAATAGTAAGATGTGTACCCTGATATTCCCTCCTCTACACACACAGCTTGTCAATAGCAATCCAGTGTGCTACACCCTTTCCTATGGTATACCATTGTCATAGAACATCTGACTGCATGGACGTCAGGTCAATTAATACACTGGCTTCTAGTTTCCAAGCCCTGTTAGCACCTGTAGATTGCTTCCCGTGTGAAATGTACTGTTGGCCATCAGAATGCAAATCTCACCTACAGGACTTGTGAGAAACAGATGCAGCCCACACCTGTGATCACCTCCATGCTCACCACCCATTTCAACAAGCACTGCCCCTGCTGATGCCTGGAACAGCATAGGAGTTGCCATTTTGTCAAATACACCGTTAAGCATTGATACTAATTAAGCCGTGTAACATAGTCCTTGGGTTCATTTGTCACCTTCAAAAACACAGGACATACACAGTTTGACATGTCAACTATCTAGTTCGTCCTCCAAACAGTCTTAGTCAGACCACTGATTATGTAACTTGTCAAATTGCTGGATCCTGATTCACCCTGCATTCTGTCAGCCTGACTGGCATCTGTCTGTGCATCACACTAAAGTATCCCTGTGTCTACATATGTACCACACTTGCGTTAGCAAACCTCTCATTCATCAGAGGGTATTTGGGCATGTGCTTCTTCAATGCATACCCAAATACACTGTATAGCATCATCTGCTTTTAATTGTACCATATGAGTTAAATCCTCTGTGAAAACCAAAATTTATTGCCCATCCCTTGTCTGGGTCTCATTTATGCATGAACGACAAAGTGTGAGTGTCCCAGGGCAGTATGCAGGGATTGGGTAAGCGGCCTTCACCAGAACCAGCAACCTCTGATAATGTCCATGAAAAATCCACACGTCAGGACCCTGACAGTTCACACACAGAATTACATTGCTCACAACATATTGATGGGCCGTGTGAGGTGAATAGCTGCGAGAATAATCAGCACAGAGGCTATGATGTTCCCAGATGCAATGGGAATTGCAGAGGCTAACCTGTGTACAAATGTTGTAATGACACCTGCCGGAACATGACACCCGAGACATTATCTCGCTCAGCACACCAAGGTTGCCCTGTTGACTGTCTCATTACACGTCTTTAGTGACAGGGTGGGACCATCCCCATGTAGGTTCTTATGTCCACATCCACTTTACTCACATTGATCAACAAAGGATGCTCAGTAGATACATGAATAGCTGCCACTGACTCATAATGAGTCCTGGACCTAACTGTGACAAATTACACCCCAAAAAATATACATGCTCAAGATTGGACCACACACATGAACAAGACACCTATGTGCAATTAATCACTGGAAAAATGTGGACACGTGCTGCCTCATCTGCTGGTCCACCACAGCCACTTGAGAGTTGTGGCTCAGTTATATGACCTCAACTGTGGGGTCATCATACATTTGTGGCTCACCTTTGTCTGTCTGGGCAAACAACATGGTACCCACTTCCTCAATGCATGTGTATGACTCACTGTGGGATTCACCAACAAGTGCCTAGGAAGCTGTTACCAAAAATCTAGGACATAGGATGTTGAAAATGTGGACCATTGACATGAACAAGCGTCTGCCATCTATCTGGTGCATGCTTTGTCATATGTGGTGTCTACGTTACCCTAAATCTTGGAAGTGCACATAACGGATGTTGCTACATGTATGACTAACACATGTCCTCTCTCATTTCCACAATGACTTGCATCTAAGGTTTGGACACATGGGGGGTCATTACAACCCTGGCGGATGGCGGAAAACCGGCGGTAAGACCGCCAACAGGCTGGCAGTCTTACCGCCGGTTCTCCATCCCGCCCGCCATACATACACACACGCACACCCCCATGCACACACAGAACACACAACACCCCCCCACTCCCTCCCCTAACGGATGATCGACTTACCTGGTCCGTCGATCCTTCGGGAGGGGACGGGAGCCATGGGGGCAGCTCCGCCGACACCACACCGCCACGGAGAATCACAGGACGTGATTCGCTGGGCGGTGTTCTGTTGGTGTGGCGGTGGAGGTGGAGCAAACTCCACTTCCCCGCCGCCCGCAAATATGGCTGTTGGCGGCTCTCCGTCGGAATAACGACGGAGAGCAGCCAACAGTCATAATACGCCGAGCGGCAAACCGCCCGCACAGGCGGTCTTTCGCACGGCGGTCCCTTGGCGGTCTTGCAAAAAGACCGCTGAGGTTGTTATGACCCCCATGGACTTCACATTCATACAAGCATATGTGCAATAATGCATCATGTGATGCACACACACACTTGGTCAACAAATACATTAGTTGCCACAGCACACACATTGAGCCAAAGGCATTTAGGTATTGTACATACGTGCGTCACATTGCTATTCTCTCCAGATGCCAAACATGCCCAATTAGTGCAATACATATATGTAGGCCACACATATGGCCATCTAGTGCGTCAGCCAACTGTCAACATACTGTGAAGGAAGTAGAGGGTCATGGTCCGCTGCAGTATGATGTCACACATCTGAACATACACCATCAACACCATAGTGGGTGCCATCAGCCTATCTCTGATGTGTCCCAAATGTAACATAACATAAAAATAGAAAAAATGCCCAAAACTAGTTCATGCACTGAAATTTTGACGTTGCTAGCGTTATGCGTCCTTTTCCCCCACAAATACAGAATTTGCGTCATTTTTTTTGACGTGTGATGGACTCCTGTGTGTTGAATGCATAGCAAGGTGTTATGCGTTGGGCAATCATTTGTCATGTTCCATGAGTGGGATTTCAGTTTCTCAAATGTTTTGAGCTGGCCAATGCGTATCCTATTGTATTATCTAGGGATTGTAGGCCATTCCTGTAGGCACCACAGTGAGTACTGGGGTGAGTCATGTGGATGACACTTGTATCAACAAGAGTCGCACTGGAAGTCAGCTCAGATTTAGTCAGCCTGTCAGACCCACATTCTCCAAGATTGGTACAGCAAATTGCTTTCCAACAGACTTCTGCTTCCCTATTTACCAAGGTACTTATTAAACTGTAGGTAGAACTTCCTAGCCGCATGTACTTCCACATGTAGTGCTACAAGTATGTGGAACTTGAGTGCAAAGCCCTAGGTGTGCATGCTAATCATGATCATGGGTGTTCTTGCAACTCTGTGTCTGATGTAAGTCATGCCTTACTGGAAGTATATGTTGTGTACCAAGCTCTGCATTTCCTGCCATGTGTGGCACTATGATTGGTCTAGGGTTTGCAGACTCCTAATTGTTGATAGACCTTACCTGTGGTGTGTGTGTGGAGCCAAACATGTGTGGAGTTTTCTATACACTCCTCGGTGTCCATGTTGTTTGGAATTGTTAGTTGTTTAGCAACCCCCCCACCCTCAAAAACAGGCATGGTTTGTGAATAGGGTACCTAGGACTGATGCTACCAGTATGTTACACATACATGTGAATAAGTGACTGTTTGGTCGGAACCTAGTATACACATACAGGTATGGCACATGGGTACTATACTGGCAAGTCCTGTTACAACTTGCAGACCATGTGGCTTTAGTTTTGCATTCCGTACACTGACATTTGTAGCCCAGGTATTGGCAGAGGATATGCAGCATGATTGTTAGCTGATAACTGGCAGAACTCACATGGCAAGTCAATGCCAGTTGTTACCCATCTTGTAGGTTTTGGATGTGCTATGTGTGATGTGACCTTTGTAGGCTGGCCTGCCATGTACTTACTCAGGGACATTCAATGATCTGTATTGTGATATGAGCTGTTACAAGTACTGTAGATGTATTGTATGATTGACTTCTTATGCCATTTCACACAATGCAGTTCCTAATGTAGATTATTTGTATTTGTCGTCACAGCTGCAAACATGACTCCAGACCAGGTCCGTGAGTTCCAGCGGCGGGCCATGAGATACCAGCACATCCTGCTGGTGGAGTAGGGGTTCAAGAGGATGGCCTGTCGATACCGCCATGAACGGGCCTCCGGGGCATGGAGGGCCTTCCCACAAGGTGGCCCTACTTTGCCCACCGCAGCCAACACCAGCACAACCACCACTTCAAGCCAGGTGGCCCCACCCACAGCTGGGACTGTTGTCCCTACATCTGCTGGACTTCCAGGCCCCCAGCATTGCTACAGGTGCAGGACAGCCCACTGGCCTTGGCTCCACACACACACAGACCTCTTCCACCGGAACCCAGACTGCCCCAGCTCCATCGGTTGACCCAGCAGCATTCCACAACATGGAACGGAAGATGGACCGTGTGTTGCGAAAGTTAAGCCATCTGAGCCGGGATGTTCGCCACATTAACAGGCGTGTGAAGTCCATAAAGAGGACCCTCCGGAGGGCCAACCTCTAGACTGATGTAACAATGGACATGATTCCCTCCCCTCCCTCCTCTTTCCTTGTTCTCATAATTATTGGGCTTAGTGTTAGGTTAGTATAGGCTGTTAGTTTAGTTAGTGTTAGTGGGTGGGGGGTCCTGATTCTTTCTATTTTTACTTATTACGTTTGTGGGTGGGTGTGTGTTGCGGGGCTATATTGGGGTTCTTGTGTGTTTAATAAAAACAAATCTAAAAAAAAAAAAAAAAAAATATATATATATATTTGTTTGGGATAGCATAGTATGTGTTTAGGTTAGTATGTGTTGTCCTCCAGGTGTCCCGTCTCTTAAGGGGGATGGTGTCCCGTCTCATAAGAGGGGTGGGGGGTGGATGTTTATAACATTTCATTACATGTGATAAGTAAGTTTAGCTTAGGTTAGTTAGGGACAGTTGTGGGTAATGAGTAGTCAGGGTAGATTAGGGTAGGTAAGACTTCGCCCTCGTTTCCTCTTCTGTGATTAGCATTTAAGAAATATATAGTTAACCCTTAACCCCGATTTTTCGGCGGATCTGCCCCCGGGGGGGGGGGGGGCGAAAACCACTAGACACCAGGGATTTTGTTTTTATTGTGTTTTTTGGGGGTGACCCCTTGGGCAAGGGTCGCCCCCCGGGTCAATTTTTTTAGTGTTTCGCCCCCCTGGGGGCAGATCGCCTTTTTTTCAGCCGATCTGCCCCCGGGGGGGGGGGAAATCCACTAGACACCAGTGATTTATTTTTATTGTAAAGTTTCTTTTGGGGGCGACCCCTTGGGCAAGGGTTGCCCCACTGGGGGGCTATTATTTTAGTATTTCGCCCCCCCCGGGGGGTAGATTGCCAATTTTTGGGCTGATCTGCCCCCAAGGGGGGGGGGGGTGAAATCCACTAGACACCAGGGATTTTGTTTTTATTGTTTATTTTGGGGGCAACCCCTTGGGCAAGGGTCGCTCCCCTGGGGGCTATTTTTTTTTTCTGTTTCGGCCCCCCCGATGGCAGACCAGCCATTTTTTGGATGATCTGGCCCCAAGGGGGGGTGGAAGCACACTAGGTGCCAGGGATTGTGTGGTGTGTGTGTGTGTGGTGTGTGTTTGGGGGCACCCCTTGGGCAACGGTCGCCCCCCTAAAGTGGGGAAAGTTCGTATTGGCCATCTCTGCCCCTATTTTTGTAGGCCCATCTGCCCCCAAGGAGGGCAGAAACCACCAATATGGCAGGGATTTTTTTGTTTTGTTTTGTGTTGTGCTGGGGGTGCCCCCTTTGGGAAGGGTCGCCCCCTAAAGGGGGCACAGAGGTGTTGCCCATTTCTGCCCGATTGGCCAATTTTTTTACGCCCATCTACCCCCGAGGGGGGCAGGATCCACTTAGGTACCAGGGACAACTTCTAAGTTCTTGGTGGTGGGGTGTTTGTCAACTGGCAAAGTATTTGTATTTGTGATTATAACAATTTATTTCTTCTTTTTCTTCTAGTTCAACGCTTTTGCTTCCTTTGCTGTGGATCTTTGCGGTTTTGGCAGTAGTTGTCCTGCGGTTTGCATAGTTGCATGTTTTAGGTAAGTGAAAGTAATTTACTCCAAAGGAGTATTGTTGACATGCATGAATGACATGTTTGTAGGTGGTGTACTAAATGCAGTATTGTGTGTTTGACATTGTCCTTAGATTTGAGCACAGTGATGTTTGTGTTGTCATATGTCTAATTTGCTTTTTTCTTTTTTCTTTTTAGTGGGATATCATTGGTGATTGCTGTATCTGTGCAGAGTAGTTTCTTGGTGAGTAGCTTTTTCAGGCAAGTGAGTGGTATAGTTTTTTGTAGTACATAACTCTTTGTGATAAAGCTACGCTTTGTTTATTACTTATTTTAGTGCTACTTGTTGTTGGCAATCCATTTATTGTTAGGATCATGGCTAGCCGCAAAGTGACCGCTCAGCAGGTTGTTCGCATACTCTTTGAGTCGTCTTCAGACCATGATTACGACACTGACTCTGCATCTGAGGCAGAGGAGGAAGCAGGAGATTCTGGAAGTGAGTTTTCTGTCCGAGAGTATTCTTCTGATGAGGAAGCTACTCTCAGTGCAGATGAAGGGCCTGTGTTAGAGGAGGACATTGATGTGCCAAGAGTGCAGCAGCCTGGGGCTGAAGGGTTTCCCATTAGAAGACCTGACACCTGGATTGCCCCAAACATGGAGCAGCCACAGTTACCTGCATTTACTGGTCTCCCAGGGTGTAGAGTTAATACGGAAAACTTTTTGCCTGTCCATTTCTTTCACTTGTTTATGGACGATGTATTTTTGGAAGAGATTGTGGAGCAGACAAATGTGTATGCAGAGCAATATTTGCGGGACAACGCTGCCAGACTTAAGCCTCAGTCTGGAGCTACTCAGTGGGTACCCACATATCTGGAAGAGATGAAAAGGTTTTTAGGTTTGTCTTTTTTGATGGGGTTGATCAGGAAGCCGTCACTGGCTTCTTATTGGTCTACTAGTCCCTTGATGGCAACTGCTATATTTCCTGCAACTATGACACGTAATCGGTATTTGCTTCTTCTGCGTATGCTGCATTTTGTAGACAATGCTTTAGCCTTGCCACGAGATCACCCTGATTGTGACCGCCTTTTTAAGATTAGGCCTGTCCTTGATCATTTTGTGGATCGGTTTTCAGAGGTCTATGTTCCAGGCAAAGAGATAAGTGTGGACAAGTCTTTGGTCCTTTTGAAGGGGCGTTTAGTTTTTAAGCAGTACATTCCTAGTAAGAGGGCACGGTATGGGATTAAATTGTATCTGCTGTCAGAAAGCAGTACAGGATATGTGTATAATTTCCGGGTCTACACTGGTAGGGATTCCAGTATTGACCCTCCTGGTTGTCCGGCCACTTTTGGAGTTAGCGAAAAAATTGTGTGGGAACTTGCTAGACGGCTGTTCAACAAAGGTCACCATTTGTACGTAGATAATTTCTACACTGGAGTGCAGTTGTTCAAGGAGTTGTTTAGGGTGGACACTGTTGCTTGTGGCACAATCCGTTCTAACCGGAAAGGCTATCCAAGGGAGCTTGTCTGTAAAAAACTCGAGAGGGGACAGTGCAGTGCCTTGCGGAATAATGAGCTGCTAGCTCTGAAATTTTCAGACAGGAGGGATGTGGACATGCTATCGACCATCCATGATGAGAGTACTTCCCCTGTGGCTGTTTGGGGTCAGGTTGCGGAAGTGCGCAAACCTGCGTGCATTTTGGACTACAATAGGCACATGGGTGGTGTTGATCAGAGGTTGGAACCTTACACTGCTCTTCGTAAGTCTTATGTGTGGTATAAAAAGTTGGCCCTACATTTATTTCATTTGGCAACTTTTAATGCCTTTATTGTATACAAGGATTGTTCACCTGAGTCAAGGATGACATTTGTTAAATTTCAGGAGTCGGTGATATAAAGCCTTATTGTGGTGGAACCAGCAAGAGTTCCTAGAGTAGAAGTGGTGGAGGATGTGGCTAGATTGAAAGATCGGCACTTTCCAGATCACATTCCTCCCACTCCAAAAAAAGACATGCCCACAAAGAAATGTAGAGTATGTGATCAATCCGGAGGGAGGGGCAGATGTACTGCCCCGAATGCCCTTCAAAGCCTGGGCTGTGTGTGCCCAGCTGTTTTAGAAGTTACCACACAAGGAAAAACTTTTGGGAAATACCGTGAGCATAAGCTGTCTGTTTTATATTTTCCTACTTTTCACGGTTGGCATCTCTGTCATGTATTTAGTTAGAGCTTTTGTGTTTGTAGTTTTGTGCTTATTTTATAATTAGTGGTTTCTTTGTTGTTTATAAACAAAAAAAGAGATGGCGGTGTTCGTGGGGTGGCGCTTGGCTGGCGGTGTGCATGGGGTGGCACTTGGCTGGCGGTGTGCGTGGGGTGGCGGTTGGCTGGCGGTGTGCGTGGGGTGGCGCTTGGCTGGTGGTGTGCTTGGGGTGGCGCTTGGCTGGCGGTGTGCTTGGGGTGGCGCTTGGCTGGCGGTGTGCGTGGGGTGGCGCTTGGCTGGCGGTGTGTGTGGGGTGGCGCTTGGCTGGCGGTGTGCGTGGGGTGGCGCGGTGCCAGCCAAACGGCAGTCCACACTCCCATCAGCTGGTGTGATTCTTATATCAGGCATGTGGGCGTATGCAAGTGATGGGCCCTTGAGTGGCACGGTCTGTCGATGTGAGTGTTGTAATGTGCTGGGCCCGTGGCTGGCGGTGTGAATGGTCTTGTGCGTGTCATGTATGAAAGGTGTGTGAATGGACTGTAAAGCGGTTGGTGCCTTGTCGCGGCTTTACAGCTCACGAGCTGTGAGTCATTGGTTCAGTTTTTTGCCTTTCAGTTATTAGCAGTGCATTTCATTTTTGTGAAATCTCTTGTTAATAAAATTTGATCCACTGAACCATCACTCACCCTCGTGCCAAATCCAACCAGTATGTGTGCTAAAAATGACAAAACCTGCTCCGCTGTAATCAGGCGTCGCAGCACACCTGTGACACGCTAGGTGCCTCGGGTGGGACCCCAATGATGAAGCATGCCACCAACTTGGTTGGTGGGTGAGGGGTCTTCTTCACATAACCTAAGTGTGTTTCTTTTCACAATTTTAGTGTTTGGCACATCACGGACGTATGTGCACACATCAAAATGATATATTACAAAAATACCTGTGTTTGGGGGGGGAGGGCCCACCTATGTTTTTGGTCCTGGGTGCAGCCTTCATCTAGGGAAACCTACAAAACCCAGACATTTTTTAAAACTAGACACCCCAAGGAGTCCAGGGAGGTGTGGCTTGCGTGGCTCCCCCAACATTTTCTTACCCATACTCCTCTGTAAACCTCAAAATTTGCTTAAAAAAACATATTTTCCTGACTTTTCTTAGTAGGACCACCGCTCCAGCACAAAATTCCTACTCCCCAGTTTTCCCCTCAGTCTCCCAAGTAAAATGACACCTCACTTATGTGGGTCCCCAAAGCAGAGTCCGTCTAAAGATGTATAAAAGAATATGCCCTTATAAACTCGCTGTGCTATCCCTTCTATCTCTTCAAGTTTTGGGCCTTATTCTGTTGCAGGCACCTGGCCCACCCACTCAAGTGAGGTATCATTTTTATCGGGAGACTTGGGGGAACGCTGGGTGGAAGAAAATTTGTGGCTCCTGTCAGATTCCAGAACTTTCTGTCACCGAAATGAGAGGAAAGGGTATTTTTTTAGCAACATTTTGAGGTTTGCAAAGGATTCTGGGTAACAAAACCTGGTCCGAGACCCACAAGTCACCCCATCTTGGATTCCCCTAGGTCTCTAGTTTTCAAAAATGCACAGGGTTGGTAGGTTTCCCTAGGTGCCGGCTGGGCTACAGGCCAAAATCCACTGGTAGGCACTGTTTTCTTTCAAAAAATGGGATGTGTCCACGTTGCGCTTTGGGGCATTTCCTGTCGCGGGCGCTAGGCCTACCCACACAAGTGAGGTATCATTTTTATCGGGAGACTTGGGGGAACGCTGGGTGGAAGGAAATTTGTGGCTCCTCTCAGATTCCAGAACTTTCTGCCACAGAAATGTGAGGAACATGTGTTTTTTTAGCCAAATTTTGAGGTTTGCAAAGGATTCTGGGTAACAGAACCTGGTCCGAGCCCCACAAGTCACCCCATCTTGGATTCCCCTAGGTCTCTAGTTTTCAGAAATGCACAGGTTTGGTAGGTTTCCCTAGGTGCCGGCTGAGCTACAGGCCAACATCTACAGGTAGGCACTTCGCAAAAATCACCTCTGTTTTCTTTCAAAAAATTGGATGTGTCCACGTTACGCTTTGGGGCGTTTCCTGTCGCGGGCGCTAGGCCTAACCACACAAGTGAGGTATAATTTTTATCAGGAGACTTGGGGGAACGCTGGGTGGAAGGAAATTTGTTGCTCCTCTCAGATTCCAGAACTTTCTGCCACAGAAATGTGAGGAACATGTGTTTTTTTTAGCCAAATTTTGAGGTTTGCAAAGGATTCTGGGTAACAGAACCTGGTCCGAGCCCCACAAGTCACCCCATCTTGGATTCCCCTAGGTCTCTAGTTTTCAGAAATGCACAGGTTTGGTAGGTTTCCCTAGGTGCCGGCTGAGCTAGAGGCCAAAATCTACAGGTAGACACTTCGCAAAAAACACCTCGGTTTTCTTTAAAAAATTTGGATGTGTCCACGCTGCGCTTTGGGGCGTTTCCTGTCGCGGGCGCTAGGCCTACCCACACAAGTGAGATATCATTTTTATCGGGAGACTTGGGGGAACGCTGGCTGGAAGGAAATCTGTGGCTCCTCTCAGATTCCAGACCTTTCTGCCACAGAAATGTGAGGAACATGTTTTTCTTTAGCCAAATTTTGAGGTTTGCAAAGGATTCTGGGTAACAGAACCTGGTCCGAGCCCCACAAGTCACCCCATCTTGGATTCCCCTAGGTCTCTAGTTTTCAGAAATGCAGAGGTTTGGTAGGTTTCCCTAGGTGCCGGCTGAGCTACAGGCCAAAATCTACAGGTAGGCACTTCGCAAAAATCACCTCTGTTTTCTTTCAAAAAATTGGATGTGTCCACGTTGCGCTTTAGGGCGTTTCCTGTCGCTGGCGCTAGGCCTACCCACACAAGTGAGGTATCATTTTTATCGGGAGACTTGGGGGAACGCTGGGTGGAAGGAAATTTCTGGCTCCTCTCAGAATCCAGACCTTTCTGCCACAGATTTGTGAGGAACATGTGTTTTTTTAGCCAAATTTTGAGGTTTGCAAAGGATTCTGGGTAACAGAACCTGGTCCGAGCCCCACAAGTCGCCTCATCTTGGATTCCCCTAGGTCTCTAGTTTTCAGAAAAGCACAGGTTTGGTAGGTTTCCCTAGGTGCCGGCTGAGCTAGAGGCCAAAATCTACAGGTAGGCACTTCGCAAAAATCACCTCTGTTTTCTTTCAAAAATTTGGATGTGTCCGCGTTGCGCTTTGGGGCGTTTCCTGTCGCCGGCGCTAGGCCTACCCACACAAGTGAGGTATCATTTTTATCGGGAGACTTGGGGGAACGCTGGGTGGAAGGAAATTTGTGGCTCCTCTCAGATTCCAGAACTTTCTGCCACTGAAATGTGAGGAACATGTGTTTTTTAAGCCAAATTTTGAGGTTTGCAAAGGATTCTGAGTAACAGAACCTGGTCCGAGCCCTACAAGTCACCCCATCTTGGATTCCCCTAGGTCTCTAGTTTTCAGAAATGCACAGGTTTGGCAGGTTTCCCTAGGTGCCGGCTGAGCTAGAGGCCAAAATCTACAGGTAGGCACTTTGCAAAAATCACCTCTGTTTTCTTTAAAAAAAATGGGATATGTCCACGTTGCGCTTTGGGGCGTTTCCTGTCGCGGGCGCTAGGACTACCCACACAAGTGAGGTATCATTTTTATCGGGAGACTTGGGGGAACATAGATTACCAAAACAAGTGTTATTGCCCCTTGTCTTTCTCTATATTTTTTCCTTCCAAATATAGGAGAGTGTGTAAAAAAGACATCTATTTGAGAAATGCCCTGTAATTCACATGCTAGTATGGTCACCCCGGAATTCAGAGATGTGCAAATAACCACTGCTCCTCAACACCTTATCTTGTGCCCTTTTTGGAAATACAAAGGTTTTCTTGATAGCACTTTTTTACTCTTTATATTTCAGCAAATGAATTGCTGTATACCCGGTATAGAATGAAAACGCACTGCAGGGTGCAGCTCATTTATTGGCTCTAGGTTCCTCGGGTTCTTGATGAACCTACAAGCCCTATATATCTCCGCAACCAGAGGAGTCCAGCAGACATAACGGTATATTGCTTTCGATATTCTGACACTGCAGGGAAAAGTTACAGAGTAAAACGTAGAGAAGAATTGATGTTTTTTTCACCTCAATTTCAATATTTTTCTTTTTCAGTTGTTATTTTCTGTAGGAAACCCTTGTAGGATCTACACAAATGACCCCTTGCTGAATTCAGATTTTTGTCTACTTTTTAGAAATGTTTAGTTTTCTGGGATCCAGCATTGGTTTCATGCCCATTTCTGTCACTGACTGGAAGGAGGCTGAAAGCACACAAAATTGCAAAAATGGGGTATGTCCCAGTAAAATGCCAAAATTGTGTTGAAAACTTGGGTTTTCTGATTCAAGTCTGCCTGTTCCTGAAAGCTGGGAAGCTGCTGAGTTTAGCACCGCAAACCCTTTGTTGATGCCATTTTCAGGGGAAAAACCACAAGCCTTCTTCTGCAGCCACTTTTTCCAATTTTTTTAAAAAAAACGAAATTTTCACTGTATTTTGGCGAATTTCTTGGCCTCCTTCAGGGGAACCCACAAAGTCTGGGTACCTGTAGAATCCCTAGGATGTTGGAAAAAAAGGACGCAAATTTGGCTTGGTTAGCTTATGTGGACAAAAAGGTGTGAGGGCCTAAGCGCGAACTGCCCCACATAGGCAAAAAAAGGCTTGGCACAGGAGGGGGAAAAGGCCTGGCAGCGAAGGGGTTAAGTAGAGTTGAGGTAAGACTGGCATGTTACAAAGCGCAGGACCTTGGTAATAGTTGGCCATGTGGCAGGGACTAGTGCTTCCGGGTACTTTTCCGTGTGAAAGTGATCTGTTCCATGTCTTCTTCTGATGTGTGTGTTGCCTCCGCTGTCCTTGTTGGTGGTGGTTGTGAAGGGGCAACACACACCTCAGTGTTAGAAGACGTGGAGTCAGACATCCCGGTCGCTGCTACTTGTGAAGGACGTAAGGGCAGTACTGCAGCAAGGAGGATCTGCTGGTTCTTGAGAATAGCAGCCACATCACGATGGTAGGCAGGTCAGCCATGAGGGGTTCAATGTTGCAATCGTGCATGCGTTGACAGGACTGCTGTTGTAGGTGTTGGGTCAACTGTATTACAGCTGTGCTGATTTCCTTCAGCCTTTTTCTACTTCCAGCAAGATAGTTGTTCGCCCTTGCATAGCTGCTGCCTGTTCTTCAGTTGACATCATGCACGAACGCACCCCCTCAAGGCTGGCTGCCATAGTTTGCATCCCTACCCGCACCTCCTTGGCCAGCTCCTGCTGTACTCTGACTACAGTTCGCTCAAAGCTGGTGCCTGTGTCATCTGAGTCCTCAGCTGTATTGGACCTGGCAGGTCTTACAATTGGGGTGATGGGTGGTTCCTCTGCGATGGCTGCTTGTTCTGTGCTCCTCCTTGTGACTGAAGGTGGGGTCTGGAGGGTTTCAAGGACCTCTTGGATGGTCTCCTGGGGAATGTTTATCAGCTCGTCATCCATGTCGTTAGGGTAGTCTGGGATAGGCATATCCGCAGGAGATCCATCTTCCTCTGCAATGAAATGGGATACAATTAGTGTGTCTGTGTTGTGGCATTAGTGATATGACATGCCTGCCTTGTGATGAATTCACATTGTGATCTTGTTTCGTGTTTATTGCTCCAGTCTTTCAGATGGGCATTCTCCCAGGCCTATGGCCCACCTGCATGTCACATGTATAGTATTAAGTTATTGGACTTCTCTGCATCATCTCCTCTAGTCTTGTTTTAGGCCAAATAGTGAATTGCCACCTTCTTGTCCTACTCAACCCTCCGTCTACATCCATTCTCATGGTGACACCTTTCACTGGCTGTGGGTGTTCTGATGGCACTGGCAGCACACTTGACAATCTGGACCTGCCCCAGTCTCTGATCTTTCACATCCACTTAAATGTAGTTGACATGTAGCATATCCTATGCATAGCAATGTTATGGCACGATATGGATGTTGGCATTGGTAATGTGTACAGCTGATGTTGGGAATGTGTGGTAGATTGGATTGCCTGATAATCGTAGCAGTGTCCTATTTCCTACTCTGACTGTGCAGGTGTATTTCAGTGACCAGTTACATGTGTCCTCCCCCTCAATGCTGTTGTCTGAGCAGTATGACATTTGGGATGTTATAGTGTGACCCAGGCACAGGATGGACCCTGACATATGCAGCATGGGTATGTTCTTAGTGCTGTGTAGCTCCTATTGTTGTTCAAATTGGATGATGTTTGCAGCAACTATGGGCATTGACATTTGACAGTACTGGGGCCTTTGTTTTTTTTCAGGTGATTGATGAAGTTGTCTTCCTCAACCCTCTAATTTAGGTGTGTATGATCCATGGGGAGGTTACTGCCATTGGCTACTTGAGCTGCACACAGAGCGAAGGTGGTAGTGGCAACTGTTGTCGCAGTTACATTCCAGTTGTAGTTATGGCTAGAGGCTGTTAATAGGGCCCTAGTTAATGTAGGGGGTATGGTGGCTGATGTGTGCTGGGATGTCAGTTTGATGTTGTGCCCTTCCCTCCTGGCGTGGCTTTCCCTTTGCTCCATCATTGGCATGGCAGCATGCCCCCATGGGACTGTTGTTGGTGTAGTGTAATGGTGTGCCCCAGCTTCTGTCTGTGCAGGCCATGCCCCCATGCCATCCCCCTTAACCCATGCCACTCCATGTATATGATGACTTACATGCATTGTGTAGTAGGTATTCCCCCCCCCCTGGCAGTTAAAATTAGTGCATTTTAATTCCCCATGCGACTTACCCTGCTTGTGCGTTGTCTCCTGATAGTCTGCGCTCTCCTGTCCTTGAATCCCTGTGACAATCTCCTCAGGGATGACGGATGCGACCATCTCCTCTATGTGGTCCAGGGCCTCCTGGTGTGCTGGACTCCCACCTCCAGTCTTCAGTGCTGCCTTCCTGTTCCTTGCCATCTTTTCCTTGGTCCTGCGCTTGCAGTCATGCCAGCTTTTCTTGCACTCGATGACTGTTCTGCGTACTTCTGCCACACTGTTGATCTTGTCGACAATTTGTTGCCATATAGCCTCGCTCCTACTAATTGGCAATTTAGAGGTGACAAACAGTTGGTGCTGGTGTTCCATCACCTCTTTAACCAGAATTTCCTGCTCCTCTGCATTGAAGCAACACTTTCTTTTCTTCTTAAAAGTGTCCCGGTTCTTGTGTGGGTCCTCCTGGCTGGTTCCTGGTATGTTGTCATCTTCCTGGGGTCTGTAGTGGCATCTGGGTTCCATTTTGTCTCTCCTCTGCTGAAATGGCAGTGTTTGCAGGGTTTTTTGACGCTATTGCGTAAAAAAATGCCGCATATCCGGTTTGAGGGGTCGTAAATCGACCCACAGTCATTTCCGCCATGTTAATGTCGTTTTGCTTTATGACTTGACACTGCAGTGTGCGTCAAAATAAATGACTCCCACCTGTGGTTTGCACCGCCGTGCGTCAAAGTATAAATTTGACGCCCGCACTGCACACCAAAATGGTGTTAGCCGGCAGTATTATTTTTGCCGCAAAACTGCGCTGGTGCAGTTTTGCGTCAAAAAGTATAAATATGGCCCTGAGTCTCCGAGCACAGAGTTAGGGAAAAACAACATAAGCAAGCCTGGCCTTTAACCCAATAGCGAACCATCCCACACAGTGTAAACACAGCCTGAAATGTTCTTTGTCCTGTGAATCTTAACAAGAGGCTTGTGGTTGCAGGCTCCTGGGGTGTGACTTCAGATACCGGAGTCATCGCAGTGCCAATGACCAGCTGTGGACAGGAGCCATTCTAACTGCGTGATGGTGAAACATGAAAGCAGCACTCTGACAAGATTTACAGGTCTGCTTTAAATTGCGCTGGAAATCCAAAGAACAAGCATTTGAACAACATAGTTTAGAGCCCTGTTAACAGAAACAGACTGGAGCCACTGAAACGTCGAGCGCTCTGGTCAAATGCTATTAGCCTAAAAAAAAAGTAATCCCTAAGCATATGCTACATAGGCACAAGTGGAAGGGTACAAGTACTAGGGCCATGCTTCAGGGGAGTGTACAACTGTAGAATAGGTGGGACAAAGAGCAAGGATTAACCACTAGCAAGCAAGGATTTTTAAGGACACTGAAACAAACCAATGAAAAAGCAGAGACCTCACAAAGAAGTATAGAAGTATATACTAAAGTATATACAAGAGGTCTTGAATGCTCGACCTAAAAAACTATTGAAATTGAGGTAGAAAAACAGCCATTTCTGTCTACGTTTTCTTTTATAACTTTCTCCAGCTATGGCAGCTTTTTGAATGTAATGATTTGTTACGTCTGCTGGACTCTTCAGGTTGCAGGGATATATAGGGCTTGTAGGTTCATCAAAAACCCTAGGTACCCAGAGCCAATAAATAAGCTGCACCTTACAATGGGTTTTCATTGTATACCGGGTATACAGCAACTCATTTGGTGAAATACTAAGAGTCAAAAATAGGTATCAAGGAAACCTTTGTATTTACAAAATGGGCACAAGATAAGGTGCTGAGAAGCAGTGGTTATTTGCACATCTCTGAATTCCGGGGTGTCCATACTAGCATGTGAATTACAGGACATTTCTCAAATAGACTTCTTTTTTATATACTGTCTTACATTTGGAAGGAAAAAATGTAGACAAAGACAAGGGGCAATAACACTTGTTCTTCTATTCCGTGTTTCCCCCGTCTCCCAATAAAAATGGTACCTCACTTGTGTGGGTAGGCCTAGTGCTCGCGACAGGAAATGCAACATAGACTCATCGCATTTTTACATTGAAATCTGACGTGTTTTTTGGGAAAGTGCCTAGCTGTGGATTTTGCCCTCTAGTTCAGCCAGCACCTACGGAAACCTATCAAACCTGCATATTTTTGACAACTAGACACCTAGGGGAATCCAGGATGGGGTGACTTGCGGGGCTCTCACCAGTTTCTGGTACCCAAAATCCTTTGCAACCTCAAAATTTGGCAAAAAAATAAAAATACACTTTTCCCTCCGATTTTCGGTAGTGCAAAGTTATGGAATCTCAGAGGAGCCACAAACTTCCATCCATCCAGCATTCTCCCAAGTCTCCCGATATAAATGGTACCTCACTTGTGTGGGTAGGCCTAGTGCCTGCGACAGGAAATGCCCCAAAACACAATGTGGACGCATTACATTTTCCCAAAGAAAACTGACCTGTTTTTTGCAAAGTGTCTAACTGTGGATTTTGGCCTATGGCTCACCCGGCTCTTAGAAAACCTAGCAAACCGGGACATTTATGAAAACTAGACACCTAGGGGAATTCAGAATGGGGTGACTTGTGGGGCTCTCACCAGGTTCTGTTACCCAGAATCCTTTGCAAACCTAAAAAAAAAAAAAAAAAACACCTTTTCCTCACATTTCTGTGACAGAAAGTTCTGGAATCTGAGAGAAGCCACAAATTTCCTTCCAACCAGCATTCCCCCAAGTCTCAAAATAAAAATGGTACCTCACTTGTGTTGGTAGGCCTAGTCCCCGTGACAGGAAATGCCCCAAAACCCAACATGGACACATCAAATTTTTACATTGAAAACTGATGGGTTTTTTGGAAAGTGCCTAGCTGTGGATTTTGGTCTCTAGCTCAGCCGGCACCTAGGAAAACCTACCAAACCTGTGCATTTTTAACAACTAGACACCTAGGGGGATCCAGAATGGGGTGACATGTAGGGATCTCACCAGGTTCTGTTACCAGAATCATTTGCAAACCTCTAAATTTGGCAAAACAAAAAAAACACTTTTTTCTCACATTTCGGAGATAGAAAGTTCTGGAATCTGAGAGGAGCCACAAATTTCCACCCAGCATTCCCCCAAGTCTCCGGATAAAAATAGTACCTCACTTGTGTGGGTAGGCCTAGTGCCCGTGTCAGGAATGGCTCACATTATGGTCAATGTTAGTCCTTACATGAGAGAAACTGGTGACCCTGGGGTGATCTATTCCTGACCCAGGTACTAGGTACAGGCACTCAAGTGGGGTAGTATTTTTATCAGGACAGGTGGGGAACACTGGGTGGTATGCATTTTGTGGATCCCAGCATATTCCTGCAGTTTGTGTGACAGAAATTCAAGAAGTTTTTATTCAAGATTTCACCTTTGCAGGTTATTCAGGGTAAGAAAACTTTGGGGAATCCACACAAGTCACACCTCTATGAACTCCCCTGGTTGTCTAGTTTCCAGAAATGTCTGAGTTTGGTAGGTTTCCCTATATGGCCGTCGAGCCTGGGACCAAATACGCAGGTGCCTGCCTTACAAAACCAGGTTGTTTTGTGATAGATAATTTTTGATGTCTCCACAGTACGAATTGGGTGGTGGATTTTGGGGCTGAACTAAATTGGGGAGCTCCCAGGAGAGCACTCTCTCTGTGCTTGCCTCCACATGCACCTGCTCTCCTGGTTGGACTAACCCACTATTGTCCCCATGCACAGTCTGTGCTTGCGAACGGACAGCAAGACTGTCCTCATCACCTGCCTCAGAATCACTGGAAGAGGAGTTGTCAGAAAAATCACTCCCCAAGCCTATGCCATTGTCCTATCCCTCAGATGCTGCCTCAGTATCTGCTATCTCAGTCTCTGATCCTATGTCAGAGCTTTCCTCTAAAACCCGAGTTAGGGCTTAAGCAGCAGTCATCCAACGAGACGCCATCTCTGCTACCGGCTAAACTGTTGCTCTAAAACACTAGCTTACGTTGACAGTCACAAAATTGCTGTTGTGTGTGTGTGAGATGCGTGCAACAGTAAAGGTCAGTCACCTTACCTTTGCTTCTTCCCTCAATCAGCACATTCTCTAAAGACACTCAAAAAAACAAAAAAGACACACTGTTACTTCACCTTGTCACATACCAGTCATCACAGTCTTTATCTGGATTCCCTCACTACCGCCCATCAAAAGTGCCCTTCGTCTCTCCACAGCTTCCCCTCAAACACATTTCATTCGTATTGTAGTGCAGGTAATGGCTGGCTTTACTAATCCACTCAGCTATTTACATAACATACAGATTTGATCTTTGCAGTAGGCATATAAAACGTCTGCGCTATTTTATGGCATCAAAACTGCTACTAGACAAAAGTCAGACCCTTTTGTAGCAGAAACATAGTCACAAGAGTTACTTGACTTTCTTATTGCTGCCTAAAAGCTACAGTTGAAACGCATCAGTTAAAGTAGGTGCATTGCTTTGAAGACGCAAGCTGCAACTGCAAGAGAACTGGTGGCGAATTTATATATATATGTGTGTTTTGCCTGGCTCACTGGGATCATGCTAACCAGGACCCGAGTGCTCATAGTTTGTGGCCGTTGTGTGTTGTCAGTATGCTTAACGGGGTCACTAAAGTAAAGCTAACCAGAACTCCAGTGCTTATGCTCTCTACTTACCAAATTTGTCACTACACTTTAGAATCTGTATTCCAATTCTGATTGGCACACTGGACCCCCCCTTATAAGTCCCTAGTATATGGAACCTAGGTACCCAGGGCATTGGAGTTCCAGGAGATCCTCATGGACTGCAGCGTTTCTTTTGCCACTTATAAGGAGCTCATACAAACCTTTAATCAGGACTGTCGCTGCAGCCTGGGTGAAATAGTGCACACACTATTTCACAGCAATTTTCACTGCATTAAGATAACTTATAAGTCACCTATATGTCTAACCTTCATTTACTGAAGGCTAGGGGCAAAGTTACTGTGTGTGGGGGCACCCTTGCACTAGCAAAGGTGCCCTCACACTGTCCAGAGCCAATTCCCCGGACTTCGTGAGTGCGGGGATACCATTATAAGCGTGAACTACATATATGTCAATACATATATGTAGCTTCACAATGGTAACTCTGAATATAGCCATGTGAGGTGCCTAAGATCATGGAATTGTCCCCCCAATCCAAATCTGGTATTGGGGGACTAATCTCATGAACCCGGGGGGCTCCACCATGGACCCAGGGGTGGTGCCCAGAGCTCCTACAGAGTGTCCCTGGCGTTAGCCATCTTGTATTCCAAGGTGTGGGGACCCTCTGGAGACCTCTGAGTGGCCAGTTCCAGAAGGTGACATCAAAGACCCCTCCTGATAAGTGCATACCTGGGTAGGTAGCTAATCTCCCTCTCATGGCTATTAAGGGTCCCTCCTGTGGGTGTTTCCTCAGATTTGGTTTGCAAGATTCCTCCAGAACTCTTCTGCATCCTCTGCTTCAGCTTCTGACCGTCGGATCAACCGCAGACTGCTCCAGGGACCACTGTAACTGCAACAAAGTATCCAGGACGACTCCTGTGACCTGCAACTTCAGCTCCAGGCAGCTTTTGCAACAGTTTCCGAGGTGTGCCTGCTCTGAGGACTGCCTGTCTTCACCCTGCACCAGAAGAACCGAAGGAATCTCCTGTGGAGTGATGGAGTCACTTCCCTGCTTCTGCAGGCACCTTTCTGCGACTACAGCCAGTACTCTGGGTCTCTTCTCCTGACGACGAGGGTGCTCCCTGGAACACAGGTGGTGGACCGAAGTGGCCCAGACTGTCCAAAGGTCCAGCTGTCCAAATTTGGTCGAGGTAAGAGCTTGCCTCCCCGTGCTGCGACAGTACCCCTGTGCATCACGTCTTCTGCAGCTCCTTGGGCTTCTGTGCAATTCCTCCACAAATCCTTCATGCACAGCTTAGCCTGGGTCCCCAGCACTCCATCCTGCGACGCACAGCTCCCTGAGTTCTCCGGCAGCATGGGACCTTCTAGTGTAGTGCTGCGACAACCGCACTTTGCACCTTCTTTGTCCTCGTGTTCTGGGACTCCCTTGGGTGCTGCCTGGTCTTCTGAGGGCTCTCTGAAGTGCTGAGAGACCCCACTTGTCTCTTCTGTCCAAGTTGAGACCCCCAGGTCCCTCTTAGGTCCAGGCAGCATCTTTTTGACGCAAACCGCACTTACTTGAACCAAGGCTCGTTGGCAGAAACCAGCGACGCAAACAACCTGCATCCAACAACTCGACGTGGGATATCACCTGCACCAAGATTGAACCCGCAGCAATCTTCTTTGGTGTTCTTCTGTACTTTTCTTCTGACCGGAAAATCCACTTTTGCAACTTCTTCTAGGTTGGCAGGGGCTCCTGTCCTTGGCCTCCTCTTCGACTTCTGGACTTGGTCTCCTCTCTACACTGGTCTTCAGGTCTAGGAATCCATTGTTTGTTGCTTGCAGTCTTGCTTGGTTCTTGCAAAATCCTTTATCAGACTTGTAGTGTGTCCTGAGGAAACTTGCTGTACTTTACTCCTGCTTTCCTGGTCTCTGTGGTGGGGTATTTTACTTACCTTTGGGTACACACTACACTTGCCTTGAGGGGAATTCAACATTCGCATTCCACTATTTTAGTATATGGTTTGTGTTGTCCCTAGGCCCATTGCAATCTATTGTATCTTCTACTGTTTGCACTATTCTATGACTGTTTACCTACCTGATTTTGGGTACTAGTGTATATATTGTGTATAATACTTACTCCAGAAGGAGTATTGCCTCTAAGATATTTTTGGCCTTGTGTCACTAAAATAAAGTATCTTTATTTTTGGTAACACTGAGTATTGTCTTTTATTGTTTATAAGTACTGTGTAACTATAGTGGTATTGCAGGAACACTGCATGTCTCCTAGTTCAGCCTAAGCTGCTCTGCTACTGCTACCTCTAGACAGCCTAAGCTGCTAGAACACTGCCTAAATTTCACTAATAGGGGATAACTGGACCTGGTATAAGGTGTAAGTACCTTAGGTACCCACTACACCCCAGACCAGCCTCCTACAGCGATCTCCTTAGTTTCCCTCAGAGATGCTGGCTTAAAATGCTTTTGTGGCAATGCCTTGGAGCTCTCAGGCAACACAAGCATCTGGTCTCCTGCAGGGGATGATTGAATGTGACACCAAAAACTAGATTAGACTTGGATCTCCAAATTTACTTTCTATTCCAGCAGTGTGCAAGGAGATCCTGGGCCACATTTTTGTTGCTATCTGCTTCTCCCAAATGTGTCTTACAGCTGTTCACTAACAATCCTTGGTGGCCTTCGTGCGCACACCAGGGTTATTTTTCTTGGATTCTGTCCAAGTCTTTTGGTGGTCTTTGTAATGATGCAACTTTATGAGCACATTAATCAAGTACATTCTGTGTATGGGTGTTCTGCTTTCCCTCTTATCTCATAACCGAGTTTATAGAACCTCTCTGGAATGCACTTCTGAGTTTAAAGAAGACATTTATTGTTATAAATTCCCCACCCACAAGTTCCTGAGAGACAAAATTAGTAGATTGGAAGCACACGTTCAAAAGTAGTCGCAGCAATGAAAGCAAAATATATCAAAGTACTTCTCAGTTCCAATGTACACAGCAAATATAGGTGATTATATTATAGCATAACTTCAAAGCAAAGCATAAAAGTAAAAATTCATCACCGTATGGGCAAGGCGGTAGGGCCTATATTCAGCTTCATCTTTCTGGGGTCTGCAAGTTGATGACTCCGGTCAACTGCGAGAAAGAGATTCTCTACCCAAACGGGAGGCAGGCAACTGACATCTAGTTCCTGTCTGAAGTCAAGCAGATTCAATCTACCTCTCTGTAGCCCAGAGTCATCCTTAAAAGCAAACTCAGTGTGAGAGCCGAAGAACCTTGGAGAGAGGCCAATTCTCCTGAGCTCCCCGTTCTCAGACTGGATTGCGAGGTAAACACAAAATCTACGTGCTCTTATCAGCTAAGGTCTGGTGTGAAGAAAACATCTTGGTCCATCTTGTGGAAAAACACAGCTTGGAAAAACACAGCTCATCTGCAATGTCTCAACTGCAATGTCTAACCCCACGTTAAAGCCAATAGGCAGCTAACCTAAATATCAAATGTAATGTCTAATGTCATATCAAAGCCAATAGGCAGCTAAACTGAATACAGAATGTAATGGCTAATGCAATGTCAAAGCCAATAGGCAGCTAAACTGAATACAGAATGTAATGGCTAACTCCATGTTAAAGCCAATAGGCAGCTAAACTGAACAAAACATATAGGGGGTCATTACAACATCGGCGGTAAAAGCCGCTTACCGCAGTGCAGAAGACCGCCAATACACCACCGCGGCCGCGGAATTCCACCACAGCTATTATGACCCACATCTCGGAATCCGCCGAAATTCAGACACCCACACAAGTCCGCCACACCAAAGGTCAGTGATAAACTGGCGAAAACAATTCCTCCACCGTCACCCCAACAGAAACACGCCCATGCTATCACGACCCACGAATCCACGCGGCGGTCTTTCAACCGCGGTATTCCATTGGCGGTACACACCGCCGTGCTCAAAATACACACACATCTCAAAAACACCGCCACATTGGACAATTCCAAATACACACACCTGATACACATACAAACACCACTCCCACACACCCAATTCAATATAAAACAAACACCCACATCACCCACAAACCCCTACGATCACAATTCACGGACAAAGGCCAGAGAGACAGAGAGCACAGCAACTGAGAACCCCACCACACAGAGGCAAACAACACCATCACCCATACAACATTACACGCACAATACACCACATACCACTACACATCACCACACACATCAACACTTGCACCACCCCACACATCACCCACACCACCCCATGTCACGCCAAAGAAACCCCCGTTTTTACGAGGAGGAGCTCAGGGTCATGGTGGAGGAAATCCTACGGGTAGAGCCACAGCTATTTGGCTCACAGGTGCAGCACACATCCATAGCCAGGAAGATGGAGCTATGGTACAGAATAGTGGACAGGGTCAACGCTGTGGGACAGCATCCAAGAAATCGGGAGGACATCAGGAAGAGGTGGAACGACCTACGGGGGAAGGTGCGTTCAGTGGTCTCCAGGCACAACGTCGCGGTACAGCGGACTGGCGGCGGACCCCCACCTTCTCCCCCACAACTAACAACATGGGAGGAGCAAGTCTTGACCATCATGCATCCAGAGGGCCTCAGAGGAGTCGGTGGAGGAATGGACACTGGTAAGTCAAATCTTAACTATCATATCCCCCACCCTACCTGCATGCTATCACACACCCCCACCCTCACCCCCTCCCCTATCACTCAAACTCCTCACTAATGTACTAATAACACAAACCACTCATCCCAACACCAAGCCCTGCATGACACAACTAAGCATGATCACCCCTCACCAAAGCATGCTCACTGCACATACCCATAACAATCCCCTAACCATCATCATACAAACTCACAGACAGGAATGCTTGCACTGGGGTACACAAACACCCACCCATTGCACACCATTACACACACAGATGCAATAATCATGCTCTTATATACCTGCAGGACCACTAAGGAACGTCACCACACCGGAGGGTCCAAACAACTCCACTCCACCCACAGAAGAGGCCCACAGTGACGACAGCAGCTCTGCCCTACTGGATCCTTATGACCAGCCCGGACCACCGTGGGCATCGGGACAGTCGGTTCCCCTTGCACAGGCACACCCCAACACTGACCTTCCACCCTCTGGTAACACCAGCACAGCACCCACCCAGCGGGCCCATACCTCCGTACCCAGGACACGTCAATCAGCGGTGTGTCCACCACTACAGGGAACCCAGGAGAACCCACCACCCCAACAACAGGGACCTGGGGGCAGTGGTAGTGGGCACATGATCCAGGGGACGGAGGCACAGGAACACAGGGGAACTGGGAGGGCTGCTGTGTGACAGGGGGCGGACAGGCCAAGGGAACACACTCTCCACGAGGCCCTATCCTCCATCATGGGAGCATACCACCACTCCCAGGAGACGATGGCGACGGTCCTGGCCAAGTTTCAGGAGACCCAGCGCCTGCAGGAGGAGCAGTATTTGGGGTTCAGGGAGGAGCTCAGAACCATCAGCTCCGCCCTGGGCACCATCGTAGGGGTGCTGAAGGACATACAAAAGACCATGAGGGACACCGTGGCACTCCAAGGGGCCCCTGACACTAGCCTGGACGATGCTAGTGGACAGGACGCCCCGCCACAGGACCACCACACCAGCACCCCACCCCCTGCAGACGGACAACCACCACGCAAGCGGTCCCTGAGATCCAGGAACAGGACAGAGCAAGATGACAAGACCCCTGCCAGGAAATGAGACCACCCTGATTGTCCTCCCACTGTCCCACTTTGTTACCCTGTCCATACTTAAACTGCCCCAACTCCACTTCCTAGGCCCATATGGGCAGTGCACCTGGGTGACCAATGGATTGGACTCTGCCATGGACATTCCTCCACCGTCCCCCATCACCATATTACAACCCCCTCCATTTTTGAGCACTTAAATAAACACCCTTGAACCACAAAACAATCTGGAGTCAGTCTGTGATTTGGATAAATATGTGTTATCAATGACAGTGTCAAAATGCGTTTCCAGTTGTAAAGCCAACATATTTATGTCACACATCACAAGTCCTTGAAGGATGCAAGCAGATGACACACGTTGGTAACCACACCTGTGAAACCGTAAATGGAAGGTACAACTCAGTGACCAAATACTGCTATGAAATGACAGACAGGATAGAGGTAGAAGTGTGAAAGTGAATGTAATGGTAAAAAAAAAAATGTTCTCACCTATCACTGGAAATATTGCTGTATGACTGACTCCCTGTTGTCGATGTCTTCTTCCTCAGCTTCCTCCTCATCACTGTCCACAGGCTCTACAGCTGCCACAACACCGTCATCTGGACCATCCTCCTGCAGAAAAGGCACCTGGCGTCGCAAAGCAAGATTGTGAAGCATCGAGCAGGCGATGATGATCTGGCACACCTTCTTCGGTGAGTAGAATAGGGAACCACCTGTCATATGGAGGCACCTGAACCTGGCCTTCAGGAGGCCGAAGGTGCGTTCGATCACCCTCCTAGTCGCCCATGGGCCTCATTGTAGGGTTCCTCTGCCCTGGTCCCGGGATTCCTCACTGTGGTCAATAGCCAGGACAGTTTGGGGTAACCAGAGTCCCCTAATAGCCACACACGGTGCCTCTGGAGTTGACCCATCATATAAGGGATGCTGCTATTGCGCGGGATGTAGGCGTCATGCACTGAGCCAGGGAACATAGCATTTACCTGGGAGATGTACTGGTCCGCCAAACATACCATCTGTACATTCGTGGAATGATAACTTTTCCAGTTCCTGTACACCTGTTCACTCCAGTGGGGGGGGACCAGAGCTACATGGGTCCCATCAATAGCACCTATGATGTTGGGGATATGTCCAAGGGCATAGAAGTCACCTTTCACTGTAGCCAAATCCTCCACCTGAGGAAAAACGATGTAGCTCCTTACGTGTTTCAGCAGGGCAGACAACCCTCTGGACAACACATTGGAAAACATAGGCTGGGACATCCCTGATGCCATGGCCACTGTTGTCTGAAAATACCCACTTGCAAGGAAATGGAGCACTCACAGCGCCGGCACGTCAGGGGGGATTCCAGTGGGATGGCGGATTGGTGACATTAGGTCTGGCTCCAACATAGTTCCTGGATAGTGGCACGGTCAAACCTGTAGGTGATGATTAAATGTCGCTCCTCCATTGTCAACAGGTCCACCAGCGGTCGGTACACCGGAGGATTCCGCCATCTTCTCAAATGTCCCAGCTGACAGTGCCTAGGAAGGACAACAGCGACCACAGAGTCAACAAAATCCCAGGTATGTACCCACAGATACACAGAACACAACACCAAACACAAAACTCTTCCTGTATGTGTGTCGAGTGTAGGCCTAGGTATGTGTGACGCAGTAGTTAAAGAAGCCATGTGGGCCCCTAAAATGGCGGCTGCCTGACCTCTAAACTGGGACAATGGGATGTGAGGTATCTGCGCTGGCGTTGTACACCGTTGCGGTAGGCGGTCGTAGACCGCGGCGCAATGCTGCATTGGTTAACATTGGACCCTATGGGTCCAGAAGCCAATGATGAAGTGCGCCGGCGGTGATGATACGCACCGCCGCGGACGTGACCGCCATTTTCTATCTGTTCAATCACTTGATACCTGATCTTCGACAGGAGAGGACCTACACTGCAAGTGCTGCTGTGACCTCGGGCTGGAAGAGACAATGGCTGCTGCGTCTGGGGAAAGGGCCCCTGCCTTCACTGCTCAGGAGTTGGAGAAACTAGTAGACGGGGTCTTCCCCCAGTACACGATACTCTACGGTCCTCCAGACCAACAGGTAAGTACACAGGGAGCACATTGTATGGGCTATGCCTGGGTGGAGAGGGCTGGTTGTAAGAGGGAAGGGGCAGGCTTCAGAGAACATGAAGGACTGTGAATGCATGTGCCACATGGCAAGGGTAGGGATGGGGGCCACTCACATCGACGGTGCAGTTGGTAATGACTTCTCTTCTTCCCCTGTGCACGTCATGTATGTCAGCGCCCACCAGAAGAAGGACATTTGGCGTGCCATCGCCAAGGACGTCCGGACCCTGGGGGTCCACCAGAGACGGGGCACCCACTGCCGGAAAAGATGGGAGGACATTCGCCGCTGGAGCAAGAAGACAGCGGAGGCTCAGCTGGGGATGGCCTCCCAACGTGGGAGGGGTGCCCGTCGCACCATGACCCCCCTGATGTTCCGGATCCTGGCGGTGGCCTACCCGGAGTTGGATGGGCGCTTGAGGGCATCGCAGCAGACACAAGGGGGTGAGTACACCCTCATTCTGGGGACTTTGCGCGAAGTTGAGGGGTCTGGGTGTGGGAGGAGGGCTGTGGGTTTCACTAGGCCAGGGTGACTTACGCAGGCTAGGCCCCTCCGTAATGCAGGCCATGTGCCACTCCACCCCACCTCAGTAGAGGGCCAAGTACAGGTATACATGCCCCTGTGGCATCCATGTGTGCAGATGTCCACCATAGCCATGTAGGCCATATCCCAGGAATTGCATCTTTAGAGGCCAAGAGCACGGCGTAGTGCAGGGGCTGCTGTGTCTGTATTGTCCGCCAACGGTAGCGGTAAGCCATGCACTCAACCTGTCTTTCTTCTGTCTCCCCCCCTTTTCCTGCTCTCCCTGTCCTTTTGTACATCAGCATCATCAGGCGGAGGTACAGTGGCACCGGAGCACGAGGGAGCTCCATCCCACATGGCCATGGAGGGCCACACCACGGACAAAGAATGCACCAGTGGAACGGAGGGCGAGGAGAGCTACACGTCGGTCACCGGATCGCCAACCAGCGACATGGACTCGTCCGCCGATGGGATCTCCCTTGTGGTGGCGGCACCATCTGTGCCCCCCACTTCTACAGGTACAGCCGCCACCTTCCCTACCAGCACCGCCCTCCCAGCAGCCCCTCAGCGTTCGCCCCGTGCCCGCTCACCCAGGAGGGTGGGCATCACCTTCGCCCCAGGCACCTCAGCCTCTGCCCCTGTCACCCCTGCTGACCTCAGTGAGGAGGCCATTGACCTCCTCAGGTCCCTCACTGTTGGGCAGTCTACCATTGTGAATGCCATTCAGGGTGTAGAAAGGGAGTTGCAACACACTAATGCATTCCTGGAGGGCATTCATTCTGGTCAGGCTGCCCATCATCGAACCCTGCAATCTCTGGCCTCAGCACTGATGGCAGCCATTGTCCCTGTGTCTAGCCTCCCCCCTCCAACTTCCTACACCCAGACCCAATCCCCTGTACCCCAGCCTATCCCAAGCACACCATCAGACAAGCATGCATACACCTCAACACCCAAAAGTAGCTCAGGCAAACATAGGCACCACACAACCCACAGGCACTCACACAAGCATCACCCACATACAGACACAGTAACATCCACTGCCTCCACTGTGTCCCCCTCCTCGTCGTCTCCCTCCTCCCTCCCAGTGTCCTCTACACTCTCACCTGCATGCACTACATCTACAGCCACTAGGACTCGCACCAGAACACCAGCACCACACTCCGCTCACCTGCACTCACCACCCCCACTACCATTTACACGTCCCCTGTGTCCTCTCCCAGTGTGTCTGTGACGACTCCTCCCAAAGTACACAAACGCGGGCACCCACACACCCAACATCCATCCACCTCACGACAGCCTCCAGTACCTGCACCTGCACCCAAAACACCTAAAGTGACACCTCCTACAACCACCTCCTCTTCCTTCACTCCCAGACCCCCTCAAGCTACCCATCACAGTGTTTGTCAGAAACTCTCCCTCAGCAACCTTGACCTCTTTGCCCCCACCCCAACCCCTCCAATTCATAAGTCCTGTAGTATCGCCTCAGCCAAAAAGACTCCAGTTCCAGTGGTGCGTGTTACAGGTGTGTGGAGTGCACCGGCCACCAGGGCAGGCAGTGTGACACGGAGCCAAAGCACTGCCAGTCCACCCCCTGTAAAGCATCTCAAGTTGGAAAGTGGCCGACGGGACAGGGTGAAGACTCCTGGCAGCAAAAGTGCTCACAAGGGTCCCAGGGGGATTGCAGAGTCAGCTGTGACTCCTCCAAAGATGGTTGAAGTGCCAGAAGAAGTCTGCACAGTCTGGTAAGAGCAGCACGGCGGAGTAGGGCGCCATCCTTCCTGGCGGCCGGGACGCCACCGCCAGCACCGTCGTCACTGGTCAGGAGACCACTGCCGGAGTTAGTGCTCAGGAGGGCAGCAGTATCGTCACTGGTCAGGAGACCACCGCCAGAGTCAGTGCCCAGGAGGGCAGCAGTATCATCACTAGTCAGGAGACCACCGCCGGAGTCACTGCCCAGGAGGGCAGGAGTATCGTCACTGGTCAGGGGACCACCGCCGGAGTCAGTGCCCAGGAGGGCAGGAGTATCGTCATTGGTCAGGAGACCACCGCCGGAGTCAGTGCCCAGGAGGGCCCCGGCTGCCACAGCCCCGCTGGGCAATGAGGGACCGTCATGCCACACACCAATGCACAGGTCAGAGACCGCCATGGCAAAGCACCGCTGAACAAGGAAATCACCGCCATGGTGAAGACCGCTGAACAGGGCAAAGCACCGCTGAACATGGCAGAGCACCGCTGAACAGGTCAGAGACCGCCATGGCAAAGCACCGCTGAACAAGGAATTCACTGCCATGGTGAGGACCGCTGAACAGGGCAAGACACCACTGAACACAGCAGAGCACGGCTGAACAGGGCAAAGCACCGCTGAAGAAGGAAAACCCCGCCACATCAAGCATCGTCATCCCATGTACAGCTGGGTCAGTGACGGAACAGGAACCGTCACAGGGAGCCTAATGCAGTCTGGGCACCATGCCCCCTCCAGAACCAGTGGAGACATACATCCACTCTGTCTGTCCTTAACAGGATGAAGCACTCTGGGCACCAGTCCCCCTCCAGAACCAGTGGAGACTGTAATCCACTTGAGAGACTGTGGCTCTGCACTCCCCAGGATGGAACAGTGGGCAAACCAACCACTGTAGAGACTTGTGAGACTGTGGCTTTTCACTCCCCAGGATAGAACAGTGGGCAAACCAACCACTGTAGAGACTTGTGAGGCTGTGGCATTGCACTCCCCAGGATGGTACAGTGGGCAAACCACCCACTGTAGAGACTAGAGAGACTGTGGCTTTGCACTCCCCAGGATAATGCAGTGGGCAAACCAACCACTGCAGAGACTTGAGAGACTGTGGCTTTGCGCTCCCCAGGATGGTACAGTGGGCAAACCAACCACTGCAGAGACTTGAGAGACTGTGGCTTTGCACTCCCCAGGATGGAACAGTGGGCAAACCAACCACTGCAGAGACTTGAGAGACTGTGGCTTTGCACTCCCCAGGATGGTACAGGGTGCAAACCAACCACTGCAGAGACTTAAGAGACTGTGGCTTTGCACTCCCCAGGATGGTACAGTGGGCAACCCACCCACTGCAGAGAATTGAGAGACTGTGGCTTTACACTCCCCAGGATGGAAAAGTGGGTAAACCAACCACTGCAGAGACTTGAGAGACTGTGGCTTTGCACTCCCCAGGATACATCAATGGGCATGGAGCCCCGTCGTGGATCTGGCGTGGTGCTGTAATCCGGCTGAGGTGCCCCCCCCTTCCCTTCCCCCTGGGGTGCCTGTTGTATTTCTATCTGATGCCCCTGCAGTGTTCTCTCCGTTTGTGGACAGGTATCTAGTGTGGGCCTCGCCCATGCACTTTTGGCCCAGTGGTGCACGGACATTGATATGTGCATACCTGCACTACTTCTCGTAATGTATATACTTTTGAATCTGTATATATATCTGTATATATTTGGTAACTGTATTTTGATACATTAAAATTTTTAAACTGATTTCCTTTTGTCTTTGCATTCTTCTGGGGGGGGTTGTGGGTTGTTACTGTGATGTTTGGAAATGCATTGGTGTGCGTGTTGTAATGTGCGAGGGTGAGGGTGGGGGTGTGTGACGGGCTGGAACCTGTTCACCCACACTTGGACTTCACTTGTGCTGACACTGCCACTGGTGGACCCCGGCAGCCCAGTTTTCCTGCACGTGATTGGCTGGACGCTTTAGAGCGGCGGGATGTCAGGAAGTTAAAATCCCGGGTTTGTAAGGAAGGAGTTGGAGGCGATCGAGGAACCGTGACCTATGATCCAAAAGAGGAGTCGGAAGGAAACAGTGCGGACGCCGAGAGCAGAGGACGGAACCAAAGGACTGCACGGAGGCAGTTGAAGCACTCGTATCCTGGAGGAGACGGCTGGAGACAAGCATCGGATGCCCCGAAGTCCAGGGAACGGGAGGACGAGCTGCTGCATCCCGCCATGCTTCCGGAGAAGCGTGGCAGTACAGGTGCGTGAGACCACGACCCTGAATCTGAGTGAAAGAGGAGAGAGAGAGAGAGAGAATTAAATAAGGGCACAAGCACAGCACAAACAAGGGAAAAGGGAGGGAAAGGAAGGGAGGGGGAGGGCTGGAAACACTTACCACTGAATACTGTAGAACACAACAATAGCCTAGATCACTGAAACCATCGCACACAGGATAACGAGCACTGTAGAAGGGGGGAGCACAGAAAGCATAGATGTTAAGCATACAAAGCACTGATAGGACTAGTATCTTGAAAAGAATAGTGAGGATAAGACGAAACAAAAGAAATACCGTACGACATAAGAGCCTAGTCAACTTACCGCTACTGTTCTCTTCTTTCTGCATGTACCTCCCGGGGAACCCTATGGAAGAGGAACAGAAAAGAGGCGGGTGAAGACCAGACCACGGACAACACCCTACCACCTTATACCCAGCAGTTAAAGACAATAAACACGTACCTACACTTGTTCATTTATCTTATTCCAATAAAACTTCTTTGTTGTCACACTTGGAACTCTGTCGGAGTAGTTCATCCCTACCATCCGGTCACAGGGTGTTGCATGTGTGTGTCCCTGACTTTTGCCTCCCCCCTCCCCTATGTCGTAGGTGCAGTACTCACCGTTGTCTTCGCCGCCGCTGTTGCTGGTGTTCGTAGATGAGCAGGAAGACAAGGGCAGGGAGGATTTGTAATTCCGGCTCCATGGTGTCCTCCTTCCTCGTGGGATGTGTAGAGGTGAATGTTTTCCCATTGCAAAAGCTGTTTCCGCTGTGTTTTTATCCACGGTGAATCCGCCTCGGAAAAGGTGGCAGATTGGCGGGTTGTGATACTGTGGGCGGTACATTGTCTTCCGTCTGTCTGTTGGCGGTGACCGTCGCGCTGCTTGTCTGTACCGCCGTGGCGGTCGGAGTGTTGAAGTGGCTGTCTACGTTGGCGGTTTCCGCCACGGTCATAATTCCCTTTTTTTTGTCCGCCGGCTTGTTTGCGGTATTACCGCACCTTTAACACCATCCAC
The DNA here is from genome assembly GCF_031143425.1 of Pleurodeles waltl. Lineage (NCBI taxonomy): Eukaryota > Metazoa > Chordata > Amphibia > Caudata > Salamandridae > Pleurodeles > Pleurodeles waltl. Next base: position 237,702,473 of record NC_090439.1, read on the forward strand.
CAGGGTTGTAATGACCACCATAATGTGCTACTGGTGAACATTGAGCTACTAATATGCGCAGTGATGAAACACAAAGTCATTGGTCAAACACAATTAATAGCATCACAATGGGTGATTTCTAACATTAGGAAGTAGTGATAGTTAGTGGACTGCAACAAGTGTTTTGAGCATGATAGTCTCTCGTTGTCAATGCTACTACGTTTTTCTATAACTATGGGCTTGTCTATGATACTTTATGTTTCAGCTAAATATGTGCACTTCTTTATTTGTTGGTCCAAGAGCTGCGATTGCTTGCTCATCTTGGCAAACGCAAGAAATGAAGTCCTTTCAGTCAGTTTCTTGGTGGATGGGACCAAGGCCTTTTTAAACAGTGGCTGTCTGTTTAACCTTTGGGGACAGCACTACTGGTTGCTAGGGTCGGGATTAAGAGTGGCTGGGTTTTATTTACATAACTAATGAGTATGCTCAGGCCTGTGCCTACAAGAATGCAGTCTATTTAGTCTACCCTCCTGGGAACCTGTATCCTCTCTCACATCTTGATGTCTTCTGAAAACTGTTTCACTGCTGCCAATCATACACCTTTTTGGAGGAGCTCTTGCTCTCTGGCGTTGTGCTGTTTGCAACATCAATAATAATGAAAATCCTTGGGTCATTAAAGTTTACAGAGCTTTCCCTATTTAGCATGCTTGCTGGATAAGAGATGTTGTTTTAGTACAGGATCAGTCTTTAGTCGTTCCTGGTACAATGGAGTTTTGAAGTACAGGACTAAGCAGAAACTGGGCAGGAACCAAAAGGTAGCACTGCAGACTGGAGGTGGATGCCCATCACCACAGGAGGACCTGGATGAGCTGGAGGAGATGGTTGCAGTAGCCATCCCAGAGGAGCTGGTCACTGGAATCGCAGGACAGTACAGCACAGACTACCAACAACCATCACAAATGGAGGGTAAGTTGCAAGGGGTGGAACATAGGAACCACTCAATGCATACTAAAGAGTTGCATCGGGACACATAGGCACTGAATCAAGATGCGGTATCCCCCCCAAGCCACACATGTACTGACGCTATGATTGTGCTATGCACTTCAACATATACACAAAGTTGACATAGGCCACTCATTATGGCTATACTACACCATGTAAATATACAGCAGACTACTCGGCAGGGACATGTAAATAGTGTGGCTGTGGATGTGCCATGACAACATCCATTGCATTTTGTCAAAGCCCCTGCACCAACACAACTTAGACATCAGAGACTAGGACTTAAGTTAATACTACCCCAGGGGTGATGTCAGGGTGTTTTTTCTTGCCACAATGCTCCCCTTCCTCCTTGTCGCATTGCCTTTATTCATTGTGCTGCGTCTTGCAGCACGCATTGAAATGCCACCTTAGCAAAAGTAGCTTGTACATGTGCAGGAAGGGACGCCTTCCTGCACATGAACAAATCATCCCCTCAAAGCAGGCACCCCTTCATCATGCTGCAACAATGCCTGTGCTGCTGCAGGGAGAACAAATCTGCGCAGGCGCAGGGAGAATTGCAGGGCTGTACCATATTCAAGTAAAAATGGTACATTCCTTTATAACTAAACCGTTGCCGTGTAGTGAAACACATATTGCAGCTGCCCTGAGCCATGCCACATGACAGATTAAAGGAAAATGTGCCCTAAAGCTTGCAGCCTGTGGAACACAACCCATAGAGGGTGAACCCACAACAACTCAGAAACAACCATATGCGTCATCTGGGAATGGCCACAAAATAAAACACATACAGCACATGGAGCATGTCTGTGAACATCATCTGTGCAGCTGTACAAGTAGCTGCAATCTCTCTATCTGACAAGATGGAGGCCCAGATCAAACAGAAAATGATGGTGTGTGCCACTGTGCCAAATTAGGCACCATTACGCACCGTCATTTTCAAAATACGTGGATGCGACATATTTATAAGAATATTGCGCACCCCTGTGCACCCCACTGCACAAGCGGTAAATTAGCTGTCATGCACCAACGCAGCCACCCTTGCACCTCAGTGCAAGGATGGCTGCGATGAGGGGTAGATTATTTTTGTGTCGGAAGGAACACCTTCTTACACAACAACAAACTTAAATGTCGATTTGCTCTTTCTATGTGTGCTGCAGAATGCAAAAAAAAAAGAAAAGCAAAAAAATCTAGGAGAAATGTAAGCATTACACCTAGTTTTGCCATGCTAACGCCACCCCTGGGATGGTGTTAGATTTTGGCGCAGCTTCCGGTTTACGAAAAGTCATAAATCTGAGGCAGTGTCAAAACATAATAGATGTTGCTGTGGCATGCCCACAGCAACACTCACTGCACACAACTTCCACGCAAACTGCTGCATGTGAAGGGGCCATATATACAAGGTGGCGTTAAGGCACAAAAAGTGGCTTATGTCACCTTGTAAATATAGTGCAGGGCACTGCGCCACCCGAGCCTCACCAAAAGTGACATTCAGGTGGTGCTCAGGGCACCTAAATATGCCCCAAAATACCTTGCGAGCTTGACCCATGTGTGAGACACAGTGCAACACATAAGTACAACTTTGGGTCAGTAACATGTCACTGAGCCATCAGTGGCAAATAAAGGATGTGCAATGTCAACAGCCAAACAATCTAGGATTGATTTAACACTATCTCATTGGAGAGGATGATGGCTTACCTCCTGCCGAGCTGCCTGTCCTGGATTTTACAGATGACATGGATGACTAGCTGGCAACCTTCAATGAACAGACTCTCCAGGATGTCCTAGGAACTCTCCAGACACCACCTCCAGTCGCAGGGAGGACACACAGAATTGAGGGTTCTCCGTATGAACCACCCAGCTACCAACACACATTGCCAGCCAGTACTCATAGCCCTGGACTCCGAGGACCCAGAAATCACCTTTTAGAGGACAGTTGTAGGAATCCGGTGGGAGCTGGCTAAGCAGGTGCGGTTGGGGATGGAGACCACGGCAGGCAGCCTAGGGTGAGTGTGAATGTGCCTCAGTCCAAATAAGAGCAACTCAGCCTCCATCAGAGGCACCTACTCCCCACTACGTGGACTCCAGCAGTCTCTGGCTGACATTGCTGCTGTCATGAGGCAGAGGCTACAACAACTGCCCTCCCAAACTGGCAGCATCATAATAGACAACAGTCTGGGGACTATGCAGAATACCCTGGAGTCCATACAGCGGGCAGTGGCCTCCCTAAGGGAAAACATGGCTGCCTACCACTGTGATGTTGCTGCGGTGTTGAAAAATCGGCAGCTCCTCCTTACTGCAGTGATGCCTTATGTGTTCCCACAAATGGCAGCTGCCGGGACCTTTGACTCCACATCTCTATCCCTTGAAGTGTGTGTGGCCCCCTCTACCTCTACAACAGCACCAGCCATGGCACAGGAGGCATTACACACATCACAGGATGAAGATGTGGAAGGAATAACATTCACAAGGAAAAGCACCCCGTAGCACCAGCTTGTGCCACATGGACAGTTTCTCCTTAGTTCTGGGGTTAAGATCATACCAGTGTTGTAACAGTAGGAAATGTGCCCTCTTCACCCAACCACCTTTAAAACTTCACACTTGTTTAGCACACTACTCACCCGTTAGGGTCTCAAGGCACTGTACACATATGGCTGTGGAACCCCTCCTGGCTTTTCCCTGTGAGGCACCCACTCCTGGACAGCCCCAGGGTGACCCATGTGGAGATTACGTAAGCTATTGCCCAGAGTTACAGAGTGGGACCCATTAATTAGATTAAGCACTGAGGCGAGAAATATCTGGTCCAAGGGAATCGAGCCCAAGAACTGCTGAGGTGGGAATTGAACTCTGGTCCCGGGCGAGATCTCTGCATCAGGGTCTGCCGCTCTAACCATTGTGCCACACTTATCCACCTTTGGCTTGTCTGCTATGTATGTTATTGTCTCTTTCTTACCAATTGGCAATTTTTTACCTCCTCATGAATGCACACTACTCCTAACCATGTCTCCTGACGTCCTTCAACCCTGGACTCTGATTGTGCTACATATGGCTAACATTCACTCATGGGGTCTGTGAAATGGACATTGTATAGAATTCATAAATACACTTGAACCTGTAAATAAAGCACCTTGTACACATGAAGCATTTCAACGTTTACTGTGATCCTTCTGTTCAGCTAGATGATTGCATTGCGTGAATCCATGTCATTAAGTACAGAATATCAGTACAGGTGTGCATGACTGTCGGACACAAAGCCACACACTGGGATCCTAACATGAGAAAGGTGAATGATGGTGTTGTCGGCTACAACCACCTTACTGAATATTCTATACAAATATTGAACAGATATCCTTTCAAGTTGACATATGGCATGTATGGCTCTGAACCAAGTCAATGGTAATTTATCCAGATGGGAGTACCAGTAAAACTTGTTTGTGTGGTACAGGAGAAGCTAACCTTGTCCGCGATGGGTACCTGTCAGTGTTGCAGGATACAGTTTCAATTTTGCCTGTTGTCGGATGTGCCACACTTGCCAACAATGAAACTGCAGAACCCCACCAATTACAGTTGAAATTCCATACTTACCTGTCCAAGAAAAAGTATACATACACATTGTGAATGGCTGGAACAGCGGATGGCAAATGTATGGACTAGCTGACATTTTTTAGCAGCCAATCTGACAGCTTCTAGGTCTTAAGGGATGCACATGGTAATCCTTGGAAATACCCTAGGCCATACCTCCAACTTGGCCAGTGCACTCATGAGAACCCCTAGACACTCAATTAACTTACAAAAAAATGGTTTAATAGAAACAGTATTTATTGTGAAAAATTCTAATAACCGTATACCTACTACTAACCTAAAAATGACCCTATACTAAACTAACTTAACTAACAACTGCACCTATCTAACCTATTCAAAAAGTATCTTACACATGTAGCACCGCACTCTAAACATTGCTATAACAGTAAAAGGGAGGGGAAGGAACTGGGAGGCTGTTGAATAAGCTCATTTAATTTTTTTCAGTTTTTTTCTTGATGTACTTCAACATATTTTTATTGTCAACACTCTCCTCCACCAATTTGCCCAGTCTGGCCATTATCTTGGCCATGTCTTGTCTCATGTCAATTTCAAATTGGCTGCTGATTACTGCAGCAGGTGGCTGAACAGTTGCCTGGCTCCTCACAGGTGCAGCTGATGTGGAGGGTCTTGGACCTGCAGAAGCCCCCTGAACCCCTGATGTTTTCCCAACACTGTCCTTCTTTTGCTGCGGCTGCTGTGGAGGTCCTTCATGTGCAAACGCATGCCATTCCCCGGTCGCCTTTTCCTTGCAGAACCTCTTTCCCATCCTGCATTATCCCGCATCCACTTCCACTTCCATTATGCACCTGTAGAGCTCTACTCTTTTGTGGAATGTGTGCCTTTGTTCAGGTGTCATATTGGCAGCTAAAAAATGAGGCGAATAAAGAACCACATTCAGCATTGGATGGAGTCTGAACAGACTTATTATGTACACTGCAACAGCAAATGACACATGGAGTCCACCACACATTCCTCAACAATGACTTACTCCTCATCTATGCCTATTTCCTACCAACCATCTACGGTATCAAGGACATGCCACTTGGATAATGTCTATAAATTGTTGACCACCAGGGCCCAGAGGTGAGTGGACTAAATTGTCCTTGATCAAAATTTGTGTTATCAAACTTGTGAGGATTACGTGCCCAACAAGTCTGGATTTCCTATGGGGTGCATTCACCAGGGCTTTCTCAAGGAATAATTGTGGTTCATATTCGCTTAAAATAATGTACTGAGTATTATTGACAAGATAAACAATCCGTTTGGCAGCTAAAATAGCCTGTCCGGGGAGGTTTAGTCAGTCGCGGCCGTCGCCATTTTAAAATGCCCCCTATAGGGCGAAACACGTGTTGGCTGAGTATCTACTTTGCTCCACGCTTCATCTACCTGTTGTATAATATGAAGCCATTTACTACTGTCTAATAAACTTCAAATTGGATCACACATCCTGGAGTATTCTTCCAATTCTTTAAGGAACCTCATCGGATAACTGGCATTTGGATGCCTTTAAATTATTGACACTTAAGTGGGAACCTACCATATATCAGAAAGCTGGTTTAAGACCTGGCCTGAGCATATGTCACAAGGGGGCACACCTTTGTCCATGATTTGCCCACATTTACAACTAATGCAATGTTCCCAAAAAGTTTGGCCAAAGCCTGACCTGCACATCAAAATTGTCTACACATTACAGAACTAAAGCCCTCTACCCTGTGCTATGTTGTGTTACATGTGTAAAACAGCAAACAGATGAAAGCTGTATAGGTGCCCTTAGGCCCACAGTGAGTTTGGCAATGCACTGGGTGCTGCAACAGTATTCTGATATATTGAACATCATGTGCACATGCATGTCAGACATCATCAAAATACCAGGTACGCACTCTGCATTCACATCATATGCACATGTGACGTGACCTACATCACTCACAAATATCATGCTGGCAGGCCCATGTTGGGAATACTGCTGAGATCTAGCTTGGGAAAAATCATTGACTTTTTCCACAACTATCTGGAGATGAGTTGTCTCCTAATTATGTACACTACTGACTGTTGTCCAGCACAATATGGTTTCTTGCAGTACTACAGCCTCAATATATGCCTGAAGGGTAGCGAGGCACCCATGGTGCAAGTGTCTCCTACATAAACCCCCTAGAGACCTCGAAGGATATAATCCACATCTGTACCGTCTTGTGAGTACGTGTAGGTTATGTGTGGCACACAGTGCTGACAATAGTGCTGTGACAAAGTAGCTGTCAACAGGCATGCTATTTACATTAACAGCTGCTCTCACACCTATTAAGATAGACATCAATGAATATGTGGCCAGCCATTCCATTTCCTAATACCCACAATTCCATGCCAACACACGTTGTTGCCCCTTGTGCTACAAGCAAGCCATTCTCAATGCTCAATATTCCAACAGACATGATGTCATCATCCTTACTCCTATAATATGATATCATTAGTAAGGCAAAACCATTATTCATAGCATTCCACACATCAGACTGACTCACACCAAACCCTGGATTGGCACACATGACACACAAGATGACACTTACTGTCTGCATCGGGGTCTTCATATCGGGCCACCTCACCAACGGTGTAGGGTGGAGGTCCACCTGCAAGATATGAATGGAAAACATTACTTAGTGGTATTTGTACATATCAGTTAATGAATATTGTTTACTATCAACTTGTTAGGCTGAGTGAACAAGTCATCCAAGTGGTAGATCAGAGCAACTGACAATGATCAGTCAATCACACACAGTCTCAGATAATGGACACCCAAGCAACTACAAACTATCAATTTCCCAGACACTCTTGTGGTGCTTTTCACTTCACCATATATACATGGCACTGTCATCCAGGGCTTTGTTAGCTGTAAACCTCCATGATCATGTGGGACTGCATGACACTGTATACTGCATCAGAGGGGCATGCAATGGTTGTTGCAGTGAGCAGCCCATTGTGCACCCATTGCATTTGAGCCTGCCTCATACGTTGTAGACATCTACCTCATTGTCACTGCAAACTGACAAACAACTGCCCAGGGGTTGTGTGGGTATTCCAAAGTGTTGAGGAATGCCATGATGAATCCTTGTTTAAAGTTACTAATATGTGTGTGCCATCACAAGGCACACTCATGAGCAACAATGCCATGGGAGTTTACTCATGTTCAAATAGTTGTAGCTACCCGCACACTGACTGACTGAAATTAAGGATGTATTGCCAATAGTATGTGGCCAGCCATTGTTGGCATGATATACCATTATTTGTCCAGGGAGGGATAAGACCTGCACATAGACATATGCCTCAACACAGACACATTTGTTCCGTGGTCCAAAGATGCATATGTTGGTGCAGGTTTATGAGTAATGTGCCAGTGATGGAGCAAATGCAGGGCAGCCCCATACTGTCAGTAAGATGCGGCGCGCCTGAGGTACTAAATCAGCACGTGTGTGGTAATAGACATAGTATAATGTGTATGTGATACAGTATGTACAGGAAGAGGAAAGTGCTAGTAGCCAGGACCCATTTCATATTCAAGTTCCCTTACATGGCTTTGGCCAATGACACAAAGTGGCAGATTGAATGACAGTGCTGCAGCAACAAGTACATCACTACAGTCCTATTAGCCCTCAGTTCACCTCTTACCCCCGCCATGTGTGCGCCAAGTGAGAATTAAGGCACAGCATGATGAAGGTAGGGTCCAACTGCACCTATTTATGTGTAAAAAAATGATATACTCAGCAGGAGTTACAACAATACAGATCATCACAACTTCTGCTGAGTACCTGGGAGCCGAACACGTACATTTATATGCCCCCATATAACACCGGCTCTTAACAGCCATTCAAAATGAATTAAATGTAATTTAGGTATTTCTCTTTTTTCCCAAAGGCTTTTACATGTGCCCCCAAACAGGATTTAGGCCCCCCTCCTATTCATGATGCCTGGCACAGGCCTCATGTTGTGCTGCTCAAAACCGAGTTGTCCTATGATTACATCACAACACTTGTTGGCACATCTGCCCTGCCTCGGCTTCATTATTGTACATGAATGGCAGCCCTAAGGTGGCCCTGGGACTCTTCATACAGGCATCATACAACATACCCAGATCCTTAAATATGATGAGCTGCACTTAACCGTATCAGCACACGTCATGCACATGCAAATAATGGACTTTGCATAGAAATAGGATACTTACCAACTGATCCACCAATCTTGATGCCCTGGTGATCCTGCAGATCTTGCTCCCTTGTGATGAGGTCAGCCCAGCGGGCTTTCAATCGGTGGTCATTCCTTCCTGTGGCATAAATTCTTGTCAGGTGGTGGAGCATCTTGCCCCACCGAAGCTGTATGACACGGCCATCCATTACCAGCATTATGAGGGAGGTAATGTTGTACCAGCCATTTGAAGCCCCCAGCTCATCTGCCGACATCCTGGCCATTCTCCCTTTCCAACATAATGTACTGCAAATGCAGTTGACAGAAGAAAAAAAATGCCCTAAGACTACCCCAACTACCTCAAATACCCAAAAAACTATACTTCCTCAGACAAACACCCAACAATACAGTGACAGATTCAGACCAGTTACAAAACAAAAGACAGATTAAATGGCAAATAAAACACAACAGCTACAGGACACAGCACAAAACACTCCAAATACTCCAAAACTCCAAAAGCACCAGCTCCACAAACCTTCACCCAGGTAATAAGACTGTGAAGTGAAAGAGGACTCACTGTACCATGTATGCAGGCAGGATGTCTTGTTTGATCGCTTCCTGGGCCTGTGCATAACATATCCAGTCATGCGTTGTTTTCATGTTACCCCTGCCGATTTGTGTGTGCATGTGTGTCCACTCTGTGGTGTATTGTTGATTTTGCATTCACGATGCTCTACTACACGTGTGACATTTAGTTCCCCACGCATCTTAGTTGCAGGAGATGTTATGTACACGTGTCACTGAAGGTTGCTATAAGATATGTGTAGTGTCATTTCTGTAACATATCACCACAGTGGTATGTTCATGGGATGTGAAACTTCATGTTACTATCTTTCTGCATGGACAGATGTTGGACTTTAACAAATGCCTGTGTAGTCATATCCATGCCACCTATGTTTCCGTATGTCGGAACACATGTGAAGGTCATTTCTTTCAGTCACTAATTTTGTGATACCTATGCCCTTACATTTGTGGTAGACTACCTTTTGTTCAGAATCTTATACACATTACCATGCCTGAGCCATTACAGTGGTACATTTGTGCTGATATATGTGGTATATATGTGCATGCCACCAACTAGGCACTCACATTTGTCCACAACATGTTTGTTATGACTGTCACATAAAATTGCATTAAACTGTGTAGCAGTGTTGCAGTCTGGCATAGATGGCATCCTACTCTTCATCAATACTGTGGGAGTTTGGCAACCAAAACCATGGTTGAATGTGAAGGGGCAGGTTTCCGGAGCTCCAGTTTACTCAGGCCACTGTGCACATGCATGAGGCCCCTGACAATGTCATACATTTCTGTTGCCAGAGCAGTGGTGTTAGGGTGTTTTGAGCGGGGATCTAGCCTCTACATGATTGCAACTCAGCAGAACAATCCGCACTCCCCTGCACAAAGACACATGCACAATTGTGATCAAACAGACTAGGATATCAGATTTTCCTCTGCGGTCCTTGATTTTATCATTCCCCTTTCATGTACAGAGGACTGGGTACTTGCACATGTAGGACATGTCTCATCAATTGATGTCCTTACTAATTTCAATGGGCAGCTTGGTTAGGGGCTATATATCTGTTGTGACTTCTATTTTGGAAACATGCCAGGGTACAGATGGTGTTATCTGTCACTGCCTCCTGTCATGTTGGCATGCGATAGGCAGCTACCAGGTTATGGTACTGGCAAACATGTCTGGATTATGTACTAACCTGGCCACCCTCTCTGTACATATGTTGGATGTTCACATGTAGACATTGATGTGTTGCACAGTGAATATTGGTCTATGTGTGTTCCTTCTCCATGTTTTCCCGCATTACTTGTAAGGTAGGTATTGTCTCCTACATTGCTCCCATTCTTTAGGCTGCTTGCACTTTGTACACATCTTCTACAGCAACATTATCTGATCATACATGGACAGGATGCAACATGTGACTTGTGTAAATTGTAGATGTACACATCTTCTACTACTGGCTACGTGACAGTTAGCGTCCCATTGACTATATTTGTGAGATGTAATAAGTGCCACGCACACATGACATTACACCTACCACACTCTTGTGTTGTCTCCAAGTGACGTTCCTTGTTGTATTTGCAAATATCTGTGGGTACCTCTCAGCTGTTCATCTACATCCTCTGTTGAACATGGGTATGCATTTCTTCCAGCATGCCACAACCTAGGTAACTCTTACCATGACTGAATGATGCTGAGGAGAACAATCTCAGTGCTGTTTTTTTCATTAGCCAAATGCAACATATATGGCTACTTCTACACTGATTAATTTTTTTGGGATGGGTCTCTGACATTTTGCTAACATTGCTGGACATAGTTGCATCTCCCACACCTGACTGAAGAGTTGGAGCCCAAAACATGTATGGGATAATTTGTAACTGTTGCTACCTAGCGCTTGTTCTGGCATGTGAGTGACAATGAGTGGTGTGTATTGCTATATGCTGTGTGATGTTGTTATACAGAGCATACAAGGCAACCATAATGACACGTCAAGCACTGCTGATACTAGCAAACCCTTTGCTACCTAGGACATACACCTGTACATCAGTCGTCACATGTTTATCTGGAATTGCTGTAGGCTTGTGTCTTGACAGCAGATTTGTGTGAAAAGGGCCCATCTTATGTACATAGGGAGTGTAACACACACTTCCTACATTCCACCCCCAGACAATAATTTGGTGGTGCATTGTCCCATTTAATTCTTAGATCCTGACAATGGGTCATGTGTTTGGATAGTGATTCAGCACCCAGGTGCTTAATTTTTCCAGCAACCCATAGCGCACTCATAGCCAACGTGAGGTACAGTCCACCATGTGTCAGGGTTGTGCCCAATGGCAGTGCCAGGAAATAATCCCATGGGTACACTGTGCAGGCTCTGCCTCAAACATTGGTTACAATCCCTGTACAATTACTGAAGATCCATAGTTACCAATGATGCCCCCCCACCCTTGTCACACATGCACTATGCAGGCAAAGCAGCAATCACCCTGAGATGTGACAGTATTCAGTTACTACATTACTCAAACACCATTTGATCACAGCCCCTACCTTATGTGTGCCCCCCTTGCATACATCCTGGAAGGTGCTGTGTTGATGTGGGGAAAGGGCAAGGAATTAGCACCTTGCCCACTTGACAGTGCACTATGGCCCTCATTACGACCCTGGCGGTTTGTAACCGCCAGGGCCGCTGGACGCGGAGGCACCGCCGACAGGCCGGCGGTGCCCCGCGGGGCATTCTGACCGCGGCAGCTTAGCCGCGGTCAGAGAAGGGAAACCGGCGGTCTCCCGCCGGTTTCCCGCTGCCCCCAAGGAATCCTCCAAGCCGGCGCAGCTTGCTGCGCCGGCTTGGGGATTCCGACTCCCCCTCCCGCCATCCAGTTCCTGGCGGTTCTCCCGCCGGGAACCGGATGGCGGGAGGGGGAGTCGCGGGGCCCCTGGGGGCCCCTGCAGTGCCCATGCCAACGGCATGGGCACTGCAGGGGCCCCCGTCAGAGGGCCCCAAAATGTATTTCACTGTCTGCCTTGCAGACAGTGAAATACGCGACGGGTGCAACAGCACCCGTCGCACCTTCCCACTCCGCCGGCTCTATTACGAGCCGGCATCCTCGTGGGAAGGGAGTTTTTCCCTGGGCTGGCGGGCGGTCTTTTGGAGACCGCCCGCCAGCCCAGGGAAAAACTCATAATACCCTCCGCGGTCTTCTGACCGCGGAGCGGTATTACGGAGGGCGGAATTCTGGCGGGCGGCCTCCGCCGCCCGCCGGAGTCATAATGAGGGCCTATATGTTGTGATGCATGGATCTAGGCCTTCAGGAGTCACATGCTTGTGAACTGTGTGTCACTGATATGAGAAATAGAGGCAGTAGACCCTCTTACATCACAATGTTGCTACCATACTTGTGACTAGTGTGTTTCTTACCTGCTCCCTGAGGTTTGAGTTACATTCCAATGGTATATGTAGTGGAGAATGAGTAGACCAATGAGATTCAGGTGCAAAGTATTTTATTTGTGCTATTTACAAAGTGATGCTAGTCCAGTCACTATGTATAAAGGTGGTTCTGTACTAAGTGGAGTCTCATGTCAACCCCTGCATCAATGTTCTATTGTACCCCCTCCAAAATAGTTGCTCTATCATCATCCTCCTCCTCGTTGGGGAAGTCAACCTGTTCATCCCAGGGAAAATTTGTTCTTATACATATGTTATGGAGGATTGCACATGCCAGTATGATTTTACATACCAGTGGTGGAGCATACAAGAGGCTTTCTCCTGTCACGGCCAGGCACCTGAACCTTGACTTCAGAAGCCTGAATGTCCTCTCCACCACATTGCTGGCTCTTCTGTGCTCTTTGTCATATGCACGCTCTTCCACCGTTACGGGATTGGCAAATTGAGTCATTACCCATGGCTGTATGCCATAACCTTGATCAGCTGCAAAGGAATGAAAGAAGATGTGTTGTTGAAGTTTGACAGTGTTTTGGAATTTACCATGGCAGTTGTTAGTTACAGGTGGAGTGGTGACTCAGACTTGCTTGCGGTATAGTGTATGTTCTTGTTTTTGTGAAATGGTTTCATAGGTCTGTGTTAATGGACATGACAATCTTGGGTAGTGGCTCAGGAACCTGGGAATTTTCATATTGATTCCAAACTGATTGTTAAACTATTGCAAACATGTGTTGTGTAGTCAATATATGAGGCAGCGTTCTATTGTTCGATGGAACCAACCACCTCCTTGCACCACAATGTTGTCAGATGTAG